>NC_135235.1:618163129-618470004 GCF_051348905.1 Ranitomeya variabilis
CACACACATAGAGATGATATATATAGTTTTAGCAAATTGAGGCCCGCTGTAAACTAGAAAGCAGAACGATACAAAAGGGGACTGAGCGGTCAGCAAAAAACCCTAATCAAAAAAACCATCCTGAGATTACAAGAACCCATGTGCCAACTCATGGCACATGGGGAGAACCTCAGTCCACTAGAGCTACCAGCTAGCATAGAGACATAATAAGCAAGCTGGACAAAAAACCAAACAACTGAAAATCAGCACTTAGCTTATCCTGAAAGATCTGGGAGCAGGTAGGCAGGAACCAAACAGAGCACATCTGAATACATTGATAGCCGGCAAGGGAAATGACAGAAAGGCCAGGTAAAATAGGAAACACCCAGCCACTGATGGACAGGTGGAAACCAAAGGCCGCAACCCACCAAAGTCACCCAGTACCAGCAGTAACCACCAGAGGGAGCCCACAAACAGAATCCACAACAGATACCCATTCCTGAGTTGTTTTCTGGAGATAGATCTAGGTTTCTAAATTTTAAGAATAATTGTAAGTTATTTCTATCTCTGAGACCTCGTTCCTCTGGTGATTCCGCTCAGCAAGTTAAAATTGTTATCTCCTTGTTGCGTGGCGACCCTCAAGATTGGGCTTTCTCTCTGGCGCCAGGAGATCCTGCATTGCTTAATGTAGATGCATTTTTTCTGGCTCTTGGACTGCTTTATGAGGAGCCTAATCTTGAGAATCAGGCAGAAAAAGCGTTGCTGGCTATCTCTCAGGGTCAGGATGAAGCAGAGGTGTATTGTCAAAAATTTCGGAAATGGTCGGTGCTTACTCAATGGAATGAGTGTGCCCTGGCTGCAAATTTCAGAGAAGGTCTTTCTGAGGCCGATAAGAATGTTATGGTGGGGTTTCCCACCCCTACAAGTCTGAGTGATTCTATGGCTTTAGCCATTCAGGTTGATCGGCGTTTGCGGGAGCGCAAATCTGCTCATCCTTTGGCGGTATTTTCTGAACAGAGACCTGAGTCTATGCAATGTGACCGAACTCTGACCAGAATTGAGCGACAAAGTCATAGACGTCAAAATGGGTTGTGCTTTTACTGTGGTGATTCTACTCATGTTATCTCAGCATGCTCTAAACGCTTAAAAAAAATCGCTAAACCTGTCACCATTGGTACTATGCAGCCTAAATTTATTTTGTCTGTTACTTTGATTTGTTCTTTGTCGTCCTACCCGGTTATGGGTTTTGGGGATTCAGGTGCTGCCCTGAATCTGATGGATTTGTCGTTTGCCAGGCGCTGTGGTTTTGTCCTGGAGCCTTTGGAATTTCCTATTCCTCTGAGGGGAATTGATGCTACGCCATTGGCTGAGAATAAACCTCAGTATTGGACGCAAATGACCATGTGCATGACTCCCGTACATCAGGAGGTGATTCGCTTTCTTGTTCTGCATAATTTGCATGATGTTGTCGTTTTGGGTCTGCCATGGCTGCAGGCTCATAATCCAGTTTTAGATTGGAAAGCTATGTCTGTGTCAAGTTGGGGTTGTCAGGGAATTCATGGCGATGCTCCGTTGGTGTCTATTGCTTCTTCCACTCCTTCTGAGGTCCCTGAGTTTTTGTCTGACTACCAGGATGTATTTGATGAGCCCAGGTCCAGTGCCCTGCCCCCTCATAGGGATTGTGACTGTGCTATAAATTTAATTCCTGGTAGTAAATTCCCTAAGGGACGACTTTTTAATCTGTCTATACCAGAGCATGCCGCGATGCGGAGTTATATAAAGGAGTCTTTGGAGAAGGGACATATTCGCCCATCCTCTTCCCCTCTTGGTGCAGGATTTTTTTTTGTGGCCAAGAAGGACGGTTCTTTGAGACCTTGTATAGATTATTGTCTTCTGAATAAAATCACAGTCAAATTTCAGTATCCTTTACCACTATTGTCTGATTTGTTTGCTCGGATTAAGGGTGCCAGTTGGTTCACCAAGATAGATCTCCGTGGTGCATATAACCTTGTGCGCATTAAGCAGGGAGATGAATGGAAAACAGCATTTAATACGCCTGAAGGCCATTTTGAGTACTTGGTGATGCCTTTTGGACTCTCTAATGCTCCTTCTGTGTTTCAGTCCTTCATGCATGACATCTTCCGAGAATATCTGGATAAATTTATGATTGTTTATCTGGATGACATTTTGGTCTTTTCTGATGATTGGGAGTCCCATGTGAAGCAGGTCAGGATGGTGTTTCAGGTCCTGCGTGCTAATGCTTTATTTGTGAAGGGCTCAAAATGCCTCTTCGGAGTACAGAAGGTCTCCTTTTTGGGTTTTATTTTTTCTCCTTCTACTGTGGAGATGGACCCAGTCAAGGTCCAGGCTATTCATGACTGGACTCAGCCCACGTCTGTTAAGAGTCTTCAGAAGTTCTTGGGTTTTGCTAATTTTTACCGTCGTTTCATCGCTAATTTTTCTAGCATGGTTAAACCTTTGACGGATTTGACCAAGAAGGGTTCTGATGTGACTAATTGGTCTCCTGCGGCCGTGGAGGCCTTTCGGGAGCTGAAGCACCGGTTTTCTTCAGCTCCAGTCTTATGTCAGCCAGATGTCTCTCTCCCTTTCCAGGTCGAGGTTGATGCTTCTGAGATTGGAGCAGGGGCTGTTTTGTCACAGAGAATCTCTGATGGCTCTGTGATGAAGCCATGTGCTTTCTTTTCAAGAAAGTTTTCGCCTGCCGAGCGGAATTATGATGTTGGTAATCGGGAGTTGTTGGCTATGAAGTGGGCATTTGAGGAGTGGCGACATTGGCTCGAAGGAGCTAAACATCGTGTGGTGGTCTTGACTGATCACAAAAATCTGATTTACCTTGAATCTGCCAAGCGCCTGAATCCTAGACAGGCTCGTTGGTCGTTGTTTTTCTCCCGTTTCAACTTCGTGGTCTCATACCTGCCTGGTTCGAAGAACGTGAAAGCTGATGCACTTTCTAGGAGTTTTGTGCCTGACTCTCCGGGAGTTTCTGAGCCGGCTGGTATTCTCAGAGAGGGAGTGATTTTGTCTGCCATTTCCCCAGATTTGCGACGAGTGCTGCAGAAATTTCAGGCGGATAGACCTGACCGTTGTCCACCAGAGAGACTGTTTGTCCCGGATAGATGGACCAGCAGAGTTATTTCCGAGGTTCATTCTTCGGTTTGGCGGGTCATCCTGGGATTTTTGGTACCAGAGATTTGGTGGCTAGGTCCTTCTGGTGGCCTTCCTTGTCGCGGGATGTGCGTTCCTTTGTGCAGTCTTGTGGGATTTGTGCTCGGGCTAAGCCTTGCTGTTCTCATGCCAGCGGTTTGCTTTTGCCTTTGCCTATTCCGAAAAGGCCTTGGACGCACATTTCCATGGATTTTATTTCGGATCTTCCAGTATCTCAGAAAATGTCTGTCATCTGGGTGGTGTGTGATCGTTTTTCCAAGATGGTCCATTTGGTGCCCTTGCCTAAGTTGCCTTCTTCCTCCGATTTGGTTCCTCTATTTTTTCAGAATGTGGTTCGCTTGCACGGCATTCCTGAAAATATTGTGTCTGATAGAGGATCCCAGTTTGTGTCCAGGTTCTGGCGGACTTTTTGTGCTAAGATGGGCATTGATTTGTCTTTTTCGTCGGCCTTCCATCCTCAGACTAATGGCCAAACCGAGCGAACTAATCAGACGTTGGAAACTTATTTGAGATGTTTTGTTTCTGCTGATCAGGATGATTGGGTGACTTTTTTGCCATTGGCCGAGTTTGCCCTTAATAATCGGGCTAGTTCTGCTACTTTGGTTTCACCTTTTTTCTGCAATTCTGGTTTCCATCCTCGTTTTTCCTCGGGTCAGGTTGAGTCTTCTGACTGTCCTGGGGTGGATTCTGTGGTGGATAGGTTGCAGCAGATTTGGAACCATGTGGTGGACAATTTGAGGTTGTCACAGGAGAAGGCTCAGCGCTTTGCCAACCGCCGCCACGGTGTGGGTCCCCGACTTCGTGTTGGGGATTTGGTGTGGCTGTCTTCTCGGTATGTTCCTATGAAGGTCTCCTCCCCTAAATTCAAGCCTCGCTTCATCGGTCCTTATAAGATCTTGGAAATCCTTAACCCGGTGTCTTTTCGTTTGGATCTCCCAGCATCGTTTGCCATTCAAAATGTGTTCCATAGGTCTTTGTTGCGGAGGTATGTGGTACCTGTGGTTCCTTCTGTTGAGCCTCCTGCTCCGGTGCTGGTCGAGGGCGAATTGGAGTACGTGGTGGAGAAGATTTTGGATTCTCGTATCTCTAGACGGAGGCTTCAGTATTTGGTTAAGTGGAAGGGCTATGGTCAGGAGGATAATTCCTGGGTTGTCGCCTCTGATGTTCATGCGGCCGATTTGGTTCGTGCCTTCCACGTGGCTCATCCTGATCGCCCTGGGGGTCTTGATGAGGGTTCGGTGACCCCTCCTCAAGGGGGGGGTACTGTTGTGAACTCTATTTTTGGGCTCCCTCTAGTGGTCACAAGCGGTACTGTGTAGTGTTGTCTTTCTGCAGGTTGGCAGCATCAGCTGGTTCGTTATCCTTGGTTGGTTTCCTATTTAGCTCACCTGGATACTCAGTTCCTTGCCTGCTCTCAATGTATTCAGTGCTCTTCAGATTCCTTGTGACTACCTTGCTCCCAGTCTCTCCAAGACAAGCTAAGTTTTTGTTTGTTTATTTTTTTTGATTATCAGCATTCATCATGTTTCTTGTCCAGCTTGCTAAAATGTGATTTCCTCGCTTGCTGGTTGCTCTAGGGGACTGAGTTTCTCCCCCCACACCGTTAGTTGGTGCGGGGGTTCTTGAAATCTCAGTGTGGATATTTTGTAAGGGTTTTTTACTGACCGCACAGACCCCTTTTCTATTTTCTGCTATCTAGTATTAGTGGGCCTCATTTGCTGAATCTGCTTTCACCCCTGTGTATGTGCCTTCCTCTTACCTCACTGTTATTATTTGTTGGGGGCTTCTATATCTTTGGGGATTATTTCTCTGGAGGCAAGTGAGGTCTTTCTTTCTCTCTAGGGGTAGTTAGTTCCTCAGGCTGGCTCGAGACGTCTAGGATTTTAGTCACGTTCACCGGCTACCTGTAGTGTGTTGGATAGGTTCAGATTTGCGGTCAGTCCAGTTTACCACCTCCCTAAAGCTTGTCCTATGTTTTGTTACTTAGCTGGAGTGTTTTGTGATCCTCAACCACTAAGGATCATAACAGTCCTTCTGGTGGCCTTCCTTGTCGCGGGATGTGCGTTCCTTTGTGCAGTCTTGTGGGATTTGTGCTCGGGCTAAGCCTTGCTGTTCTCGTGCCAGCAGTTTGCTTTTGCCTTTGCCTATTCCGAAAAGGCCTTGGACGCACATTTCCATGGATTTTATTTCGGATCTTCCAGTATCTCAGAAAATGTCTTTCATCTGGGTGGTGTGTGATCGTTTTTCCAAGATGGTCCATTTGGTGCTCTTGCCTAAGTTGCCTTCTTCCTCCGATTTGGTTCCTCTATTTTTTCAGAATGTGGTTCGCTTGCACGGCATTCCTGAAAATATTGTGTCTGATAGAGGATCCCAGTTTGTGTCCAGGTTTTGGCGGACTTTTTGTGCTAAGATGGGCATTGATTTGTCTTTTTCGTCGGCCTTCCATCCTCAGACTAATGGCCAAACCGAGCGAACTAATCAGATGTTGGAAACTTATTTGAGATGTTTTGTTTCTGCTGATCAGGATGATTGGGTGACTTTTTTGCCATTGGCCGAGTTTGCCCTTAATAATCGGGCTAGTTCTGCTACTTTGGTTTCGCCTTTTTTCTGCAATTCTGGTTTCCATCCTCGTTTTTCCTCGGGTAAGGTTGAGTCTTCTGACTGTCCTGGGGTGGATTCTGTGGTGGATAGGTTGCAGCAGATTTGGAACCATGTGGTGGACAATTTGAGGTTGTCACAGGAGAAGGCTCAGCGCTTTGCCAACCGCCGCCGCGGTGTGGGTCCCCGACTTCGTGTTGGGGATTTGGTGTGGCTGTCTTCTCGGTATGTTCCTATGAAGGTCTCCTCTCCTAAATTCAAGCCTCGCTTCATCGGTCCTTATAAGATCTTGGAAATCCTTAACCCGGTGTCTTTTCGTTTGGATCTCCCAGCATCGTTTGCCATTCATAATGTGTTCCATAGGTCTTTGTTGCGGAGGTATGTGGTACCTGTGGTTCCTTCTGTTGAGCCTCCTGCTCCGGTGCTGGTCGAGGGCGAATTGGAGTACGTGGTGGAGAAGATTTTGGATTCTCGTATCTCTAGACGGAGGCTTCAGTATTTGGTTAAGTGGAAGGGCTATGGTCAGGAGGATAATTCCTGGGTTGTCGCCTCTGATGTTCATGCGGCCGATTTGGTTTGTGCCTTCCACGCGGCTCATCCTGATCGCCCTGGGGGTCTTGATGAGGGTTCGGTGACCCCTCCTCAAGGGGGGTACTGTTGTGAACTCTATTTTTGGGCTCCCTCTAGTGGTCACAAGCGGTACTGTGTAGTGTTGTCTTTCTGCAGGTTGGCAGCATCAGCTGGTTCGTTATCCTTGGTTGGTTTCCTATTTAGCTCACCTGGATACTCAGTTCCTTGCCTGCTCTCAATGTATTCAGTGCTCTTCAGATTCCTTGTGACTACCTTGCTCCCAGTCTCTCCAAGACAAGCTAAGTTTTCGTTTGTTTATTTTTTTTGATTATCAGCATTCATCATGTTTCTTGTCCAGCTTGCTAAAATGTGATTTCCTCGCTTGCTGGTTGCTCTAGGGGACTGAGTTTCTCCCCCCACACCGTTAGTTGGTGCGGGGGTTCTTGAAATCTCAGTGTGGATATTTTGTAAGGGTTTTTTACTGACCGCACAGACCCCTTTTCTATTTTCTGCTATCTAGTATTAGTGGGCCTCATTTGCTGAATCTGCTTTCACCCCTGTGTATGTGCCTTCCTCTTACCTCACCGTTATTATTTGTTGGGGGCTTCTATATCTTTGGGGATTATTTCTCTGGAGGCAAGTGAGGTCTTTCTTTCTCTCTAGGGGTAGTTAGTTCCTCAGGCTGGCTCGAGACGTCTAGGATTTTAGTCACGTTCACCGGCTACCTCTAGTGTGTTGGATAGGTTCAGATTTGCGGTCAGTCCAGTTTACCACCTCCCTAAAGCTTGTCCTATGTTTTGTTACTTAGCTGGAGTATTTTGTGATCCTCAACCACTAAGGATCATAACACCCAGGCTCCGCTTCTTTCCCCTGGTTCCACTGCTCCCTGTTCTGCTCCACGACTGGTTTTGCAAGTTGCCTGCCATGGATCAATGACATCATTTCCCTTGGCATATATAAGCCCATTAAGACACACACCTGTGTCTTGGGATTGAGACTCTAGACTTCTGTGTTTGGTGCTGTACAATCTGTGCTTTAACTTGCATCCATTACTGCTGTGTTCTACTTTATTCGTCCTGCTTCTCCTGAGATCCCTGAGTGTACCAAGTACTTTCTCCCCATGTGACTTCCTGCTTGGTGCATAAACGCCAGTGGACCATGTGCCCACCCAGACCTGAGGCTTAGAAAATCCATCTCACCAGGTGAGTCTAACAGGCTTCCATAAACATTATACTAAATTTGACTGAATCCACCAATATTGACAGCTCAGCCAATAGTTTATTATGTATTGGCTCACTCGACAGAGGATCGTTGGAGTGAGAAAAGGATCCAGCATGTCTGTTTTCGAAATGCCGATCCTTTTGTTCTCTAGAGATAAGTTGCCACCAGAGATGCTTGGCAGTGGTTCTAATACAGAACACAGGAAAGCAAAGCCAAGTGAATGCTTCTGTTTATTGGAGACTTGAGAGATATAGCTGCCAGCCACTTAATCGGCAAGCCTTCATTCATCTGACATATATCTAATGTGTATCTGGGCAATACACTAGATTTGGTTAAATTGTTTGGGGCTTCATTGTTAGGGGGCTGATTGACATACTAGAGCCCCTTCCATGAGCCAGAAGAAAAGACACAAAACATCTAATAATTGAAATGACTCTCATGTAATACTACATTTCCACTGTTTGTTGGGGATATCAGGATCCAGTTCCTGTATGAATGAGTATGTCTATGAGGAGATCCTGTATGAAGGGGTATGTCTATGAGGAGACAACTTTTAAACATGTTCAAAAACTTTTGGGACTTTTCTTCCTTTCCTCCATAAAAAAAGTCCCGTGTTTTGAAAATAGAAATCTGACTGATTCCTTGCACTTACAATGATCCTGATCCAAAGAGGGTAGTTTTTGCAATTTTACCAAAAATATCAGAAACACCGCTTTATTGTGATATCTAGTCACTTTGCATATCACTCCCATCTCGATACAACCCCACAACACTGTATTTTTTCCCTTGCTTGTGAACTTCACTGAACTAATAAGGGCTTGTTCTGTGATGACACCTGCAAAGTGTTTATACAGCTGTAATTAGCAACCTACGGCTCTGATCCATCATTGGGGAGGCCGGATCTGCACCACAATCTCTAGCGCCTTCTGAATTTGGAAATATGAGAACAATAGGAGAATTGTGTGGAGACGTTAGATCTGCCAGATCCAGTTTCAGAGTAAATACACATTTTGCATTGTCCTTAGAAGGGTTGTCCAGTACTAAAAAAACAAACAATTTTTAACATTCTATATGGAAATTAAGAGTTAATAAATGGGTTCATGCTACTGGGAAAAATATTTAGTGATTTCTCCAATTTCACTATTGAGACTTGGGTACCACCAGTCGTGCATGTCTCCGACATCATTAACACTTAGGTTTCAAATAAGAGAACCACACAATTGCATGCCCACTTCTCACCTTTTCTTGGCAGGATAAGAACAGCAAAAAATAGCATCAAATTTGGTAACACTGGGTGGTGGTGGCCTCAAGTCACGTGCCGTCATGTAGTATCACCAACCCGGATACCTTTAGACTTAATAAGGTATAGATAGAGTAATTTTTGTTTCTGTTTGAGTCCAAGAAACTTCAATCTGATAATGGTTATAACCTTCATGGTTTGGACCAGCCTGCTAGAGTATCAGAGAATCTTTTGGTGGTACCAGGTTCTGATGCAATAAAGGGTCCCAAAGTTTCATCAAAAGACAGCCCAACTTGTATATATCAATGAAAACAACAAAGTCCAAGACGAAGGGTGGGAGCTGAAAGTCATTTTTTCTGGAGGACCTTAAGACACCCCAGTCTTTTATGTATCCAACCGTTTAGATCAGGGTTTCTCAAACTTTTCTACTTGAACCTCATCAAAGAGACCAAGATAATGATATCCACCTCAATACGTTAGATCACGTATCTGGAATAATGACTT
Source organism: Ranitomeya variabilis (assembly GCF_051348905.1). Lineage (NCBI taxonomy): Eukaryota > Metazoa > Chordata > Amphibia > Anura > Dendrobatidae > Ranitomeya > Ranitomeya variabilis. The sequence goes on from NC_135235.1 coordinate 618,172,428, forward strand.
ATTTCTTTTACCTTGGAAAATATTGGAATACTAATAAATGGAAATGTAACCTTCAAAAACGTACATAAAATGGACTCATTAATAAAAAAAAACAAAAAAAACCTTTATATCTTTTTTTCTCCTCCACTTGTTCCAAGCAACATATGGAGAGACCGTCAGGGAGTTAATCTAGTATATTGGTTTCCATACACATCAACTTAGTGCACTTGCTTATCGCTAATCCATGATAATCAGGTGCTTCAGCAAGTTTTAAAAATACACACACAAAAAGGATATTTGCACAGACATTGTGCAAAGGCCACCTCTGAAGTCAGTGCAGGGAAATATAGAGCCATTCTTCTGCTGCCCATGATGAGAAGCCTCTTACTTCTCCATGTCTGGAATGAAAAAAAAAATGGCACACATTTTTTGGGGGCAGAAAAGAATCTAGTCTTAACCAATCCCTATTGAAGTTTCACTGAAGGCAGCTCCTTCAATTATGGGTTCCCTAATAAGGGCTCATCTATAAGACCAATTTTTCCACATTAGAGAAAAATAGACCAATTATTCAGATCAAACTTTGGTCAGAGTGTGGACAGAGTGTCATCAGTTTTTCTCGAATGTGGACAAATAAAAATAAAAAAATGTCCACTCTCTGTGCTGACAGCCTGTGAAAATAGCACTTCATTAGGATGTCATCCGAGTGTGGTCCCTAGTATGGCCCAATTTTTTCATGGACCCATTGACTTGTAATACTGATTTTGGTCTTACCCTCGGTTCACCACCAGGCACGTATCCACAATTTTCTGTGGACCTCTTGGTCCACCAAAGATGATGAACATGTGAGTGACCTGAAAGAAAATCACAGGTACAAGTGCTATCTGTGAAAACCACAGATAGCCTTCGTACATGAAAATCGTACATCTGAGTGAGCCCTAACACTGAGAAAGTATGCCATTAAATGCCTTCCAAGATGTATGATGGTTGTCTTCTTCGTCACACAATAGTGCAGAGATGGATCACATAATAATTTTCAAGAAATATCTAATCCTTTACGGTTTAGTTGTAGCTAGGCTTTCCTTCATTTGGGGCAAAAATTAAGTTTAAATACCCTTACAAAGGATTGTTAGTTCTCCCTGGCACTTTACACCTAAATTACATGGCAAACATCTCCACCCAAATCCCAGGGTTCAGCATGCCCTAGGGTATCATCATATGTTTAGATTTTGCAGCAGATTTTTTTGGCTGCAAAAACCACCGAATTGGCAGGAAAAACGCTGCATGAAATATGCACGGTTTTGCCTCGTTTTTTTGTATGTTTTTTTCCTATTCATTTGAACGAGTGAAAAACGCTGCAAAAATGCTGAAAAAAAATGACAAGCTGCCAGGTAAAAATAAGTACCATAGTATGTGCATGAGATTTCATAAATTGTATTCATTTTGCTGGTATTTAAAAAATGTAACGTATGAGCAAGCCATTAGATGACTACCCAGTAGAATAGTGCATGTCCATTGATAAGTCCCCATTGATAGAAGCTACTCACTAATGACCAGCTCAAATTGTAAAGTGACTGAGGGCAATAAGAAAAGATGGTTCATGGCTGGGTGTTAGTGGTGTGACGGCCTTGCTCCCGTGCAGGCCGCCTTTAGCCTATGGTGTTGGCTGACCAGGACCACAAATTTAACAGTTTAATACAGGAAACTTCTGTTCAAATATGGGGTCTTTAGTGAACTTGATAAGGGTTATGCAGAAGGATAGGGGTCACACAGTCATAAGCACGTTCCTTTCACCCACTAGTCCACTCCAGGCACGTTACCTTCGGCACTAGCAAGCTCTCATGTTTCTCGTGACTCGGAGGCTTGTTTACTGATGCCTTCCAGAAGGTCACTCAGTCTCGCCAGTAATTCTATTCAGGATCTCACTATCCCTGTCCGTACATCTCTTTATCCTCTGGACCACCCCTTGGCAGCATGGCACACTTGTTGCTCTCAAAACTTTAACTCCTATCTGGCTATCAGGAAGTAGTCTGCTTTCCCTGGCACTATCCCCTCCCATTGTGGGCTTGTCCAAACATTAATACTGCTGCTCCATGTCACTGTGGCACTTTGCAGGAAAAGATGGGTCCTGGCTGGATGTTGGTGGTGTGAGGGCCTTGCACCAGTACAGGCTACCTTTAGCCAATGGTGTTGGCTGGCCAGGACCACAAATTCCACAGATTAATACAGGAGACTTCCGTTTAAACTTGGGGACGTTACTGAACTTGACAAGGGTTATGTATAAGGATTGCGGGCCCACAGTCTTAAGCACATTTTCTTCGCAGTAAGAAGCCTTTTCACTCCCACTGTATCCTTCCTCTGTAGGCTTCTCCAGGGCCCTGTACCTTATCTGTTTCCTCCTGCACCTCCACAACCCAGCTTTTAGGTCACAGTCCTGGTCAGCAAGTTTCTCTCTACTCGCTCAGCAGTTTCACGTCCTATCACTATGGATGCCCTGGATCTACCGCTCGGAACCCCTACTAGTTGCACACTCTTTAGGCAAGCTCTCGGATTTCTCATGACTCTGCGTCTTGTCTGCTAACGCCTTCCAGAATGTTACTCAGTCTCATCAGTAATTCTCTTCAGGAAATGTACAGACTATCCCTGTCCGTAAATATCTTTGTGCAGTGGAGCACACTTGTTACTCTCCAAACTCTAACTCCTATTTGACTATCATGAAGTAATCTGTTTTCCCTGGAACTATCCCCTCCCACTGTGGACTAGTCCCAACATTAACTCTGTATCTGTCCCTTCAGTCTGTAGCTGGGCAGACTTAAACATTCACCTACATTCTAGCACTTTCCTATGTCCTAAACAATGTCTTATCCTGTACTCTACAGCACTATTCTAACAATACTTATACTATACCTTTCTCTATCACATCCTACATTACTATACATTATATATATATCACACCCTATGTTATAATGCGTCCCCAGAACATATTACATGACACAATATATATATAAGATGAACAAAACTATTCACATAACGCGATATGTGTCTTCAGGGGTAGGAATGTGACAGTACAGTCCACCACTCTCACAAAATATGTTCTGCCACCCAATGATGCAGTAGACTAGTTTCTCCATTTTAGTTTTTGGTAACTTAGTGGGGTGGCTTTTAGTTCCTAGCTCCTTCACTTAATCAGTGAGATAGTTTTGACTCACAAATGACCCAAAGGGATAACCCTACAAACCACTCTCCTATCATACAACCAGAAATGACTAAGTGCAATAGCCTTCCTTATCTGATGACTCAGTATAATATCTTGTGACCCATAATAACCTATTGAACTAATTTCTCATCTTAAGAGCACATTGGGATAGTTTCTCATCCCTGCCATATGATTCTAGAAGATACAATCCCACCTGATGACTTCCTTGAAACAGGATGTGGGATAGTTTTCATTCCATAGTGATCCATTCAACTACATTATACTTTATAGTAATCAGGTGGATTAATTTCCCATTCCTGGTACTGCTAGGGTTGCCGACATTCAGTTTGATAACTTCCACTCTTCAGGGACTAATTAGAACATCTCACATTCAGTAATTCCTCTTAATAAGCCATGGGGAAATCTAATTCCAGTTGACCATTGGCATAGTTTTGGAAACTTTTATAAACTTTCCTCTGCATGGTAATTGAGCGGTGTGACTTCTAATCATGGTGACCTCATCAAATCTAGGTAACATCGAATAATCAATATCAATTAATTCAGTCAATTAGTTTCTTACCTCTAGCACTCCAAAAGGTCCAGGAAAGTAGAGTCTTTCTAGTGGGAAAGACTCTACCTTACTGGATGATGATGTGTGATAATTTCCTATATTCTATGACTCCTCACTAGCTTCCTTTTGGACAAGTTCCTGCTCTTACTAACGTGATGAAAACATGATCTAATGGGATAAATAACTTAGTGGGATAGTTTCTGCTTTTACTGACCAAATGGGACAGTCTACCCAACTTGATACCAAAGCAAGATATGTTCCATTCCCTGGTGAACAACTTATTCTCCTCTTAGTAACACTCCCTTGGTGGACCCAAGTGGGATACCTTCCATTCCCTATTGAACTAGGTTACCTTCAGTGGATTCATTTCTTATCCCTGCAATTCTCATTGGTCCACTGAGATAGTTTCTCCTATTTGAGGATTGAGTGGGACAACTTCCATTGTAATAGCTTCCTTTTCTTTTGGATCCCTTTGGTCTCATTCCTTCTCTCAATGAATCATTGGGATAACTTCCAGTCTCAAGTTACATAGTTACATAGTTATTAAGGTTGAAGGAAGACTTTAAGTCCATCTAGTTCAACCCATAGCCTAACCTAACATGCCCTAACATGTTGATCCAGGGGAAGGCAAAAAAAACCCATGTGGTAAGAGTAAGCTCCACCATGGGGAAAAAAATTCCTTCCCGACCCCACATACGGCAATCAGACTAGTTCCCTGAATCAATGCCTTATCAAGGAATCTAGTGTATATACCCTGTAACATTATACTTTTCCAGAAAGGCATCCAGTCCCCTCTTAAATTTAAGTAATGAATCACTCATTACAACATCATACGGCAGAGAGTTCCATAGTCTCACTGCTCTTACAGTAAAGAACCCGCGTCTGTTATTATGCTTAAACCTTCTTTCCTCCAGACGTAGAGGATGCCCCCTTGTCCCTGTCACCGGTCTATGATTAAAAAGATCATCAGAAAGGTCTTTGTACTGTCCCCTCATATATTTATACATTAACATAAGATCACCCCTTAGCCTTCGCTTTTCCAAACTAAATAGCCCCAAGTATAATAACCTATCTTGGTATTGCAGACCCCCCAGTCCTCTAATAACCTTGGTCGCTCTTCTCTGCACCCGCTCTAGTTCAGCTATGTCTTTCTTATACACCGGAGACCAGAATTGTGCACAGTATTCTAAGTGTGGTCGAACTAGTGACTTGTATAGAGGTAAAATTATGTTCTCCTCATGAGCATCTATGCCTCTTTTAATGCATCCCATTATTTTATTTGCCTTTGTAACAGCTGCCTGACACTGGCCACTAAATATGAGTTTGTCATCCACCCATACACCCAGGTCCTTTTCATTGACAGTTTTACCCAGAGTTTTAGAATTAAGCACATAGTTATACATCTTATTACTTCTACCCAATTGCATGACCTTACATTTATTCCCATTAAAGCTCATTTGCCATTTATCAGCCCAAGCTTCTAGTTTACATAAATCATCCTGTAATATAAAATTGTCCTCCTCTGTATTGATTACCCTGCAGAGTTTAGTGTCATCTGCAAATATTGAAATTCTACTCTGAATGCCCCCTACAAGGTCATTAATAAATATGTTAAAAAGAAGAGGGCCCAATACTGACCCCTGTGGTACCCCACTACTAACCGCGACCCAGTCCGAGTGTGCTCCATTAATAACCACCCTTTGTTTCCTATCCCTGAGCCAGCTCTCAACCCACTTGCACATATTTTCCCCTATCCCCATTATTCTCATTTTATGTATCAACCTTTTGTGTGGCACCGTATCAAAAGCTTTTGAAAAGTCCATATACACTACATCCACTGGGTTCCCTTGGTCCAGTCCGGAACTTACCTCTTCATAGAAGCTGATCAAATTAGTCTGACATGAACGGTCCCTAGTAAACCCGTGCTGATACTGGGTCATGAGGTTATTCCTCTTCAGATACTCCAGTATAGCATCCCTTAGAAAGCCCTCCAGGATTTTACCCACAGTAGAGGTTAAGCTTACTGGCCTATAATTTCCGAGTTCAGTTTTTGTCCCCTTTTTAAATATTGGCACCACATTTGCTATACGCCAGTCCTGTGGTACAGACCCTGTTATTATGGACTCTTTAAAGATTAAAAATAACGGTCTATCAATGACTGTACTTAATTCCTGCAGTACTCGGGGGTGTATCCCATCCGGGCCTGGAGATTTGTCAATTTTAGTGATTTTTAGACGCCGCCGTACTTCCTGCTGGGTTAAGCAGGTAACATTTAATTGGGAATTTTCATCACTAGTCATATTGTCTGCCATGGGATTTTCTTTTGTAAATACTGATGAAAAAAAGTCATTTAGCATATTGGCTTTTTCCTCATCCTCATCCACCATTTCACCCAGACTATTTTTTAAGGGGGCCAGCACTATCATTTTTTAGTTTCTTACTATTTATGTAGTTAAAGAATATTTTGGGCTTATTTTTACTCTCTCTGGCAATGAGTCTCTCTGTCTCAATCTTTGCTACCTTGATTTGCTTTTTACAGAATTTATTTAATTTTCTATATTTATTTAATGCCTCATCACTACCTACTTCCTTTAATTCTCTAAATGCTTTCTTTTTGTCCCTTATTGCGCCCCTTACAGCTCTATTTAGCCATATTGGTTTCCTCCTATTTCTAGTATGTTTATTCCCATACGGTATATACTGTGCACAGGTCCTATCCAGGATGCTAATAAACGTCTCCCATTTTCTTTGTGTACTTTTATGTCTCAGGATATAGTCCCAGTTAATTGCACCAAGATCCTCTCTCATCCGTTGAAAAAGTGGCCCATGGGGATATCATGCACCAATAAGATATACTGTATTGTGTTCCCCTGGGATAGCTTCTAGTCTCGAGTGCACCAGTGAGATCTATTCCGTGATGGCCCACTGCAAAAGCTTCTAGTCTCAAGTGCGCCAATGAGATCTACTTCATGGCCCGCTGGGAAAGTTCTGCTTCTTTATGACATAGTGACATTGTTGGAGATGAAATTGATTCAAGATGGAAGGATGGAGTCAGTCAGTGCTCATTTAAAGGCCCTTTTACGCTGAGGCAGAAGCAATCTGTAGGGGAATGAACATTGAAGAGTAATTTCCAAAATAACAAGGTCCCCTATCTGTGGGATAGAAGACAGCTTACTGATCATTGTGGGTCTGACTGACGGGACACAAAGTAATTCTGAGAACAGGTTGCTTGGTCTTCTCTCCATTCATGGTCAATGGTACTGCCGGATATAGATGAATGATCTACTCTGCTTTCTCTGGCGGTCCCATAAACTATGAATAGTGCAGATGCCTGGCATACGCACCTCCGCTTCATTCAGGATGGGTCTTTGCAGAGCCCAGATTTCAGGATTGCTGGGGAGTCAAGGTGGTCAGACCCACAGCAATCAACAAGTTGTCTCTTTTTCTATGGATTGGGATAACTTGTTATTTTGGGAATAACCCTTTAATGCATTCAAGATGCATAAAGAATGTGATCAAGGATGATTGCTCATCAGTTGAATGCTGCCATGATTACACGAGCCAATGATCGTGAATGAAGTGTCCTACGAATGGCAGATTAGGGTCTGGATAAGAGGGGTTTTAGCTATTAAGTCGTTAGTAGTAGTATTGCCATTAGTTATTAATCCAAACAATTTATGCAACCCATATTCCATAAAAATATTCTTAGGTAGTGACTGGGTTAAAATCGGAATGTAAAAAACACTTTTGGTGGTGTGCGTCACTGTGTCACAATTCTGACAGCCTTGTAATTTCCCGGAGAGAGTTGTCGCTCCTTCTCCCCCCTGCACAATACACTATTATGTATTCAGCATTAACATATAACTGCTCTGCGGTGTGTCACAGCGCGGAAGAAAACCTGGAAGATCCTTACTTCTGTCACGATTTTCAAGTAATCCTGCTCGATTTCACAGAGAATGTCATCCCATCCTCCGGCTTGGCCAACGTACCTTCGAGGATTTAACGCATGAGATGATGCTCGGAACACGAGACTACAGAACAGGTGGTGTCTAGCAACTACTGAGCCGTAATGACGCTTAATGGGGTCTCAGGGATTCTAAAAAAGAATGTTATTTTCTACCAAAAACAGCACCACAGTTGTCCACAGGTAATTTCTAGTATTGGGCTGTGCGTTTTGGAGCCCATTATTACCCTCATGACTCAATTGCATGGTCCCTATAACTTGACAAGACTACCTACGCTCCCCATAGATGCCATCCTTGTACCCCTATAAAGCCCAAAACAAAACTGAATCAATTCACTTTTTTCCAAATCTGAAAATAAAGAACCTTAAAAAAAGAAATTGGAAAAATATTTGTCATTGACATCTGTAATCATCTGATCTAAGAAAGTATTAAATTATTTCACCCATATGGCAAACTGAGTAAAGAAAAAACAAAACAAATCGAAACACCAGAATTGCTGTTTTTTTCATCAAGTTATTACTATATGTGCAGAATTGCTGTTTTTTGATCATTTCACCTTTTTGCAACAATTCAGCAAAAAGTTATCAAAATACTCTATAGATAGATACCGTAGATAGATATCCCAAAATGGTAGCAATCGCCACACGAAAAACAAGCCCCCACACAGCTCCATTGATGGAGATATAAAAAAAAGAGTTAAGGGTCTCAGAAAATGACAAAACAAAACAAATGTTTGCAGTCAGACAAGGGCTTGGAGCCAAAAGGTCCTAAAACCCTTGGTTCTATAGTAAATCAAGATTGTTATAGCTTGGGGCCCCTTTTGGAACGTTATCACTGGGGCCACTGGCTGGATAGCCACACTGACTGATTCCTGATGGATTCTTACTGTGTATATCCCAATTCTTCACCCACTCGATTATTTAACTGTAGGAAACTCATTTGTTTCTGTTAAATCTCCCCCAAATCTTCTCTGCACAGAGCTTCGCTGAAGTCATTACATGAGGATCAAAAGAGTAAGTATAGTGCTGGGTCAGCGAGGTGAATCAGTGACCCACATATCATGGCCGCAGGTAGGAGAGCTGTGCTTCTCGGCATTGTAGTCACTACATCTACTAAGGGCAAGTCTGCTAAGCCATACTGAAATTGGGCAACTCTGGGATACTGGGACCATGGATTGGGAAGAATAGGTTTCTAGTTAGTGAGATGACAGCCCCCCATAACACATTAGATACCACATACAAAAGCTGTCGGCTTGGCCGATATCGGTGCTTTCCGACCATTTTAGTGTAATGCGTTTAGTTTAGGGACCTTTAGAGTAGGAAAAAGATGAATGATCTCACCATTGTTTTAAAGGGGTTGTCCACTACTCAGACAACCCCTTCTCAATCACTGTGTTCCCTCTTTATAAAATAACACCTATACTCACCTACACTGGATGGCACCCACACAAGAGGAGAATAAAGCTGCTGTTATTATTAAGGGGGAAAGATAATGGTTGAGAAGAGGTTGTCCAAGTAGTTGAAACCTAATTAAGTTTACATAAATCCATAGTACAAGTGAATATAAGAAAGTTAGTAATATGTCTTATCACAGAAATATGCATAGTTCCCCATCTCCACCTATATGCCACTTCACCTCCACCCCCCTGCTCATGGACTTATTACTCACTCTGAAATATTGCTAAAACCCATCCTGCTAAATACAAGGACTTCCAGCTCACTGAAGGATCTAATTTAAAGCTGCCAATCAAACTCAAACGAGAGAGGTGTGTGAGATTGGAGCAGTATAAGAGAAGCAGATAGAGAAACAAACACAGGAACTGCTGCTACATTCTAGTAAGTTGTTTTTTTATCTCATCTCTGTACTGGATTCACAGTTATACTACTCAGTACTCCTGTGTAATATTCTTCATGCTACTGCTTTCTAGTAAGTGTTTTATCTCCTCCCAGAGCTGGACTCACATGTACATTTCTCATTTATATAATAATCCATATTGCTGGTTTCCTGTGAGTGTTTTATCTCACTCAAGTGATGGATACATTAACTCCAGTGTTCCAGTGTCCTTGATGCTTCTGTTTTCCAGTGAGAGATTTTTCTCTCCCCAGTGCTGGATTCTTAGCTACAGTACTACGTGCTCCTGTATAATATCCTCCATGATGCTGCTTTCCTGTAAGTGTTTTATTTTACTTAAGTGCTGGATTCACAGCTATACTGTACTCAGTACTGCTTTATAGTGTCCTTGATGCTGCTGTTTTCCAGTAAGTGATTTATCTCACCTCAGTACTGTACTCATAGCTACAGTGCTCACCTCTTCTGTATAGTATCATCCATGTTGCTGCATCCTGTAAGTGTTTTATTTTACTAAAGTGCTGGATTCACAGTTACAGGGATCAGTGCTGCTGTATAATGTTTCCATGCTGCTGTTTTCAATTAAGTAATTTATCTCATCCCAGTACTGGATTCATAGCTACAGTCAGTGCTCAGTGCTGTTATATAATTTACTCCATTCTGCTGCTTCTAGTATGTGTTTTATCTCACCATATAGTTGATTTCACACCTACATTAGTATTGCTCTATATTACCTCCTATGCTGATGCTTTATAGTAAGTTTTTTTAATCCTAGACCTGGATTCAAAGCTACAGTGCTCAGTGCTGCTGTATTATGATTCTTGCTGCTGTTTTTCAGTAAGTGTTTTATGTCATCGAGTGCTGCAGTGAGGGACGTAACGATCTCGGTCGTAGTGGCCATGACCGCAACTGGACCCGTGCAGGTCAGAGGCTCGATGGCGCCAGTGTAAACTTCAACTGGATGCGCATCCTTGGATGCAGATTCAACTAAAGTGTATTGCTGTGCAGGCATCCATGCACGGCAATACACTTTGCAGGCTAATCAGAGGCCAGCAGCTAATGTGGGCGTGCATGTGACTTGGGGCGCATGGCAGTCCCTGCTTCACAAGAGGAAATCTGACATATATTCCAGGATGGGGGATATATACAAAGATAGGGCCAGGATAAAGGACATATATACCCGGATGGGGAACATATATACTAGAATGGGGGGACATATATACACCAGGATGGTTCCAGGATGGGGAACATATATATCAGGATGGGGAACATATGTAACTGGACTGAGGACATATATACACTGCTCAAAAAGATAAAGGGAACACTAAAATCCCACATCCTACATGTCACTGAATTAAATATTCCAGTTGTAAATCTTTATTCATTACATAGTGGAATGTGTTGAGAACAATAAAACATAAAAATGATCAATGGAAATCACAACTAATATCCCATGGAGGTCTGGAGTTGGAATGATGCTCAAAATCAAAGTGGAAAATTAAGTTACTTCAGTGGAAATGCCTCAAGACAAGGAAATGATGCTTAGTAGCGTGTGTGACCTTCACGTGCCTGTATGACCTCCCTACAACACCTGGGCATGGTCCTGATGAGGCGGCGGATGGTCTCTTGAGGGATCTCCTCCCAGACCAAAGCATCCGCCAAATCCTGGACAGTCTGTGGTGCATGGTGACGTTGGTAGATGGTGCGAGACATGATGTCCCAGATGTGTTCAATCAGATACAGGTCTGGGGAACGGGTGGGCCAGTCCATAGCTTAAATGCCTTCATCTTGCAGGAACTGCTGACACACTCCAGCCACATGAGGTCTGGCATTGTCCTGCATTAGGACTAGCCCAGGGCCAACCGCACCAGCATATGGTCTCACAAGGGGTCTGAGGATCTCATCACGGTACCTAATGGCAGTCAGGCTACCTCTGGCGAGCACATGGAGGGCTGTGCGGCCCTCCAAAGAAATGCCACCCCACACCATTACTGACCCACTGCCAAACCAGTAATGCTGAAGGATGTTGCAGGCAGCAGATCACTCTCCACGGCGTCTCCAGACTCTTTCACGTCTGTCACATGTGCTCAGTGTCAACTTGCTTTCATCTGTGAAGAGCACGGGGCGCCAGTGGCGAATTTGCCAATCCTGGTGTTCTGTGGCAAATGGCAAGCGTCCTGCACGGTGTTGGTCTGTGAGCACAATCCCCATCTGTGGACGTTGGGCACTCAGACCATCCTCATGGAGTCGGTTTCTAACCGTTTGTGCAGACACATGCACATTTGTGGCCTGCTGGAGGTCATTTTGCAGGGCTCAGGCAGTGCTCCTCCTGTTCCTCCTTGCACAAAGGCTGAGGTAGCGGTCTTGCTGCTGGGTTGTTGCCCACCTACAGCCCCCTCCACGTTTCCTGGTGTACTGGCCTGTCTCCTGATAGCGCCTCCAGCCTCTGGACACTACGCTGACAGACACAGCAATCCTTCTTGCCACAGCTCGCATTGATGTGCCATCCTGGATGAGTTGCACTACCTGAGGCACTTGTGTGGGTTGTAGAGTCCGTCGCATGCTACCACGAGTGTGAAAGAACAACTAACATTCAAAAGTGACCAAAACATCAGCCAGAAAGCATTGGTACTGAGATGTGGTCTGTGCTCCCCACCTGCAGAACCACTCCTTTATTGAGGGTGTCTTGATAATTGTCAATAATTTCCATCTATTCCATTTGTGCAATGGCATGTGAAATTGATTGTCAAACAGTGTTGCTTCCTAAGTGGACAGTTTGATTTCACAGAAGCTTGATTTACTTGGAGTTATATTTTGTTGTTTAAGTGTTGTTTAAGTGTTCCCAGTATGGGGCCAGGATGAGGGACATACAGTGGGTATGGAAAGTATTCAGACTGCTTTAAATTTTTCACTCTTTGTTTCATTGCAGCCATTTGGTAATTTCAAAAAAGTTCATTTTTTTTTTCAAATTAATGTATTCTCTGCACCCCATCGTGACTGAAAAAAACCAGAAATCACTTAAGGTTCCTAAAAGCACATAATCCTTAAATGGAAGAAGTTTGGGACCACCAGAAGTCTTCCTAGACCTGGCTGTCCAGCCAAATTGAGCAATCGTGGGAGAAGAGCCTTGGTGAGAAAGATAAAGAAGAACCCCAAGATCACTGTGGCTGAGCTCCAGAAATGAAGTAGGGAGATGGGAGAAAGTTCCACAAAGTCAACTATCACTGCAGTCCTCCACCAGTTGGGCCTTTATGGCAGAGTGGCCCAGTGGAAGCCTCTCCTCAGTGCAAGACACATGAAAGCCCGCATAGAGTTTGCTAAAAACGCATGAAGGACTCCCAGACTATGAGAAATAAGATTCTCTGGTCTGATGAGACAGAGATAGAGCTTTTTGTTTATAATTCTAAGTGGTATGTGTGGAGAAAACAAGGCACTGCTCATCACCTGCCCAATACAATCCCAACAGTGAAACATGGTGGTGGCAACATCATGCTATGGGGATGTTTTTCAGCTGCAGGGACAGGACGACTGGTTGTCATTTAAGGAAACATGAATGTGGCCAAGTACAGTCATATCCTGGATGAAAACCTCTTCCAGAGTGCTCTGAACCTCAGACTTGGCCAAAGGTTCACCTTCCAACAAGACAATGACCCTAAGCACACAGCTAAAATAACAAAGGAGTGGCTTCAGAACTACTCTCTGACCATTCTTGACTGGCCCATCCAGAGCCCTGACCTAAACCCAGTTGAGCATCTCTGGAGAGACCTGAAAATGGCTGTCCACCAACGTTCACCATCCAACCTGATGGAATTGGAGAGGATCTGCAAGGCAGAATGGCAGAGGATCCCTAAATCCAGATGTGAAAAACTTGTTGCCTCATTCCCAAGAAGACTCATGGCTGTACTAGCTCCAAAGGCGCTTCTACTCAATACTGAGCAAAGGGTCTGAATACTTATGACCATGTGATATTTCAGTTTTCTTTTTTTATAAGTTTGCAAAAATTTCTACATTTCTGTTTTTTTCAGTCAAGATGGGGTGCAGAGTGTACATTAATGAGAAAAAAAATGAACTTTTTTTAATTTACCAAATGTTTGCAAAGAAAAAAAAACAAAGACTGAAAAATGTAAAGGGGTCTGAATACTTTCCGTACCCACTGTATATACCAGGATGAGCGACATATATACTAGGATGAAGAACCCATGATGGGGGACATTACTACATAAGTGTGGAGGGGAGAACTCGTATGTCCTTATAGGATTTAGAACCAACTTGGGGGGGTGTGGGGTGGTTGTGTGTGTGGGAGGGGGGGTGCCTAGGTCCAAATTTTGTATGGGAGTCCATCAGACATTAGTTATGAGTGGGTTCTGGTATGAGACCATGTCCCAGAGAGTCAACTTCTGTAGATGAGTGATAAAATACCTGAGGACAGGTGAGGATTATTATCGAGTTCTAGTCTGAGACATGGCCTATAGATATAGGCCTCCAGGACTGCAGTGTATCGGTTTTGTGCGGAGTGTTACTTTAACTTTATTCTTTAGTTTAAAGGGTAGGATAGAATTTAAAAAAAGAAATGGCTGCCTTTTTTCCCCAGAAATAGCTCTATTCACACAACCTATTGGTAGGGGTGGCACTGTTTTTGGAAGAATTTTAGCCACTCTCTAGTTATTCGTTAAGAAATCGTCATGATCACATCGGATTCTCGCTGTATCGATGCAGAAGTGATGGATTTTGTTGTACCACTGCACAGACCACTCGTTGTGGCTTAATGCCAGTATAAAAAGGCACTGGTGGCTCTTCTACATTGGTAAATACATAAAGTAGGTGAGAATTGCTTCTGCGGAGGGGACCTTCAGTACGTAAAGGAAAGGCGATACCTCTTTAATGGCATATCGCACATAACTCATTGTGTGCTACATACGCAGTAGGCAGAAGGTAGATGAATACACTGATGGGTAATTAGAAGGACAGACCTTCCCGCAGTAATACACTACCTTGAAGGAAGCAGAATAAGGTTAGCATAATTAATGACGATGTCAGCGCACCTAGAGACAACAGCGTGCATCAAACAGATGCAACATCTCAAACAAAGCCCATTGTTCTCGCTTGCCAAATGGAAGTGATTTGTGAACTGAAGCCTCTCCAAGGCTTACACCCTCCGCGCAGAGGAGGCAGTTTCTAAAAAACTCAGTTTTGTTTCCAATTCGAAGCTGTAATTATAGTAATAATATGTAATTTTGTTGTTTAAGCCTTTTGTAATGTGGTGAGAATCCCGTTCTGCAGGCTGCCTGACTACTGATCTGATACCATGTTAGACGCTTTACTAATGCAAAGCGACATTCTCGATATGATGTCGCCAAAAGTGTATGTTGACTATGGGCAGCTGCATACCTGACGACTGACTATGACATCACTGTGTTTCCTATCCCTGTACTGTGACATCACTGAGTTTATTATCCCTGTATTGTGACATCGCTGCGTTTATTATCCCTGTACTGTGACATCACTGTGTTTATTATCCCTGTACTGTGACATCACTAAGTTTATTATCCCTGCACTGTGACATCACTGTGTTTATTATCCCTGTACTGTGACATCACTGTGTTTATTATCCCTGTACTGTGACATCACTAAGTTTATTATCCCTGTACTGTGACATCACTGAGTTTATTATCCCTGTACTGTGACATAACTGTATGCGTTAATCATGGACTGTGACATCACTTTGTTTATTATTCCTGTACTGTGACATCTCTGTGTGTATTATCCCTGTACTGTGACATCACTGAGTTTATTATCCCTGTACTGTGACATCGCTGCGTTTATTATCCCTGTACTGTGACATCACTGTGTTTATTATCCCTGTACTGTGACATCACTGTGTTTATTATCCCTGTACTGTGACATCACTGTGTTTATTATCCCTGTACTGTGACATCGCTGCGTTTATTATCCCTGTACTGTGACATCACTGTGTTTATTATCCCTGTACTGTGACATCACTGAATTTATTATCCCTGTACTGTGACATCACTGTGTTTATTATCCCTGTACTGTGACATCACTGAGTTTATTATCCCTGTACTGTGACATCGCTGCGTTTATTATCCCTGTACTGTGACATCACTGTGTTTATTATCCCTGTACTGTGACATCACTGTGTTTATTATCCCTGTACTGTGACATCACTGTGTTTATTATCCCTGTACTGTGACATCACTGAATTTATTATCCCTGTACTGTGACATCACTGTGTTTATTATCCCTGTACTGTGACATCACTGTGTTTATTATCTCTGTACCGTTTATTATCCCTGTACTGTGACATCACTGTGTTTCTTATCCCTGTACTGTGACATCTCTGTGTTTATTATCCCTGTACTGTGACATCACTGAGTTTATTATCCCTGTACTGTGACATCACTGAGTTTATTATCCCTGTACTGTGACATCTCTGTGTTTATTATCCCTGTACTGTGACATCACTGTATGCTTTAATCATGGACTGTGACATCACTGTGTTTATTATTCCTGTACTTTGACATCTCTGTGTGTATTATCCCTGTACTGTGACATCACTGAGTTTATTATCCCTGTACTGTGACATCACTGAATTTATTATCCCTGTACTGTGACATCACTGAATTTATTATCCCTGTACTGTGACATCACTGTGTTTATTATCCCTGTACTGTGACATCACTGTGTTTATTATCCCTGTACTGTGACATCATTGTGTTTATTATACCTGTACTGTGACATCACTGTTTGCGTTAATCATGGACTGTGCCTTCTCTGGTTTTATTATTTCTATACTGTGAAATCATTGTATGTATTATCCTAGTACTGTGACATTGCTGTTTATTATCCCTATAATGTTACATCACTTTATTATCCACATACTGTGACATCACTGATTATTATCTATGTACTGTGTTTTTTTGTCAATGTATCGTTCGTGACATCATTGTGTTTATTATCTCTGTACAGGGACATAATTTTGTGTATAAGGGGCCGACTAGAAAAAGGCCATGAACTCTGTAATAAATATTGTATATGGTTAGGCTAAAACTGGCTCAGTGGTGAGCAGGTGAATCCTGATGGGTGCTGGAACCAGTAAGAGGCCCTTCCTGTTGAAAAACTCCCCTGCAGCTCTATAATATAGTCCGCCCTTTCCCAACTGAGAAGAGCGCAGGGGTGAAGATGGCCACTGGACTCACTGCTCAGAAGAGGATGGAGGCTGCAGCATATGGGGCCAATGATGGGAACAGGCCTGCAGGGGAGGAGGCTTGAGGGAACAGCAGGAAATGTTGATGGTACAGCTCTACATCCACTGCTCCTGGCCACCCTTGACACAGCAGGAGACGAATCACTGAGCACAAACTCCATACCTCCCAACCGTCCCGATTTCAGCGTGACAGTCCCGCTTTGGCACCGGGGTCCCGCTGTCCCGCTTCGGGCATTTAAAATCCCGAATTTGCGGCCGCCGGTGAAGCCCCGCCCACTTCCGGGACGTAGAGAGAGCCCGATTAGGTTTGTGGCTGTTTTTTTTTTCTTATACATGCTGGGTCTCCTCCCGACCGATCCCTCCCCCGCCCCCGCCCCCGCCCCCGCCCCCGCCCCCTGTGTGTGCGGCGCTGCCACGCTGAGGAAGAGAGCCAGCAGCGATCAAGATGAGAGGTCAGCGACTCACTACCTGAGGTGTGTGCACAGAGCTCTGGCGTCTCCTGCTCTTAGCTGCTATCCCGGCAGAGAAGGAGAGACGGGGGAGGTGCCGGGACAGTGCAGAGCTGTGAGCAGCCGGAGAAACTGAAGAGCTGCACATGGACAGATCAGCCGCCCCTGCACCACAGAGGAGATTGTGTGTGTGTGATGTGTGTGTGATGTGTGTGAGATGTGTGATGCTGCATTTGTGTGTGTGTCATGTGTGTATGAGGTATCTGGTGTGTGTGATGGCTGGGTGTGTGTGTGTGATGGCTGGGTGTGTGTGTGTGATGGCTGTGTGTGTGTGTGTGATGGCTGGGTGTGTGTGTGTGATGGCTGAGTGTGTGTGTGTGATGGCTGGGTGTGTGTGTGTGTGTGTGTGTGTGTGTGTGATGGCTGGGTGTGTGTGTGATGGCTGGGTGTGTGTGATGGCTGGGTGTGTGTGATGGCTGCGTGTGTGTGTGTGTGTGATGGCTGCGTGTGTGTGTGTGTGTGTGATGGCTGCGTGTGTGTGTGATGGCTGCGTGTGTGTGTGATGGCTGCATGTGTGTGATGGCTGCGTGTGTGTGTGATGGCTGCGTGTGTGTGTGTGTGTGATGGCTGCGTGTGTGTGTGTGATGGCTGCGTGTGTGTGTGTGTGTGTGTGATGGCTGCATGTGTGTGTGATGGCTGCGTGTGTGTGATGGCTGCGTGTGTGTGTGTGATGGCTGCGTGTGTGTGATGACTGCGTGTGTGTGTGATGACTGCGTGTGTGTGATGACTGCGTGTGTGTGTGATGGCTGTGTGTGTGTGATGGCTGCGTGTGTGTGTGATGACTGCGTGTGTGTGTGATGGCTGTGTGTGTGTGTGATGGCTGCATGTGTGATGCATTTGTGTCAAAGCTGCATGTGTTTGTGAGCTGCGTTTGTGATGCTGCGTGTGTATGTGTGATACTGTGTGTGTGATGCTGCATGTGTGTGAGCTGCGTGCCTGTATGTCATTATACAGTATGGAGAACTGTGGCCATAATACAGTATGGAGCATCATGTGCGGTCATTATACAGTATGGAGCATCATGTGCAGTCATTATACAGTATGGAGCATCATGTGCGGTCATTATACAATATGGAGCATCATGTGCAGCCAGTATACAGTATGGAGCATCATGTGTGGTCATTATACAATATGGAGCATCATGTGCAGTCATTATACAGTATGGAGCATCATGTGCGGTCATTATACAATATGGAGCATCATGTGCGGTCATTATACAGTATGGAGCATCATGTGCGGTCATTATACAGTATGGAGCATCATGTGCGGTCATTATACAGTATGGAGCATCATGTGCGGTCATTATACAATATGGAGCATCATGTGTGGCCATTATACAGTATGGAGCATCATGTGTGTTCATTATACAGTATGGAGAACTGTGGCCATAATACAGTATGGAGCATCATGTGCGGTCATTATACAGTATGGAGCATCATGTGCAGTCATTATACAGTATGGAGCATCATGTGCGGTCATTATACAATATGGAGCATCATGTGCAGCCAGTATACAGTATGGAGCATCATGTGTGGTCATTATACAATATGGAGCATCATGTGCAGTCATTATACAGTATGGAGCATCATGTGCGGTCATTATACAATATGGAGCATCATGTGCGGTCATTATACAGTATGGAGCATCATGTGCGGTCATTATACAGTATGGAGCATCATGTGCGGTCATTATACAGTATGGAGCATCATGTGCGGTCATTATACAATATGGAGCATCATGTGTGGCCATTATACAGTATGGAGCATCATGTGTGTTCATTATACAGTATGGAGCATCATGTGCAGCCAGTATACAGTATGGAGCATCATGTGCGGTCATTATACAATATGGAGCATCATGTGCGGTCATTATACAGTATGGAGCATCATGTGCAGCCAGTATACAGTATGGAGCATCATGTGCGGTCATTATACAATATGGAGCATCATGTGCGGTCATTATACAGTATGGAGCATCATGTGCGTTCATTATACAGTATGGAGCATCATGTGCGGCCATTATACAGTATGCATGCGGTCATTATACAGTATGGAGCATCATGTGCGGTCATTATACAGTATGGAGCATCATGTGCGGCCATTATACAGTATGGAGCATCATGTGCGGTCATTATACAGTACGGAGCATCATGTGCGGTCATTATACAGTATGGAGCATCATGTGCGGCCATTATACAGTATGCATGCGGTCATTATACAGTATGGAGCGTCATGTGTGTTCATTATACAGTATGGAGCCTCATGTGTGGCCATTATACAGTATGGAGCACTGTGTGGCCATATTTTTTTGTTTATAACTATTGTATATGAAACAGTGTGATCAGCAGTGCTAAATGGGTGTGCTTGGGACGTGGATATGGGTGTGACTAATTATGAATGGGTGTGGTCAGAGGCGTGGCCTAAAATTTGCGCGCCGCAAACTTTGTCCCTCTTTCCCATCTTCAAAAGTTGGGAGGTATGCAAACTCCATCTGGGTCATCTGCCACTTACGAAGAAACAGAGGTAATTATCTGTTTGTTTCTTCATAAAGACTGTGCTGCTTGTACTTTATATATGTATTTCTGTACCTTTGTACATACAGTGGCATGTAAAAGTTTGGGCACCCCTGGTTACTGTTATCGTGAACAGTTAAGCAAGTTGAGGATAAATGATCTCTAAAAGGCCTAAAGTTAAAGATGACACATTTCCTTTGTTTTTTAGAAAAAATAAATAACATATATATGTAGATAACGGCGAACCCAAAAAAAGTCCGATTTTCAATTCATTTCTCTCTACTCTGATATGATCTAGCTCATCAGAGGAGGAAGAAATGGGGTATCCCGAGAACCCCCGGTGCCTCCACCATCCCCGGATCCTCCAGCACTGTCTCCCGGCCCTCCGCATCATCTTCCTGTAAGAAAATGGGGTGCGTATATGCAGTGCGCCCGCCAAGATCTGCCTACAGTACCTGGCAACAATAGAAGATTTTTCCTATTGGTTCATTTTGGTTCATGTGATAGGCCTTATCACAGTGATCAAAATAAAAAAAAAAGTAAATCAAACACCCCTATGTCACCCCCTTAGTTAGATAAAAAATAATAAAATAAAAATGTTTTAATTTTTTTCCATTCTTTGCAGTTAGGGTTGGGTTGGGTTGGGGTTGGAGTTTTGGTTGAGGTTATTGCTGGAGTTGGGGTTAGAACTGTAGTTAGGGTTGTGTTAGGGTTTTATTAGGTTATGGTTGTGGATAGGGTTGGGGTTGTGATAGTATTAGGGTTGTGTTGGAGTTAGGGGTTAGAATTGGGGTTAGGGTTGTGTTGGTGTTTATTTTGGGAAGAGGGTAGTGTTGGGATTAAGGTTGTGTTGGGGTTAGGGTGGTGTTGAGGTTGTTTTAGGGTTAGGGTTGTTGTTGTGAATTCCGCTTTTGGGCTCCCTCCGGTGGTTGTAAGTAGCACTTTTGTGAGTTCTGCTCTTGGGCTCCCTCTGGTGGTTTTGAGTGGTATGGCTGCTTCTTGGATTTAGCATCAGCAGCTGCTTCCACTGATCGTCTTTCTGGCTCAGCTATTTTAGTCTGGCCTTATCCCTCAATCAATGCCAGTTGCCAATTGTTCCTGTTTGGAGTCACGGCTCTTTTGGATTTCTCTGACACTCTGACCTGTTCAGCAAAGATAAGTCCTTGCTTGTCCTTTTGCAGTCCTCTTGTTGTGGACTTTGTTGTTCAGCACATTCTATGTTTTGCTCATTTGTCCAGCTTATCAGTATGGATCTATTCAGCTAAGCTGGAAGCTCTGGGCAGCAGATTTTGCCCTCCACACCTTTAGTCAGGTGAGGAGATTTTTGCATTTCTCTGCGGTGGACTTTTTCTAGTTTTTATTACTGACCGCACAGTGTTCTTTCCTTTGCTGTCTATCTAGCTAGAAGTGGCCTCCTTTGCTAAATCCTGTTTCATTCTACGTGTGTCATTTCCTTCTCCACTCACAGTCATTATTTGTGGGGGGCTATCTGTCCTTTGGGGATTTTCTCTGAGGCAAGATAGCTTTCCTGTTTCTACCTTTAGGGGTAGCTAGTTCTCCGGCTGTGACGAGGTGGCCAGGGAGTGACAGGAACATCCCACGGCTACTGCTAGTGTTGTGTTAAGATCAGGAACTGCGGTCAGTGTAGTTACCACCTGCTCAGAGCTAGTCGCATATCGCTCCTAAATTACCAGTCCATAACAGGTTGTGTTGGGTTAGGGTTGTGTGAGGGTTAGGGTTTGGGTTGTGGTTGGGGTTGTATTGGGGGTTAGTTTTGTGTTGGGGTTAGGGCTGTGGTTAGGTTTAGGGTTGGGGTTGTGTTGGAGTTAGTGGTTAGAATTGGGGTTAGGGTTGCGTTGGGGTTAATTTTGGGACTAGGGTAGTATTGGGGTTAGGATTGTGTTCGGGTTACAGTTGTGTTGGTGTTGTGTTGTGGTTAGGGTTAGGGGTTAGGGTTGGGGTTAGGGTTATGGTTAGTGTTAGGTTTGTGTTGGGGTTAGAGTTGTGGTTAGAGTTGTGTTGGGGTTAGGGTTGTGGTTAGGTTGGCTTTCCCCTACATACAGGGTATCGGCATACGAAAGGAGCAATTGCTCAACAAATTTTATGGTCCATTTTCTCCTGATACCCCTGTGAAAATAAAAAAGTTTGGGTCTAAAGTAAATTTTTTGTGAAAAAAGTTAAATGTTACATTTTTTCGTCACACATTGCTTTAGCTCTCGTGAAGCAACTGAAGGGTTAATAAACTTTTTGAGTGTGGTTTTGAGCACCTTGAGGGGTGCAGTTTCAAGAATGGTGTCACTTTTGGGTATTTTCAGTCATATTGACCCCCAAAAGTCACTTCAAATGTGAGGTTGTCCCTAAAAAAAGGTTTTGTTAATTAGAAGTCGCTGGTCAACTTTTAACTCTTATAGCGCCCTAACAAAAATTGTGCTGATCTAAAGTAGATATGTGGGAAATGTTATTTATGAACAATTTTGTGTGACATGACTCTGATTTTAGGGCAAAAAAATTAAAAGTTTGAAATTTGCTAAATTTTCAATTCGTTTCCAAATTTGCATTTTTTTCATAAATAAACACAAGTCTTATCAAAGACATGTTACCACTAACATGAAGTACAGTATCTCACGAAAAAAGTCTCAGAATCAGTGGCATACATTGAAGCGTTCCAGAGCTATAACCTCATAAAGTGACAGTGGTCAGAATTGTAAACTTTTCTTGGTCATTGAGGTCAAAATTGGCTTGGTCACTAAGGGGTTAATGTATGTAAAGCACTGTGGAATTAGTGGCGCTATATAAGTGAGTAAAATAAATAAATGAAAAATGTACAAGTACTATCGAGAGCAAAGTGTAATTAGAATAACGTTGGCGTGCTGTCACTTTAATTTTCCACCATCCGGTGTCACTGGTAGCTAGATATCATGTCATGCAGAGCATTCCTGATACAGTTTGCATCATAATTATGTCCAAAAGTAATCCGATCCCTGGAACTTTCTGTCCTTCAGCGGAAAGGAATACGCTGAGGGGATTTATATCTTGTCCCTTTCAAATGCAAACACTTGTCACTCCGAGGGATGAGAAGTAACAGCATCCGCTGGATCAGAGGTGTCTTCTTCCTTTATGGCGAAGCATCTGTTATTATGGCATGAGCCCATATAGACGAGACAGACGATTTTCATCTTTTCTTTCACATTGAATGGTTTATATCGGAAATGTTTTTTTATTAGTCGATCTCCTATACAGGTGGCACGTTCCCTTCCTCCAACCCATGAAAAAACATTCAGTCTTGGCTGAAAGTGTTGGCACCCTTGAAATTGTTCGAGAAAATGAAGTATTTCTCCCAAAAAATTATTGCAATTACACATGTTTTGTTATGCACATATTTATTTCCTTTGTGTGTATTGAAACAACACAAAAAAATTAGGAAGTCAAATTGGACATCATTTCACACAAAACAAACAACTTTGTTTCAAGCATGTGATGCTCATTCAAGTTCACCTGTGGCAAGTAATAGGTATGGGCGATATGAAAATCACAACTGAAACCAGATAAAATCTTATACGGTAAAGAGTACTACACACGTAATAGTGTAACTAATAGTGCCATAGTGTTGGTATAATACACCAATGCAATATTGTGCCATGCAGTTGACTGACGAAGGATGGACAAGGCCTCAGATGCTTCCACTACCAGGTCTGTTATTGGGAAACTCGCAGTGAGGCATATACCTCCGATTCCAACAAATAGAATATATGTATATACCCCCGTATGGTCACTGCCAGCCCCGCAACAACAAGATGAGCTAGCTGCCACCACCAATCTTTCATACAGGCCGACTTTACAACTGTTGCAGGTAGCATATAGCTTCGGGGTGTGGTTTACAGAGCAAGAGAGATGGAGCTATTAAATTTTATTTATTTAATCTGAAAAGTAGGCAATGTTTATAAAAATATTGTGACAGAGTCACTGGCACAGTATGTGAAGGGAGATACTGTCACTGCGAATACTGCGGTCTGTGATGTAAAACCAGAGTGTTTTTGCCTCCAGCACTCTTAATACTGAGAAGGTTAATAGGAACCTATGTTATGGGCTGGTTTTAGTGGACCTTCATAGAGACGGTGGGGGGGAGGTCCACCGTATCGCCACATTCATTGTGTCTTGGTTGAGCTCGGAACTTCCACATAGCTCCTGGGGGAGCTAAGGACTGTGCAGGATAATTGCAGGTGAACCCTGCAGGGAGAAGACTCATAGGGACTGTGTTTTTGATTGTTTTACCTTTATGCCAGCAAGGCTTGGTTTATTTTGCTGAACCCTGCCAAGGTTTATGTCATCCCCAATAAACCAACAGGTGAAGGAAAGAGATGATTTCTCTACCTGAGGAAGCAGCTAAGTGTGTCAACCCCTCACAATATACAAAAGATATTATAAAAGGAGACAAGACAATACACTATATACTGTCACATAAAATAAAAAGGATGGCAAAAGAAAAGTACTAAACCTGTGTCATGAATATGGCATGAATCGTACTAGAGGGAAGCAATATTTTTTTAGAGAAACGGTACAGAACTACAACCCACTGGGTCTTCCAGGACTGAATATGATAAAAACTCAAACCTCTGATTTTATTAGATAAAAAACACATCTACATACCTCTCCTCAGAGAGATCATATGGTGGCTTGTCATGGGATCTGGCTAAGGTCCCAAAAATTAAGAGATCTCCAGCTTTTAGGATATCTTCGCCCCTGGAGGTCCTAAGTGGGAGATATTAATGCCATATTTCCCATCATGATTTCAGCTATCCGTAGACAGAAAACATGACATATATATTGTCATACATCTGACTGATATTAATTTGGTGGTGCTGCCGTGATTGCCCAGTGATGTAAGACAATGCGTTACGTTTGGCAATTAGGTATGACACAAAAAATAGGTCTCTCATATCTGTCGTATCTATGCCATTCAGAAAAAAATAAACAATATTCATAATTTGTAAAGGGGGACAAAGGAACTCAAAACAGTCTGTCTCTAGTTCTGTGCCATAGTGAGGCTAATACATAGGGCATCTCCACAGGCCATAAATATGTTGCCTTCCAAATTCTTTTGCAAGCTGTGCCTGGATTTGTATCTGTGATCCATCAGATAACCAACTTTATTCATCTGTTTGCAGCAGAAAGGGGTCCCTGCTGCTGGGGTCATGTGGAGTTTCATATAGTGCTAGGTTTTTCGCCATTTAATTCATGTTGAAGTCAGGTGTTACTATGAAATCTATGAGATGGCTTTATAGATTTTTACAATTACACCTATGACAGTCTGCAAACAGAAATTTCACATAGTGCGCTCCAACAGCGACAAATGTGAATACAACCGCTGGCAAAAATTATGGAATCACCGGTCTTGGAGGATGTTCATTCAGTTGTTTAATTTTGTAGAAAAAAAGCAGATCACAGACATGGCACAAAACTAAAGTCATTTCAAATGGCAACTTTCTGGCTTTAAGAAACACTAAAAGAAATCAAGAACAAAAATTGTGGTAGTCAGTAATGGTTACTTTTTTTAGAACAAGCAGAGGGAAAGCAGAGGGAAATTATGGAATCACTCAATTCTGAGG
The DNA here is from genome assembly GCF_051348905.1 of Ranitomeya variabilis. NCBI lineage: Eukaryota > Metazoa > Chordata > Amphibia > Anura > Dendrobatidae > Ranitomeya > Ranitomeya variabilis. The sequence continues at coordinate 618,197,836 of NC_135235.1, forward strand.
AAAAAATTATGGAATCATGAAAAACAAACAAACAAAGAAACACTCCAACACATCACTAGTATTTTGTTGCACCACCTCTGGCTTTTATAACAGCTTGCAGTCTCTGAGGCATGGACTAAATGAGTGTCAAACAGTACTCTTCATCAATGTGGCTCCAACTTTCTCTGATTGCTGTTGCCAGATCAGCTTTGCAGGTTGGAGCCTTGTCATGGACCATTTTCTTCAACTTCCACCAAAGATTTTCAATTGGATTGAGATCCGGACTATTTGAGGGCCATGACATTGACCTTGTGTGTCTTTTTTCAAGGAATGTTTTCACAGCCTTTGCTCTATGGCAGGATGCATTATCATGTTGAAAAATTATTTCATCATCCCCAAATATCCTTTCAATTGATGGGATAAGAAATGTGTCCAAAATATCAACATAAACTTGTGGATTTATTGAAGATGTAATGACTGCTATCTCCCCAGTGCCTTTACCTGACATGCAGCCCCATATCATCAATTACTGTGGAAATTTGCATGTTCTCTTCAGGCAGTCATCTTTATAAATCTCATTGGAACGGCACAAAGCTAAAGTTCCAGCATCATCACCTTGCCCAATGCAGATTCGTGATTCATCATTGAATATGACTTTCATCCAGTCATCCACAGTCCACGATTGCTTTTCCTTAGACCATTGTAACCTTGTTTTTTTCTGTTTAGGTGTTAATGATGGCTTCCGTTTAGCTTTTCTGTATGTAAATCCCATTTCCTTTAGGCGGTTTCTCACAGTTCGGTCACAGACGTTGACTCCAGTTTCCACCCATTCGTTCCTCATTTGTTTTGTTGTGCATTTCCTGTTTTGGAGACATATTGCTTTAAGTTTCCGGTCTTGACGCTTTGATGTCTTCCTTGGTCTACCAGTATGTTTGCCTTTAACAACCTTCCCATGTTGTTTGCATTTGGTCCAGATTTTAGACACAGCTGACTGTGAACAACCAACATCTTTTGCAACATTGTATGATGATTTACCCTCTTTTAAGAGTTTGATAATCCTCTCCTTTGTTTCAATGGACATCTCTCGTGTTGGAGCCATGATTCATGTCAGTCCACTTGGTGCAAAAGCTCTCCAAGGTGTGATCACACCTGTTTACATGCAGACTAACGAGCAGATTTGATGGAGGTGTTAGCTTTGGGAATGGAAATTTACAGGGTGATTCCATAATTTTCTCCTCATAATTGAGTGATTCCATAATTTTTACCCTATGCTTGGTTAAAAAAAGTAACCATTACTGACTACCACTTTTTTGTTCTTGATTTCTTTTAGTGTTTCTTAAAGCCAGAAAGTTGCCATTTGAAATCACTTTAGTTTTGTGCCATGCCTGTGATCTGCTTTTTTTCTGCAAAATTAAACAACTGAATGAACATCCTCCAAGGCCGGTGATTCCATCATTTTTGCCAGGGGTTGTATCTCTACAATGGAGAAATGCAGCACAAACTGGAAAAGAGTGGCAGAATCAGGGGAGCTCGGGGATTTTTTCAAGATGTTTAACTGAATTTTTTGAGCAAGTGAGAATTCAGGTGATAATTATTTGTCTCTGTAATATGGTGACTGAGTTAAAGTGGCTATCTTTAAATCTCAACCCCTTTTCTCTGGCAATCAGCCTGATTTCATGACTGCATACACTTGTCTGAATGTGCTAAAGAGGGAGCCTATGAACAAGCAGTGGGTGCAAGTTGAAATCAGCACCACCTCAGATCACATGTACGATGTATATGGAACACTCATCGTGGCAGGATATTCTGATTCATCTCAATTTACTAAGTTTGGATGATGGGAGATGTTTCCACCACACCTAGAATTGTACTTTCTACATGTGAGCGCTGATCAGAAATATTTGCAACTTTCCCTTGTGAATTGTAAAAAACAGTATAACCATTGGATGGCTCCACAATCCGACTCCGGTCCATAAGTTGATGGGTTTTTTCAAGTGAAGTTCCTCCATCAAGGACCACTTAAAGAAAACCTGTACTCATACCACTTCCCTTTGTCATCTCCCATCTTTCAGTTGGATTTGATGGACAGGTGTCTCTTTTCAACCATTCTATCTATCTATCTATCTATCTATCTATCTATCTATCTATCTATCTATCTATCAATCTTTATATCTATCTTTATATCTATCTCATATCTATCTATCTGTTATCTATATACTGTATCTATGTACCTATCTATTATCTATATATCTATCTATGTAGATAGAAAAAAATTGGAACAGCACATGCAATCAAGTGGGCGCACAGGCCTCCCGGCAACTAAGCCATATACTTGCCAAATATACAGGAATAAAAAAATGGAAGGCAGCACTCCAGATTTAGCAAAAAATAGTGGACTTTACTAGGCCCACAAGGGTGAATAAATACCATATATACTCGAGTATAAGCCGACCCAAGTATAAGCCGAGGCACCTAATTTTGCTACGGAATACTGGGTAAGCTTATTGACCTGAGTATATGCATTGTCCCCTCATCCCTGTCCTGGTATGTGTTGCTCCCCCCGTCGCTATCCTGGCATGCGTGGCTCCCCCAGTCACGGTCCTGGTATGCATGGCTCCCAGGTCCAGTCCTGGTATGCGTGGCTCCCCCCGTAGCTGTCCTGGTATGCATGGCTCCCCATAGCTGTCCTGGTATGCGTGGCTCTCTCGCAGCTGTCCTGGTATGCGTGGCTCCTCCTGTAGCTGTCCTGGTATGCATGGCTCTCCCGTAGCTGTCCTGGTATGCGTGGCTCCCCTCGTCGCTGTCCTGGTATGCGTGGCTCCCCCCGTCGCTGTCCTGGTATGCGTTGCTCACCGTAGCTGTTGTTGTATGCGTGTCTCCCCTCGTCGCTGTCCTGGTATGCGTGGCTCCCCCTGTCGCTGTCCTGGTATGCGTGGCTCCCCTGTCACTGTCCTGGTATGCGTGGCTCCCCCATAGCTGTCGTGGTATGCGTGCCTCCCCCCATAGCTGTCCTGGTATGTGTGGCTCACTCGTAGCTGTCCTGGTATGCATGTCTCCCCCCGTTGCTGTCCTGGTATGCGTGGCTCTCCTGTCCTGTCCTGGTATGTGTGGCTCCCCCCCATCCTTGTATGCATGCTTCCTATCTACAAAAGGAAAAAAAACATCTTACTCACCCTCCAGCGTGCCCTCGCAGCATCTCATTGGTGTCGGCTTCCAGTTGCTCTTCCTGTGCTGAGCGATCACGTGGCACCGCTCATTAAGGTAATGAATATTCCCTCCACACCTATGGGAGCAAACATGCGTGCATATTCATTACCTTAATGAGCGGTGCCATGTGTTCGCTCAGCAGAGGAAGAGCAACTGGAAGCCGGCATCAACGAGATGCTGTGAGGACACGCTGGAGAGTGAGTAGGATGTCTTCTGGAAGCCGGCGGCTGTGGCTGCAACTGTCACTGTGCGCTATTACAGAGAAATGAATATTAATTTCTCTTTAGCAGCGGGCACAGGCTTTAGCCACAGCCGCTGCTCCGCCGCTCCCCCTCCCACACCAGCTTTCTGTGACAATGACTCGTGTATAAGCCGAGGGAGGGCGTTTTCAGTACAAAAAATTTGCTGAAAAACTCGGTTTATACACGAGTATATACGGTAAGTGAATTTTAGGATTCACTTCATGAGTCCTAAAAGTGAACGTCAGAGCAAGGTGCAATGCTACAGGATTGACGATGTCCACAATTTTATAAGGAATGATGAACATGGGACCCAGTTTCCAAGAGGGAACCTTCAACTTAATGTTCCTTGAGGATGACCACACCAAGTCACCAACACACAATCCGGATCCACCAAACATCTCCGATCAGCCACACTCTTATATTTCGACCCCATCTTTCTCAAATTATCAATAACCCCTTGCGAAACACACGTAATTGATAAAAATCGTTCTTTTGCAGGTATTCTAGGAGAACGATTCCTATTAAATGAGCTGAGCTGAGGATGAAACCCGTATGTCCCGAAAAACTGGGACTTATCAGTAGACTAATGACAACGATTATTTACTACAAATTCAGCTAGAGGTAAATAGGTAACCCAATCCTCTTGATTCTCAGGCACAAAACACCTAAGGTAAATCTCAAGATTCTGATTAACCCGTTCAGTTTGCCCATTAGACTGTGGGTGAAATGCTGAAGAAAATGACAGGCTGATCTCCAAAAGAGTGCAAAATGGCCTCCAAAATTTGGAAATGAACTGCACCCCCTGCTCAAACACAATATCAGTAGGGACCCCATGTAATTTTACTATTTCACTGATGAAAATTTGCACCAAGGTATTGGTGTTAGGTAAAGCGGGTAGCGCAATAAAATGTGACATCTTACTGAATTTCTCCACCACTACCAAAATTACAGTATTACCTGCCAACACATATAGATCAGTGCTAAAATCAACCGACAAATGAGTCCAAGTCTACCAGGAATTGCCAATGGTTGGAGAGATCCAGATTGACGAGTATCAGAGGCTTTAGAAGATGCACAGACACTGCAGGCAGTCACGTACTCCTGGACATCCTGATGTACTCCTGACCACCAAAAACGCAGAGTAAGAAGATCTGTGGCGGCTTTATTACCGGGATGTCCGGCCAAGACCGAATCATGATGTTCGCTAAGAACTCTCACAAATTTACAGGCACAAACAGTTTACCTAATGGACAAGCAGCAGAGGCGTCCCCCTGAGTGTCAACAACCTCTCTTTCAAGATCGGAGCATATAGGCGCAATAACCACCCCTATTTGTAGTATAGAAACTGATTCACAATTATCTCCACCCCCAGGAAAACAGCGAGATAAGGTATCCACCTTAATGTTCTTGTAACAAAAAGTTAAACCTGGTGAAGAACAATGCCCATCTTACCTGTCGAGGCGCTAGAAGTTTTGCAGACTCTAGATATGCAAGATTTTTATAATCCGTGATTACCATAACTGGATGAACCACCCCCTCCAGAAACCCTGCGATAATACAGCCCCACCCCCACTACATATGCATCAACTTCTTCGATAAAGGCTGAGTGACATCAGGATGTATGAAAATAGTTCCAGATGTAAAACACTCCTTCAAGGTATCGAATGTTTCCCTGGCCAGACTGGACAACTTGGAAAAGTCTGTCCCTTTCCTGGTCATATCCGTCAGAGGTTTGGCCACTACAGAAAAGTTTTTGATGAATGTACGGTAGTAATTGGCGAAACCCAAAAACCTTTGTAATGCCTTCAAATCCTCAGGACAATCCCAATCCAGTACTGTCCGCACTTTCACCGGATCCATGCAAAATCCGGTGGACGATAACACATATCCAAGATAACACATAAACCGAAAACATACATTTCTCTAGTTTGACAAATAATTGTCTGAGTATCTGTAAGACCTGCCTGACATGTACCTGATGTGACGCAAGGTCAGGTGAATAAATTAATATTTCATCAAGATAGATTACAAAACATCTATCTACCAGGTGACTAAAGATTACAACTTGCTGAAAGATGGCAGGAGAATTTGTCAGCCCAAATGCCATCAAAAGGTTCTCATAGTGTCCCTCAAGTGTATTGATAGCATAGCTTTTTTCCACTCATCCCCCTCTTTAATACGTGAGCATCATACTGTGTATAGGGGAGCTGTACAGGGGCGGAGACTCGGGACATTATTCAATGTCAACTCAGGTTACTGTGACTATCAAAGGGGCACACAGAAGGCATTACTTTCTAGGTGGTGTGGGCACTATTTTCTAGCGCACTTGCACCCAGCATTACTATGTTCTAGAGTGTTTCTTTAGAATTTAGAAGGCACAGAGAACCACACAGTAGGTGCAGTAATAGGGACACATGCGGCAGCAGCGGCTCAGTATTGGGATATCAGCAGGATAAGGAGTTTGTACAGGTTGGGAATAGATGGGGACGGTGCTGAAAATATGAGAAGTGAAATGTGTCTTTGTTGTAATCTCTGCAGATGAGTTCTGGGTGGAAGAAGTTGTTGTGTCGGTCTGGGCCAGATGGAAAAGATGGGAAAAGTGAGAAAGAACATCGGCTGTAAGTCACCATCTGTAACTGTACTTTGATCTGTTATATGTTCTGCAGGACTGGTATCTACCACTGACCATATTATGGTAATATCAATGTTGGTTTTTGTATAGAGAATATTTTCGGTAACATCGCGGTCATCTACTGAGGTTCTCCTACATCCACTATTAGGGTGCATCACCAAGTTGTAATCAAGGTTACCTGGTTAGTGGCCCACTCACAAGCTTCATCCCCCCTGAATCAAAACCCTAGCTACGCCTCTGCTGAGAGCTGATGTTCTTAGCCTGGGGGCCAATATCCATGGCCCCTTCCTAGGCTATTATCAGCCCACAGCTGTCTGCACAGCCTTAGCTGGTTATTAATTATAGGGGGACCCTACGTCATTTTTGGGGGGGTCCTCCATTTTAATAGCCAGTAAAGGCTAAGTATACAGTTGTGAGCCCAAGCCATTACGCGGAGCCCAAGCCATTTTTTTCAGACAAATTATCTTTTAATAAATACATGTCCAGCTGCATCCACACTTTATTTATTGTATATGTAACTGACAGCTATATATCTGTTTATTCTATGTGTATATACTGTATGTAATCCATCTATTCTATCCTGTCAGCTCCTGCCCAATTCCAGCCTTGCTGAAGCATCCCCAGATCATCACCGATCCTCCACCAAATTTCACAGTGAGTGCAAAACACTGTGGCTTGTATGCCTCTCCCGGTCTCCATCTAGCCATTAGATGACCAGGTGTTGATCTGGGGATGCTTCAGTAAGGCTGGAATTGGGCAGGTTAATCTTTGTGAAGGATGTATGAATCAAGCCAAATACAAGGTTATCCTGGAAAAACAGTTGATTCCTTCTGCTCAGGCAATGTTCCCCAACTGTGAGGACTGTTTTTTCCAGCAGGACAATGCGCCATGCCACACAGCTAGGTCAATCAAGGTGTGGATGAAGGACTACCACATCAAAACCCCGTCATGGGCAGCCCAATCTCCAGACCTGAACCCCATTGAAAACCTCTGGAATGTAATCAAGAGGAAGATGGATAGTCACAAGCCATCAAGCAAAGAAGAACTGCTTACATTTTTGTACCAGGAGTGGCATAAGGTTACCCAAAAGCAGAGTGAAAGACTGGTGGAAAGCATGCCAAGACGAATAAAAGCTGTAATTAAAAATCATGGTTATTCCACAAAATATTGATTTCTGAACTCCTTAGTATTGTTGTTTCTAAATAATTATGAACTTGTTTTTTTTTGTTGCATTATTTGAGGTCTTCAAGCAATGCTTTTTTTGTTATTTTGACTAATTTCTCATTTTCAGAAAATAAATTTATTGCTTGGAACTTCGGAGACATGTTGTCAGTAGTTTATAGAATAAAAGAACAATTTACATTTTACTCAAAAATATACCTTTAAAGAGAAAAATCAGACAAGCTGAAAATTTTTGAGTGGTCTCCTAATTTTTGCCAGAGCTGTATATTTGTGTGTGTCACTAACATCTATATATCTATGTATTCTATGTGTATATACCTATTCTTTCTATTCTATTCTAACCTGTAACTCTATGATTTTACTATATGCGGCAGATGAATTGCTCGCATGGTCCGAGTGCTGTGCAATTTTATTCTTGTACCCATAGGTTTGCATTGGCGAGTCTCGTCCAAGATACGCAGCAAATCACAGTATGCTAATTTTTTCTCAGTCCGAGTTCAGCAGAGAAAACAATTGCAGATGAGATGTAACTCATTCAATAACATTGGTGAAAGTGCAATCCGATTTTTTTATTGGATTGCACTCGTCCGTTTTTCTTGCAAATGCCCTTACAGCCAGAATGGTTAGAAAGAAGAGAATACTGATTACTAGTGATGATTAGGCAACTGCTGCACTTAAACTGGGCGGAATGTGCATCACAAAACTGCTAAGTTCTCTGTTGATGTAAGCTATCTATCAAAGAGATGGATAGACAGAGGATGCTTTTTGTACCTTTATTAATTGAAATATGAATTTAATCTGATTATTATTCTGCTATCTAACTCAGAAAGGGAGTAGATAGATACTGTGGCTTGTAAAAGTATTCACCTCTTTGGTATTTTTTGTGTTTTGCTACCTCACAACCTAGAACTTCACTGTTTTTTGAGGGTTTGCAAACTTCAGTCTGCATAACTATTCACCCCCCCTAAAGTCAGTACTTTGTAGAGCCTCCTTTTGTGGCAATTATAGGTGCAAGTCACTTTGGATAAGTCTATGAGCTTTCCATATCTTGCCATTGGGATTTTTGCCCATTCCTCAAGGCAAAACTACTCCAGCTTCTTCAAGTTAGATGGTTTCCTCTGGTGAACAGCAATCTTCAAGTCTGACCACAGATTCTCAATTAGATTAAGGTCTGAGCTTTTACTAGCCCACTCCAAACATTTACATGTTTCCCTTTAAACCACTCGAGTGTTACTTTAGCAGTATACTTTGGGTCATTGTCTTGTTGGAAGGTGAACCTCTGTCCCAGTCTCAAACCACTGACAGACTGAAAAAGGTTTTGCTCAAGAACAACCTTGTATTTTGTACCATCCATCTTCCCCTCTACACAGACCATTTTCCCTGTCCCTGCTGCCGAAAAACATTCCCACAGCATGATGCTGCGACCACCATGTTTAACTGTGGGGATGGTGTTCTTGGGGCGATGAGCTGTGTTGGTTTTGCGCCAGACATAACGTTTACCTTGGTGGTCAGTGGTCAAAAAGATCAGTTTTGGCACCTTCCTCCACACATTTGAGGAGTCTCCCACATGTCTTTTGGTAAAATCAAAACAAACCCTACAATTTTTGTGTGTAAGTAAGGGCTTTATTCTGCCCACTCTTTCATGAAGGCAACCACTCTGGAGTGTACAGCTTATTGTGGCCATATGGACAGATACTCCAGTTTCTTCTTGGGAACTATGCAGAGCCTTCAGGGTTACCTTTGGTTTCTGTTCTGCCTCTCTGATTAACCCCCTCCTTGCCTGGGCAAGATAGATAGATGTTTATTTCTTTTTTCTATCTTTATCATCCTGTCACTAATGAGGACATAATGAGTATATAGCACTCTGCTTAAGTAACATGCCAGTTCTCTAGATGGAATTCGCCCAATTAATCATGAGGCTTTAAGCTGGATTGTAAGCGTATTAGCAGCGAATCATGGACAAACCGCTAGTGGTATTATAGTCTCAATTACACACTACTTAAACAGTGCCACGAAAATCCTACAGCTCGTTAAGTCCACGAAAAAGGTAATGTCTACACATGGACCCTTTGACATTTTACAGGTTTCATGTCAGTTCAGGAGCAAGTACAGCATGAACACACTGTCTGTATTCCCACAATAGTAACTGCTGCTCTTCTAAGGGTATGTAATCCTAAATGTCAAAGGTTGGATTATTACACCCAATAATATCATAGCTACAAAATATTGCTAGAAGGATTAAACATGAATCATTAAAAATAATCATTTTCTACATTGCTATTTGAAGCTCAAGGGTGGGCAGAAATGATTCCTCTGTTCCTCATGGGAGGTTTCAATCTTCATAAGGCTCCGCCTTTCTATATTTATTTCTAAGTTGGCAAAGCAATGAGAAGGGATCCGACTAGACGATAACTTTCAGGTCCTGGAGCCACGATTCAGAAAGGACCCTTTACTTACCATGTGTCATTTATAATATACATATCTTTTGTGGCCCTGAATTGGTCCCTTTCACATTTACTGGTACATTTTATGGTCACTAGTCACCTGTACTGGCTCCATGTGATATGTATCTATCTATCTATGGTAGACAGATTTAGGGAGTCCCTTGTCCGCAGCCCCTCATACACAATAGATCATGGTTCGCTACTCGTTTGTCTGACAGCTACGTCCCAATTACATCTGGTCAATGGCTGATCAGATATCAGCTGATCGGTGGGGGGTGGGGTACCAAGTGTTTGATTTTCACCAATATCATACATGAGAAATATTTAATGAAATCATATGTGTATAAGAAAACATGTAATTTTTTTCTGTTCACGTCTTGTGTCTGGCTGTAAGAAAACTGACTGCAGCAGGAGCCTCTCCCTCTGTCTTGTCTGTAGTAGGATAGGTACGCTGAATACACCTATAACTACGTAAACAACTATTTAGATATATTAGATTTTTTTTCTAATTAATTATCTCAACCCTTTTCTACCTCATCCCCACAACAACAAAAAATTCCCAAAACTCAATTATTCCAAATTTTATTTTATTTTACAAATAATAAAATAAGACATAATATTATTAAAAAAATCTGTACAATCCAGGATCTGTGCAGTACATTTCAGGAAGACTTTGATACAATAAAAAAACAGCCAGAAAGAAGAAAACTATTTACAATGATTGTCATAAGCCGATCCCCCCCCCCCCCCCTCCAAAAAAAAAAAAAAATTGGCTAAAGATGGTGACCAGGCTGTACCCATCGCCCCTTTTAACAAGCTAGGGACAACCAGAGTTTAAAGACATTACAGTACATCTTAACACTTCTTAGACTAAGAAATTTGCGAGTTCAAACCCTTTGTCTTTACCGTAAGGTAGAAATATTTAATTTAAAAAAAAAAAATGTTTGCATCCCGCGATTTAATACATAATGTTTAATAAATAGAATAACTTACCCCATTGCATTATATATAGAAATTATGGAAGGCGATTAGCTTACGTACTATTCTTACTAGTAAGTAATCCCCTCCTTGTTGCCTGGTCTTGACTTCCAGACCTCAAGTAAAAAAATAAATTCCGTAAAAAAAAGTCATAAAAACAGGATTATGAGTATTTATGTGACCTTAGTGCCTTCTCTCGGAGGTTGGTGCAAAAAAAAAAAAAATGAAAAAAATCTAGGGTGCCACATCATTAGGGTTAAGACATCACTCAAATGTCCCAATTCAAGTATTTCAGGAAGGTAACAGGGAGACTTGTAATACATGTATAATACAACAGCAACATCTATATTAGCTAGATCCAGCTTCACGGTGTACAGCCCCTCGTAAAAGATGCCGCAGAGTCACCAATGCATTGCATTATGGCGTACATCACATTGTGCCGTCGAGAAGAAGGTTTAAAAATAAATTTAAAAAATAACTGTCACAATTCAAAAATATCAAGATTGTTTGAATTCAAATTTAAAGGGGTATTCCCATCTCCAGGATCCTCTCCTAATATATAGTAGGTATAATAATAATAATAATAGTAGCAAATAACTCCAATTAGAAATGTAGTATAGTTCTTCTGATTAGCTATGTCACTTACCCCATGTGCAGGGCATTTCAGTAGCTTAGGTATCCATGGTTATGACCACTAGCAAATATCAAACTGTCACTATGTGCATGTTTGTATCCGTGGATACCTAAGCTACTGAAATGCCCTGAACAATGTTGTGACACAGCTAATCAGAAGAACTATACTACATTTCTGATTGGAAGTATTTTCTAATATTATTATTACTACACCTACTACATATTGGGATAGGATCTTGAAGATGGGAAGACACCGTTAAATAAAAAAAATGATTTCCCTTTTGATTTAAAAAGTGCAAGTTTGCAAGGTAAAGACAAAGGGTTTTTGCACACAAAACAGGAGCGAAAAAAAAAAATTTCATGAACATCAAAAAAGCTACTAACATTAAAAATGGTAGAACCTACAAAAAACACTTTCAAAATGAAAAGACCATGCTTAAATAAATAACATACGTCCATAACATCAGAGACAGTCTGAGGTTTGTAAATATCTAAATTCTAGGTTTCTGTCCCCAGAATTCACTGCACTTTATTTATACCTCTATTGGCATATCGTGTTTTTTTTATTATTATTTCATTAGTTTTATAACATTTTTAATTTTTTTTTAATTTTTTTAACATATTATTTACATTTGGCTTTAAATACAGAAAATATGGATTAGTATAAAAACTTTTAAAATAAAAGGAAACAAAGGGGAGGGCCTTGTTACCCCTTTAGGGCTAATGTATTCTGTGCGTTCGGACAAAGAATTATTCTAAATTAAAAAAAAAAAAAAATTAAAGGGATAAAAAAAATAGTTCAAAGTGCATAGCAGCCTCTTTCAAGTTCTGCACTGGTTTGCAACTAATATCGTTTTTAAAAGTAAGACTTAAGTCGTTCGTTACTTGCATCCGGCACCAAAAACTGCGCTTTTTTTGTAGTAAATTCCCCATTTATTTTTATTTTTTGTAAAATGACTTAAAAATAAATAAAGTTTGTCCTCTGTGACTATAGACCGCCGTTTTTTTTTTTAAATAAAAATTTGACATGTATGTTATAGATATGACATTTCCAGCTGGTTCAAGTATAATTTAGCTCTGATGTAAAAAATAATAAAAACTGGAGGAAAAAAAAAAAAAAGGGAAAAAAAAACAACCCTCCTTGTGTTCACAATCGTCAGCTTGTCGGCCCAACGCTTGAGTTCTGGTTCCTATAGGAACGGCTGTTCTTATCACACGATCTATATTTAGTCTAGTGTATTTTAATTAAATGCAATTAAAATGTGACTGAGGGGGTAGACATGTTCTAATTTTAAGTACTACATCAGGCCTCGAATAGCTGGAATGCAACTTTTTGTATATAGCGGTGGGAGGTAGCAAAAGGAGGCGTCATAGAGGAGATACGTCTTCCTACCGATGGTGAAAGGTAAAATATTCGACTTACAGAATTGACCCAATTTAGATGGTAGCAGTTACACAAAAATACTCTTTGGTATTGCTTTGTCTTCCCTTTTAACGATGTGTGTAGCAGCAGATAGCATCTCGACTAACAACCATGGTGCTAGAGTATAGACTTTGTTCCTTCGTAGCGGACCATGGACTGGCAGACCTAGGATGTCTCAACAATCCTACCCTTATCATACAGGGACCAAATATTCTCCACGATATCATGCATTTAGAACCCAACACAGTCAATCCATCATGAATGTTTTTGTCCAATTCATTGACCAACCAGTCAACCGTAGGAAACCATGGACTGATAGATCTGGGATGTCTCCAAATTCCTACCCTTATCATAACAGGATAAAATATTCTCCATTATCTCACGCATTTAGAATCCAACACAGTTAATCCATCATTAAATTTTTTGTCCAGTTAGTGGTCAACCTTAGCAGACCATGGACCGCAGATCTATGATGTCTTAAAAATCTCCCCCCTCCTCATCCTCAAGCCTGGACCAAATATTCTCCAATATATCATCCATTTTTACCCAAGACAATAAATCCATCCATGAAACCTTTTTCCCAAATTATTGACCGATCGGTTAATGGCGGTCAACTGTAACTTTAAGAAGACCATATTTTATGTGTTTCCATACTTGAGCATAGTACATACAAGGGTATACCCAGCACAGAGTATTTTTATAACTTCCCTAAGAACTAAGAGAGCCTACTTCTTGATTGGCCCACCTTGGATACCCTTCATCAGATAGATGGATTTCATGGCCATCCAGTTGGTCTTCTATCTCTCATTTACTAAAATTATGGAGAGGACAATGAAAAAGTCAACTGACTTGGGTTTGGATTCTTCTTTCCACAGACCCCCATATAAGATAGGCATACCCTTATGTACATGACAAGTTCATCTAAAAATATCTAGAAAGTATGGTCTCCCATCAGCCACCGAAGACCAGAGCGAAGAGTCTAGGTATGACCACCTTCTTTTGCAGAACATTTTGAAGAATAGCCTTTCACAGAACTACATTTCAGCGACCTTAGATCAGGACAAGATGATTTTTAATGGCATATTGTTAACAGACACAATTTAAAGCTCGTAGCTCACACCCTTTTCCATTGCATCTTTGGCTAGATGTATTGGAGAACTTTATAAGTCTCAAAGTTTTTGGATTCGAAAAAATATAGTAGAAAAAAACTCTTGAATGGTAACACGGTTCGGAACTATTCACAACAGTGAAGTTAATCCCAACTTATTGTAACTTTTTTTTTGCCCCATTGGTGTCTGAATCAGAGGGTTGCTTGTGTCTCTCTGTTTCTAAAGGGCTAAATTATGTCAAGTGCAAGCTGTGTGCAGTCTGGGATAGAGGCTGTCCTCCTCATCTGTCACCAAGAGAAAAATGTGGCCCGCACATGGCTCTTCATACCAAAGAGTCGTCAGCCAAACTAAAGGAATGAATCAAAAAATTCAGTTTCCCTTTTTTTTTTTTTTTTTTTTTTTTTACAAATATTACAAATTCTTTTACGAAGTTCTTCGTGCCAAATGATCTTTTTTTTTCCAATTCCTATAGTTCCAAATAAGGTTCTTTTATTCCAATTTTTTTTATACAAGATGAATCCACCCATGGCCTCAACACTATCTCCAGAAATATACACCCACATGATGATACATAGAATCTATCTCTCGTTTTCAAAGACATTAAGTCTGTTCATCCAACAAAAGCAAAAACTCTAATTGCCCCTGAGGAGCCTTGAAAAGTAAAAAAATATGATCTAAGCTCTTCAGCCCAGGCCTTCTTCATAGGACCTAAGCACTAATGAGTATGCCGATTCCACTTCCATAAAATTGGAATGTCACCAGCACACTTGACTTATTCTTAAATAATAGATGTCTTACACTTTTGTTTTTTTTTGTTGTGCCCCCAAGTGAGGCAGATACTCAAAAAAATACCAAACCACCCCTAATATTTCATATCCTAGACCTAGACTATTATTTAGCAGCAAGAGTTTCCAGTACTGCTGAAAAGAAGACTTCCCAGCGAGCAGTGGTTTTGAACACAATTTTTTGGATTTTCTTTGGTATTGATTTCAATCTTTTTAACTCCCTCCCCACTCCCCATACAAAAATACACCCTATACTAAGAGGACTAAGATTGCAGCGTCATTCCCTAAAGTGAATTTATCATATGTGTTTGAACATGGTTCAAATAATTATTTTTTTTGTTTGGCTTTTACTTTTTTGGCCAACATCTTTATGGCCGTTCTCGCCCCTGTCCTATCCCACACCACCATACGTCTAGAACACTAAAACAATAAAAAACACCGCAGTAGAATCGACGGGGTGTGTGTAAAATAGCAGCAGATTAGAATTTAAGGCAGATATTTGCCTATTGTTATGCCATTAAAAATGGACTTGTTCCCAATATTTAAAAAAAAAAAGTGAGAGGTTGAAAACTCAACGAGCTTGTCTGCAAGTTCAAGTTTTGTCAATTTTCTTTCAAAAACATACATCATTTATGTTACACTATGTGCCTTCTGGTTATACTTTAGTGCTTTGTCTCTATAATCCCAGCTGCCTGTCCTTTTATGTTGTTTTTGTATCACCAGGAACATCTGGTGGATCGAGAAGCCTTTGAGAGATGGTCCTACAAGATGGTTTTGGGATTATTTTTTCCCTGCGTAGCCCCGTTATCACAATTAACAGTGCCTTGTGGGGGGGCGAGCTCAGTGACGTGGAACAACAGTATATAAGTTCCAGTTTAGATCACCACAGCCTACACCTTTTTTGCAACAGTTTGCTTGATGCCATTGAGCACCATCTCAGTTTCACCCCTGTCCAACAGTACCGACATCTGAAAACCGCAGTGGGCCCCAGCTTAGCGATGCACATTGACCAGCTATGTTGACCAGCTGTAGGTAGCAGTTTTTTAGTCATATTTCAGATTCCCTCCTTAGCGGTCTAGGGTCGAGGGAAACTTGGTTGTGATGGTCCATATCTGGATGCATGTCCGTACTCATGCTATCCGGTTGACCATTGTCACTGCCTTCCTCCTCTTTGCTCGTCAACGAGACTTCATTCTCGTAGCAAAAAGTATTTTGGTTCGAAAGTATATATTTCTTTTCCGCTAAGTCCCTGGCGCTACAAACCGGGGTGTTGGGCACTTCGTAAGTTTTGTGAAAGCGGGAATAGTCTACTTTATAGTAATGTTTTTCTTCAAAAAGAACAGGTTCATAGCGGTGACCCCAGTAGATTTCATTTGCTAGGTAGGAGCTCCGACATTGGGTGGTCATGGCTGTGGCCTCCACCATTCCCTCCAATATGACCACTATCTCAAAGTCAGAATTGTCCAAGTCTTGCTTACTAAGGTCATACAATGGACTGTCTTCGTCAATTTCGTGAACAATCGTGATTGGGGAAACTAAGAAAATCCGGTCAATGCCGCTGTCAAAGCCAACGTTGATATCTATCTGATCCAAAGGGATATACTCTCCTTCCGATGTGATGCGAGACTTGAGAAGCTGGGCTCGGACGTGAGCCTCCACAAGATGGCTCTTTCGGAGATTGCCCACCCTCCACATCAAGCAGAGTTTCCCGTCTCTCATGGCTATCACGGCCATGTCGCTGAAAACTAAGGTCTCGTTCCTCTTTTTTGGTTTTGCCATTTTAGCCATAACTGCACCAATGATGAAAGCGTCGATGATGCAGCCAACGATAGACTGGAAGACCACCATGAACACCGCCATAGGGCACTCATCAGTGACGCATCGGAATCCATAGCCAATGGTTGTCTGGGTTTCAATAGAGAACAGGAAGGCTGCTGTGAAACTCCTGACCTCAGTAACACAAGATCTGTGATTTTCCGGAGCCCCCAAGTCATTGTGAAGAAGAGCTATCAACCAGAAGACACAGCCGAAGAAAAGCCAAGATAGTATGAAAGCCAAGCAGAAGATGACCAGCATCCATCGCCAACGAATGTCCACACAGGTGGTGAAGATGTCGGATAAGTAGCGTTGCCCCTTCTCACTCACATTGATGAACTGGACGTTGCAGTGGCCATCTTTCTTGACGAATCGGCTTCGGCACTGTTGCCGGGTATGGATTTTACTTTTACCATTTCCATATCCGTTGGCAACCGCCATGGTGGCCAGCTTCATTCCGTCCTCTTCTGAAGACACAACGCTGTAGCGGTTGGTTCGCACGCTGCCCATCACTTCAGTTGAGGACTGCGGTGCTTCTGCTTTAGAAAACAGTCTTAGTTTCTGCAAAACTCTTTGGAGAAACAGTTTTGAAGGCTCAAAGGGAACACTCAAGGGGAAAAAAAAAATATATGATTGGTATCAGAGGGGTTTCTGTCTCAGAAGGACCTTGGATGCTACCAAGGAAGGTCTTCTGGCATGAGGAGGGGATGTCAGCAGGCTCTCATTGTCACCCTGATGTCATGTCCTGCAAGAAAAAGAAAAGATTTTGATGTTAAAGCATAAGGAAATGGTAACGTAAGCCTTCCTTCTCCATGTTCCTTCCTGCCATATGCAAACAAGTCCATTAATATCATCTGCTGGATCTCCTCCTGAGTCCAAGCCGCAGCAGATGCTTCACCTTGTCCAAATCCCAAGGCTCCTTACAGAGCACATGAGGCCACAATGCAAGCTAAAATAACTGCAGCTAATTATTTGCTTCATTGCAAGAAGTTCGGAAACAGATGTAGCAGAGCCTAGGTTGTCAGAGCAATGCTGGGATGGTCATAAGTGTAAGCATGGTGGGGTGAGAAGAGTAAGCATGGTGGCACTTATCTACTGGAGTAGCAAAGGATCAGATCCAACCTGTCCATCCACCCAGGAGGGTCTACAGGGGGCACAGGATTATTAATAAAACCCAGACATACGACATGTCCCTCAGCAACCCTCCCTGGTGACACACCGTTCCTGTGAGAATCATTACCCAGAAGATGACCCCAAAGAATGGCCGTGTCCCTCACATGACATCTTTCAGATTTCTATCACCTCCTGCATTCTCACGCACATTCTGTCCTTGCCTTTAATAGATGCCTGACCTCCCTGAATAATATTTTCAATCTGATGTAGCAGAGACGAGTTTGACATTTTAAAAGCGCTGTAGAATAGCAGAAAAAAAATAGGTTGTTGTTTTTTTTTTCACTTTTCCAAAAACAGCACCACTCTTGTCCATAATGCTGTTCCTGGTATTGCAGTCTTCAGATCAATAAGCTGCAATACCAGGTACAGCTTATACACATAGGTGGCGCTATTCTGGAAATAATATATAGACAGACCTTTTTTGTTTTATACAAGCTTTAACTATTTATTTGTTATGTTAGAGGACAGATCTCGGCTGATGAAAAACTCCGCTTTGCTCCATTGCAGGTACAGAAGAACTAAGTATAATCTATGGTTTGTCACCCTACAGCATCCGCACGCCCAGCTCTGCTATGCAGTTGAATTAAAGGAATATTATTGAATACATTTTAATTAATTTTATGTTTAAATAAAGTAACACTTTCAGGAGTGAATGGAACACTTCCCAGTACCTGAAAGGCCCCACAAAAAGACTTTGTCATCCCCCAAAATGCTGGAACGTGATGTAGCAGAGCAGAATTTGTCATGGGTAAGTTGTTGTACCAGGTGAGTTTTGTCAGTTGCTGAAGAACACGACGTTGCTGTACATCATGATTTCACCAAAGTATGTGCTGGATCAAATGACAATCTCATCACTGCTACATCTGTACATGCCAGACCGTTATTTCTTCTACACTTGTGGCTATAGAAATATGGTAATGTCTTCTGGTCTCTTCCCAGGCCTTAATAGGCAGATGTGTAAATGACTCATATAGCAGAACTCAGTTTGTCAATTTGGAAATTTCAGTTTTGCTAGCTTTACATAGGACTGCATATAAAAATAACAATGGGGTTGTGTTTGAGAACCTCTTTTCGGGCATTTTAATATAAACGGGGTGTTTGATAAGTGATATTTCTAGGGGATTCTAGTGACCGCCCTCACCACACTGAAACATAACTGTGTGTGTATATATATATATATATATATATATATATATATATATATATATATATATAATACACGTGTATGTGTTTATATGTATGGGTGTGTGCGCTGGCATACATATACATAGTATGAGACACCACGGCTCCCTATATTCAGTATGATGTCCCCACAGATCTCTATTTATAACATGAGGCCACAGAGCTCCCTATATTCAGTATGATGTCCCCACAGACCTCTATTTATAACATGAGGCCACAGAGCTCCCTATATACAGTATGATGTCCCCACAGACCTCTATTTATAACATGAGGCCACAGAGCTCCCTATATACAGTATGATGTCCCCACAGACCTCTATTTATAGCATGAGGCCCCACAGCTCCCTATACACAGTATGATATCCCCACAGACCTCTATTTATAACATGAGGCCCCACAGCTGCCCATATACAGTATGATGTCCCCACAGACCTCTATCTATAACATGAGGCCCCACAGCTCCCTATATACAGTATGATGTCCCCACAGACCTCTATTTATAACATGAGGCCCCACAGCTCCCTCTATACAGTATGATGTCCCCACAGACCTCTATTTATAACATGAGGCCCCACAGCTCCCTATATACAGTATGATGTCCCCACAGACCTCTATTTATAACGTGAGGCCCCACAGCTCTCTATATACAGTATGATGTTTCTATAACCCCCTATTTATAGTATGATCGTCCCCATAGCTCACTATTTTTTGTATTATGTGCCCCAAAGCACCCTAAATGTATTAGGATGGTCCTATAGCCCCTCTAGATACAGTATAGTATAGCATGATGTTCCTACAGCCCCCTTATATGGAATATGATGGCCCCACAGACCCCTTATATATAGTATGAGGCCAAACAGCACCCTATGTACAGTATGAGAGGCCCCTTATACAAAGTATGAATGCCCCAATCTGTGTATAAATATGGTGAGCAGACTACTAGGATATATACGTGTTTATATATATATGTGTGTGTGTGGTATGTATGTGCAGATATATATTTATATATGTGCCACTGGGTTTGTTGCCGGATTTGCCTCCTATAGCCTATGTGTTGCACTGTATAAGCCCGGCTGCAGAATGAGTTAACTGAGAATTAGCCAGTGAGCTCCATATGAAGGCGAATTTGTAACTCTATTATCTGCCTTTAGAGCACAGAAGAGCTGAGTGTGAGATGTAGCAGAGCTGAGCGTGTGATATATCAATACACACAGATACACTGTGTGACCTGAAGAAAAAATGTCCCAACAAATTAATCCCTTTAACCTTCAGCATTGTCAAAGTGAACGAATGTGGAAGTTGACGACTAATTCAGCTTTGCTACATCTGTATGCATTTATACACTGGCAAAGTAGCAGATGCAGAGCTGTTCACATCCTATTTTCATCTCCACACTTTGTTCCCTTTGTGATTCTTATCAGCACAAAGCAAACAAGCATGACAAACTCCCCCAGCTCCACAGCAGGGCAGCTACCAACAAGCCCAGGAGCACACTGCAACTGTGAACTGCACATGTAGCAGAGCTGATTTTGTCACTTCACATCTGCATCATGTGTGACATCTACAAGCTATTGGGTTTCATTCAAAATGTTGCAGAGTCGCCTACTGTAGCCTCTGTGTTCCACTGTGTGACCCCGGCTGCAGAATGAGTTAACTGAGAATTAGTCAGTGAGCTCCATGTGACAAGAGCTGAATGTGAGATGTAGCAGTGCTGAGCGTGTTTTAATATCCAGTATAACTGTGCCAGATGACAAATTCAGCTCTGCCACATCTATATGTTTCACGTTGCTGACATTTTCAGGAAATAACCTATAAAGATGTAGCTGAGCTGAAATAGATTTTTTTCCGTATATCAGATGTATCATAGGCCTATGCCAGAAGACACACACAGCTCTACTACATCTGACACATGAGGTTTCTGGAATATAGAGAAACTCTGCCAGACTGGTCGCTGATGGGGAAGTGGGATTTCCACTATTACCTCCATGTAAAGTGTTGCCCTGTTGCTCACCCAGCTGGCCCAAAATTATGTTGGATGCCCCCAACTCCCTGCCGCCCCCTCCCTGGTGTCTATTATTCAAGTTCAGAATGAATGAAAATTGCAGAATGGAGAAGTAAACCGCCGACTTCCTAAAATAATAAGCATGTGCTCGAATTCCGCGTTTTGCCGGTCCCCCTCCTATTAATAACATCTCGCGCTCTAAATTTAGCTCCGTCTCGCCCCATCATGTTTCCATAGGTGAAGGATTGATCAGTACCAGATATATACAAGTGTGTGTGTGTGTGTGTGTGTGTGTGTGTGTGTGTGTGTGTGTGTGTGTGTGTGTGTGTGTATATAAATAAATATATGTGTGTGTATATATATATATATATATATATATATATATATATATGTGTGTGTGTGTGTGTGTGTGTGTGTGTGTGTGTGTGTGTGTGTGTGTGTGTGTGTGTGTGTGTGTGTGTGTGTGTGTGTGTGTGTGTGTGTGTGTGTATACATATATATATATATACACACGTGTGTGTGTGTATGTGTGTCCATATATACGTGTGTGTGTGTATATACAAGTGTGTGTATATATGTGTGTGTATATGTGTATGTATATATATGTATGTGTGTATATATGTGTGTATATGTGTGTGTATATATATATGTATGTGTGTGTATATGTGTATATAGGTGTGTGTATATGTGTGTATATATACGCGTGAGTGTGTGTGTATATATGTGGTGCGGTGCTTTGTATGTGTGTATATACACATTATATATATGTGTGTGTGTGTGTTTCTGTTTGTATCTCTGTATAAATTTGCATATGTGTGTAATATATGTATGTGTGTGTCTATACATGACTGTATGTGTGTAATGTATATATGTGTGTGTCCCATCCAATCAGAGACTGTATAAACTGTGCCGATTCTTTCTAATGTAATAACAATGGCAGATGTAGCAGACCTGCGTCCTTTACTTGCAGTCCTAATAGCTCTATGACATAATCATGCCTGCTGCATCTAACAAACCCAGCTCTGCTACAACGTGATGATGAACTGGAAATGGGTTCATTTCTGGTCGATATTAATGGATTATGTAATAATGAGGATTACCGCTAAGTAGATAGGGCTTAGATGGGGTGGGGGAGGTGGGGAGCGGTAGGAGATGTAGCAGGGCTGAACGGTAACCCCGTAGACCGCATTATCATGGGGAGTAATGGGAAGTGACAAACACAGCTCTGCTGCATCTGACAAAGTAAGCCCAACTACATATAGCTGTAATGTATGGGGAAATGCACTCTATGGATTAGGGTAACGAGACATGACACCACTGTCCCCAGATGTTGTGAAACTACAAGTCCCAGCATGCCCTAATCATTACTATATAAAATAATGTAGCAGAGCTGAGTTAGTCATTCAATTCGGAATTTGTTTGAATTTTCCCAATTCCACGAGAAAACCCATCTATGTTCTATTCCCCAGGTGACTGACCCGGCTCTGCTACCCCCATATTGCATTATTCGCTGCAGTGTGGCCCCCGGTCTCCTGTTCTAGTGTTTACACAGAACTTGAACAAGAAAGTCTGGTCCCTCCGCATGTTTGGGAAGTGTAGACTGCGTGCACAGCCAGGGGCACGGGGATTAAACACCAGCAGACCATCCTGAGCCCCCCGACACGTAACCGTGATCTTTATCCATGTCAAACTCATTGTCTGGACTCCAATGTAGCAGAGCTGACTTTGTCGCATGGCATTAAGCTGAATTTAGTCATTGAGGATGCCTCACACAGTCAGATGATATGAGAGGTGTTACCAAGAGACCTAAAAATCTGATTCACAGGTGGCATCCATGTTATAACACGTTCAGCTCTGCTACATCTGTACATAAACCAGTCCGGTATACACACAAAGTTCTGTTTGTTGGGTATTTTCGCTTTTAGCTTAAGCCATATGTCAGATTCCTCCATTCTAGTGGATTTGCACACTCAGCTCTGCTGTTCCAGTGTCGTGAAAACTATAGAGGTGGGCTCGGATTAGTGTATGGGGGGGGCAGTGCCTTTCGCAGATCTCAGAGACCTGGCGAGCCCTGAGAGATGGAGACAAGTCCCCAAATGACGCCACTCCTGGAGATGTTGCTACGCTGGGGCTACTGCGCGCTGCCATCCTGCTGCAAACAGCCACTACCACATATATACAGGTGTAGCAGAGCTGAGATTGTCATCTGGCACAAGCCAGTGTAAGGACATGTGATGCTTTCCATAAGGCAGCAGGTAAACCTTCTTATATCAGTGAGCTATTCTGACAAACCCAGCTCTGCTACATCAGCACCGGCTCTGCTACCTCGGCATTAGCAAGTGACAGATGTTAGCGCTGCTCACCAGCGGGTTAGTGTTGGGGTCACTTGGGCACATGTGATGCCAAGGTAAACAGTGATATGGAAGTGCTTGTGGCTCTGTGTTTGTACCACTTTTCTACTACACGTGGAGCAGAGCTGAGTTTGTCATGGAACTGTTTACATCATGTAGTAGGTTTACCTGCAGTCCTATGTAAAAAAAAAAAAAAAGGAACACTTTTTTTTGGATCAGCTGCATCTGTATATGGCAAGTGCATGGATCCCAAGCCTCAGTGCCAGACCCAAACCCAGCAATGTTTAAGATGTAGCTGAGCTGACATTGTTTATGTTAATGATGAGGACAGCAAAACATATACACTATGGTAAGAAAGGCATTTGGATTTGCCCTATTTCCAACAAAAGTGGCTCTGCTACATCCAATGAAATCAAGATTATTATCTGTCAAAACCATCTCTGCTGAACCTGCCAAACCCAGCTCTGCATATATGACAAACATAGCTCTGCTGCACCTGGCCAACCAAGCTCTTCACATCTGACAAACCCAGGTATATACAGCTGACAAACCCAGCTCTGCTGCACCTGACAAACCCAGCTCTACTGCACCTGACAAACCCAGCTCTGCTGCACCTGACAAACCCAGCTCTGCTGCACCTGACAAACCCAGCTCTGCTGCACCTGACAAACCCAGCCCTGCTGCACCTGACAAACCCAGCCCTGCTGCACCTGACAAACCCAGCCCTGCTGCACCTGACCAACCCAGCCCTGCTGCACCTGACCAACTCAGCTCTACTGCACCTGACCAACTCAGCTCTACTGCACCTGACAAACCCAGCTCTGCTGCACCTGACAAACCCAGCTCTGCTGCACCTGACAAACCCAGCTCTGCTGCACCTGACAAACCCAGCTCTGCTGCACCTGACAAACCCAGCTCTGCTGCACCTGACAAACCCAGCCCTGCTGCACCTGACAAACCCAGCTCTGCTTCACCTGAAAAACCCAGCTCTGCTGCACCTGACAAACCCAGCTCCGCACATCTGACAAAGCCAGCTCCGCACATCTGACAAACCCAGCTCTGCTACATGTGATAAAGCCTAAAAACTGCTCCCACTCCCAGCCCGCTATCATGTATTCTCAGCTGTCCCTTCCACATAATCTCAAACACCCCCTAGCATTGACTTGTACCGGCCCTTTAAAGAAAACCCAAATATTTCGGCTTCAGAGCAGACATCTGTTCCCCAACATGTGAGAATGACGGACAGCCGCATCTGAGGACGGGATGACAAAGCCGCAGCTGCAGCCTACCACCACCACCACCACGACATCGGGATGCAGCAGAGCTGAGTGTATCAAATCTGCAGTCCTATGTAAAAAATATATATATACTTTGTGGTACCACCAACCATGAGTTGTGGCAAATGACAAACCCAGCTCTGAGGAAGAGTGTTAATCATACCCCACTATGTCTAGAGGGGGAGCGCGACCACTTTAGGCTCCTCCGCGCAGCAGTTGCGCTTTACTGCTTCAGCTGTCACCATTAGAAGTGACAGGAATGATGCAACTTCTGGATATTTTAAAGTTGCGGCGTCCAAAATCAGGAGAGGAACAGTATAATAGAAACACGTCACCGCTTCTGTATTTATCACCCACTGCTGGTTTTGGCTTATAAATACTGAGGTAAAATACTGACCAAATACTGAGGTAAAATACTGACCAAATACTGAGGTAAAATACTGACCAAATGCTGAGGTAAAATACTGACCAAATGCTGAGGTAAAATACTGACCAAATACTGAGGTAAAATACTGACCAAATACTGAGGTAAAATACTGACCAAATACTGAGGTAAAATACTGACCAAATGCTGAGGTAAAATACTGACCAAATACTGAGGTAAAATACGGACCAAATGCTGAGGTAAAATACTGACCAAATACTGAGGTAAAATACTGAACATGTGAACGAAGCCTTAGAAATCCCGACTACCGTGTCCGGCAGCGGCCGCCAGCGCCACAGATGCTGCACAGGGAGATCGGGTATTTATAGCCTGAAAAGGAGCTAGAAATTCTCTCCGGCAGGTAAAGAAATAACAAAAAGCTCGGAATGGATGTAGCAGAGCTGAGTTTGTCTTTTGGCAAAGATCTGGCGGTAAAAAAGAAATCTCCTACATCATCATCTAATCTTATCAACATGTACACACGCTGCATCCTTTTACTTAGATGCTGATGTAGCAAAGCTGAGTTTGTCATTCGTCACAATTTTGGTCCAGCAAACTGACTGCATTTTCCTTTTAACTCTTGTAACAGAATTCCACTTAGAGGCAGATGTAGCAGAGCTGAGTTAGTCACGAGTCACTATTATTTTTTTTTTGCTGTATCCTCTTATCAACTCCCAACCCGGACGACATATTGGCTTCAGATATAGCAGAGCCGAATTTGTCGCCCGTCCCAATTTTTATTCCGTAGATCCTACTATCTTGTCACAATTTTAGCAGAGCCGAATTTGTCGTCTGTCCCAATTTTTGTTCCTTAGACCCCACTACGTTGACACAAATTAAGCTCTGCTATATCGGCATGCAAAAATAATTCCTATGCGGCAGAGTTGAGTTTGTCACTGCGCAGAACGTTACTTCTGTAAACCAATACAAGCCCAGAATTCGATTTACAGACGGATGCAGCAGTGTTGAGCTTGTCGTCTGCCAAAATTGGCGTTGTCTTATGAACTCGTAATCCCGCAGCAAATCATCTTCAGAAGGAATAGATGAATATTGGAAGGGAGATGAGTTTGTCACCATTTTTATGACTGGATCGCCAACCCAATGCCCTTGTAAAAGGCAGATGTAGCAGTGCTGAGTTTGTCGTTTTCCAAAATATTCGTTCAGTAAATCCATTGCGGATATATTGCAACCCCGGCAGCTCTGCTACACCGAAGGCGATGTTAATTCCGCAACGAGCGGCGCCAAGTGACAAACTCAGCTCTGCTACATCTGTATGTTCTATAGTGACTTACCTTCTAGTTTGGGGGAGCACATTGTAACCCAGGGGATAAATAAGATCCAATAAGGAGCGCCAAGCCCAAAGCTTCCCAGCCCCGGTAATCCCAGGGATCGCTCGCTGGCCGATCATTCACATCCTCTGCCTATCTCTTAACAAGCCATGTGCTCTTAAATAGCTCGCCGGCCCCGCCCACAGGTGCTGCGCGCAGCCAATCAGGAGCCAGGGGACGGCCTGAGTGACAGCTGAGGGTCGGGCTGCGCCAGCTTTCAGCAGCTCATTGAGGGGAAGTTTAGTGCAAAGAGCAGATGGATGAGAAGAGGCTGCGCCCTGCGCTTCGCACACGGATGTAGCAGAGCTGAGTGTGTCGTTCGGAATACCCTTGTTAGTCCTATTTGCCACAAGGGCGGCGACATCGCAACAAGCTGGCTGCGCTTTTACATGGGACTGCCCAGTTGGCTTTCGCAGTTTCATAGTTTTCAGGTTGAAAGAAGACCCTAAATGTATTTTGTTCCTGCCAATAAAGCCTATTTGAGTTTGACTTTAACACACAAGTCCATCGAGTTTTAACCCACGACATGCACTTTTTTACATAGGACTGCAAAGTCAGCTACGTCCTCTGACATAGTCCAGAGATATTACCTAGGACTGCAAGGTCAATTACGCCCTGGAATCAGTGTAAACGTGCCAACTAGGCTTTTACGTAGGACTGCCAAGTCAACTTTGTGCAACGCGCTAGCTAGACTTTTACACGGGCCTGCAAAGTCCTAGCGACAGCGTATGGTGTTAGCTTTGCTTTTGCATGGGACTGAAAAGTAGACTATGTCCCGTGTCACAGTCCTGGTAACAGCACAGTGTGATATTGATGCTTTTACATAGGACTGCAAAGTCATTTGTGAAAGAGTGCTGGTAAAAACAGTGTGCTGTATATAGTTTTACTTGGGACTGCAAAGTTGACAGTGTCCCAAGAAACAGTTCTTATAACAGCACAGTGTGATAACTATACGTTTACATAGGACTGCACAGACAACTGTGCCTTATGAAGCAGTCCTGATGACAGCACAATGTAATAGCTATATGTTTACATAGGACTGCAAAGAGAAGTTTGTCCTATAAAATAGCCCCAGGGACAGTATAATCTGTTAGTCTACTTTCCAGTCCCATGCAAATGCAAAGCTACGTCCTATGAAACAGTCCTGGTAACAGCACAATGTGATATCTATAATTTTACATAGGACTGCTAAATGGACTATGTCCTATGAAGCAGTCCAAGTAACAACACAATCAGATATCTAATATTTTACATGGGACTGCAAAACTGAATGTGTGCTGTGACAAAGTCCTGATAGCAGCCCAATTTGATAATCATACTTTTACACAGGACTGCAACATCAAGCGTGCCGTATGAAACAGTAATGATATCAGCACAATGTGCTATCTAGACTTTTTTTCATAGGACTGCAAAGTTGATCATGTTCCGTGGCACAGTCCGGTTTACAGCACAAAGCGCTTTTCCATAGGACTGCAAAGTCAACTGTGTTCTATGAAATGGTCCTAATTAAAGCGCAATGTGATTGCTAAACATTTACATGGGACTGCAAAGTCGATTATGTCCTATAACACCACACTGTCCTGGTAACAGCGCAAAGTGGTATCTATGATTTTACATGGTACTGCAAAGACAACGATGGCATATATTGCCTTTCCGGGGAACGGCACAATGTGCTAGTTGTGCTTTTACATAGGACTGCAAAGCTAGTTATGTTCAATGACACCCCTTGGGTAGCAGCTCAAAGTCATTTTTTTCCATTTCACACAGATTTTACATAGGACTGCAATGTCGACTATGCTATATGACACAGTCCTGGATACAATGTAATGTGTTTGCTTTGCTATTACATGGGACTGTGTCACCGCCAACAAAGTGCTAGCTGTGCTTTTACATAGGACTGCCATCTCAGTTTGCCCTCTGGACTAGTGATGATATAATGTGGCGGCTGCGCTATTTAATGTGTCTACATAGAGGAGTTTCTCTCCAGTGCACATGCAAGGTGTCCTGGTCTCCTCTGCTCTGGGACTTGTGGTTCTTTTAGGTGATGTAACTGTCTTGAATATTTATTTGTTAACGTCCTCCTTTTGCACTATGCACTTTCTTTAGGAACCATTTCTATTAATGAGACTATAACTGAATGCCTGGGTATATATTAGGGAACCACCTATGTAGTAAATAATATATGGAATATTGCGCCTTTGCACCATAACTCCCTGAGTTGTTCTGGTTGACCCAGCCTTACTGTTTTTGCACATGCCCATTTGGAGGTTGTTCCCACCCTGTTTTTTTTGTTATATATTCTGCTCCATGTTTGATGTTTTGTTCTTTTAATTTATATTATAATACATTATAAAAAATGTTATATTGTCTCTGGAATCACTTTATATCCCTAGATGGTATAATACTGATATTTTGGGTAATGTGAATTCTAACTAGTTTTGGAGTGTCTAGCATCTTTATTGTGTTTTTTTGAGTCATTTTTTTGAATTATTATCGAAAGGTGTCTGCACATACAGAGCATCGCAGCCATGATAGAAAGGTGTCAGAACATGAAGAGCTTCGCAGCTATGATAGAAAGTTGATAGAAAAGACAGAACATTGCTGCTATGATACTGAAGAATGGTGTCAGGACACAGGGCATCGCAGCTATGATAGTAAGGTGTGAGAACATGCAGAGGATCACAGCTATGATAGAAAGGTGTCGGACACGCAGAGCATCGCAGCTATGATAGAATAGCGTCTTGACATGCAAAGCATTGGAGCTATGATAGAAAGGTGTGGACCTGCAGAGCATCGCAGCTATGATAGACAGGTGTTAGGACACAACACAGAGCATCACAGCTATGATAGAAAGGTGTCAGGACACAGAGCATCACAGCTATGATAGAAAGGTGTCAGGACATACAGAGCATCGCAGCTATGATAGAAAGGTGTCAGGACATGCTGAACATCGCAGCTATGATAGACAGGTGTCAGGACACAGAGCATCACAGCTATGATAGAAAGGTGTCAAGACACAGAGCATCACAGCTATGATAGAAAGGTGTCAGGACACAGAGCATCACAGCTATGATAGAAAGGTATCAGGACACAGAGCATCACAGCTATGATAGACAGGTGTCAGGACACAGAGCATCTCAGCTATGATAGAAAGGTGTCAGCACACAAAGCATCGCAGCTATGTTAGAGAGGTGTCAGGACACAACACAGAGCATCACAGCTATGATAGAAAGGTGTCAGGACACAGAGCATCACAGCTATGATAGAAAGGTGTCAGGACATACAGAGCATCGCAGCTATGATAGAAAGGTGTCAGGACATGCTGAACATCGCAGCTATGATAGACAGGTGTCAGGACACAGAGCATCACAGCTATGATAGAAAGGTGTCAAGACACAGAGCATCACAGCTATGATAGAAAGGTGTCAGGACACAGAGCATCACAGCTATGATAGAAAGGTATCAGGACACAGAGCATCACAGCTATGATAGACAGGTGTCAGGACACAGAGCATCTCAGCTATGATAGAAAGGTGTCAGCACACAAAGCATCGCAGCTATGTTAGAGAGGTGTCAGGACACAGAGCATCGCAGCTATGATAGAAAGGTGTCAGGACACAGAGCATCGCAGCTATGATAGAAAGGTGTCAGGACACAGAGCATCTCAGCTATGATAGAAAGGTGTCAGCACACAAAGCATCGCAGCTATGTTAGAGAGGTGTCAGGACACAGAGCATCGCAGCTATGATAGAAAGGTGTCAGAACACAGCATCGCAGCTATGATAGAGAGGTGTCAGGACACGCTGAACATCGCAGCTATGATAGAAAGGTGTCAGGACACAGAGCATCACAGCTATGATAGACAGGTGTCAGGACACAGAGCATCACAGCTATGATAGACAGGTGTCAGGACACAGAGCATCACAGCTATGATAGAAAGGTGTCAGGACACAGAGCATCGCAGCTATGATAGAAAGGTGTCAGCACACAAAGCATCGCAGCTATGATAGAAAGGTGTCAGGACACAGAGCATCGCAGCTATGATAGAAAGGTGTCAGAACACAGCATCGCGGCTATGATAGAGAGGTGTCAGGACACGCTGAACATCGCAGCTATGATAGAAAGGTGTCAGGACACAGAGCATCACAGCTATGATAGACAGGTGTCAGGACACAGAGCATCACAGCTATGATAGAAAGGTGTCAGGACACACAGATCATCTCAGCTCAGAGTCAGGACATACAGAACATCGCAGCTATAATAAAACATGTCAGGACACGAAGAGCATCACAGCTATGATAGAAAGGTGTCAGCAAATTAAGGCTATAGTCTAAGGCTGCGTTCACATTTGCGTTGTGCGCCGCAGCGTCGGCGCCGCAGCGCACAACGCAAACAAAAATGCAGCAAAACGCATGTACAACGCTGCGTTTTGCGCCGCATGCGTCCTTTTTTTCATTGATTCTGGACGCAGCAAAAATGCAACTTGCTGTGTCCTCTGCGCCCGGACGCGGGCGCCGCAGGGACGCATGCGGCGCAAAACGCAAGTGCGACGCATGTCCATGCGCCCCCATGTTAAATATAGGGGCGCATGACGCATGCGGCGACGCTGCGGCGCCCGACGCTGCGGCGCCGACCGCAAATGTGAACGTAGACTAAGAGAGGTATTCACACTAGACACGTAGGTTCCCAGGAACCAAAGACCACCTTGTCGTTGGCTGCCGGACATGCATGAATTGGCCAAATTATGTGCTAAGTATCTCCATTTTTACCTATTAACTAGAGCAGTATTACTATTCATATTTAATATATTTAATATTTACATGCTTTAGCACTACAGACTACAATTTTTTGTAATTTTTTATGATAGAAAGGTGTCAAGGCAATCAGAGCATAGCAGCTATGATAGAACGGTTTCAAGTTATGCAAAGCATCGCAGCTATGATAGAAAGGTGTCAGGACACGTAGAGCATTGCAGCTGTGATAGAAAGGTGTCAGGACACGTAGAGCATTGCAGCTATGATAGACAGGTGTCAGGACACAGAGCATCGCAGCTATGATAGACAGGTGTCAGGACACAGAGCATCGCAGCTGTGATAGAAAGGTCTCAGGACACACAGAGCATCGCAGCTATGATAGAAAGGTGTCAGGGCACAACACAGAGCATCACAGCTATGATAGAAAGGTGTCAGGACACAAAGCATCACAGCTATGATAGAAAGGTGTCAGGACACAAAGCATCGCAGCTATGATAGAAAGGTGTCAGGACACAGAGCATCGCAGCTATGATAGAAAGGTGTCAGGACACAGAGCATCGCAGCTATGATAGAAAGGTGTCAGAACAGATAGAGCATCACAGCTATGATAGACAGGTGTCAGGCTACAGAACATTGCAGCTATGATAGAAAAGTGCCAGAATACACAGAGCATCATAACCATGATAGAAAGATGCATCCATGCTATACTAGAAAGTCTGATCTTTGGCGGCTGCACCTTCAGGACTTGCAGGGTCTGTAGCTAATATATAGCAGTACATAAAGATGTAGCAGAGTTAAGTAGGTTGATATTATGATATTCACATGGTATCATCAATACATTGTCCAATATATGCTGTTCAGTGACCAGATCAGCTCTGCTACATTTGTAGCTCATGCTTCAGTGCCCCGAGGGTCCAGTCATCCTGATTTTACCCCTTTTTCTTTGCTCATAAGTGCATTATGCTGTGCGCTAGGGAGGGAGAGGGGAGTGCGATCGATGGAAATCTGACCTGTGTGTCTGTAATTGATCCGATTACACAAGGTGTTCAGCAGCTTGTGGCATTTTCATTGTGATCTCGACGTGTCTAGTCACCTTTCATTTTTTAGAATTATATACATGAACCAGGGAGCTCAGTATGAGCATTAGTATAGGTCTTAACTACATGAAAGTGTCAGTTCTCACTGCAGTTTTGACATTCTATTCATGAACCAGCAAGCCCAGGATGAACTGTGATATAGCTCCCACAGACATGCCGGAGGGTTTGACCCTGTGGAGGACGAACAAAACGTGTTAGTTATGTACTGTGACATGACCGCAATTCCAATGTTGACCACTGTGAGCCAAACATCTGTTGCTGCAGCCTGCCTATACCTATTAATATCCGCTAATTGGAGGTGTGTTTTTCTGGACGCTTAATGATAGACTAGCGTGTTTACAACCGAATGGAAAGAAAAATGGACGTGTAGCAGAGCAGACATTGTCATTACACTGTTTATGTGGCATGCAGTGGTGATTTGCAGAGCTGCGATAGTGCTGAAAAATCATATGCAGTCCTATGTAAAAATTGATAAGTCATTGCTGTATTGCAAAGAGCAGTACCAAATTACAAACTCAGATTTAAACATCTGGTTTCAACTCACCTCTGCTACTTAGGCCGGTTTCACACGTCAGTGGCTCCGGTACGTGAGGTGACAGTTTCCTCACGTACCGGAGCCACTGACACACGTAGACCCATAAAAATCAATGCATCTGTTCAGATGTCATTGATTTTTTGCGGACCGTGTCTCCGTGTGCCAAACACGGAGACATGTCAGTGTTCGTGGGAGCGCACGTGTAGCGCCCCCACTGCCGCAGGGCCGAGGGGTACCCGGTACCGGGCCTCTGAGTCTCTGCTCTGGGGGTTGTCATGGTTGCTAGACCCGGTCCGTGACCCTGCTGAGGGGCGTACAGTAATAGATGTGGTGGGTGGTAGTGGTGCGGTGTAGTGCCGGTCACAGTAAATAACGAGGACACAGGGTTGCAGTCTCTTTACCTCTTTACTGAAGGTCTCGAGGTGTCCAATCCAGAGCGCTGTTAACAGGGCTGTCTGAGACCGGCCGGTCCGAAGGCACATCAGGAGTCCCCTTTAACAGGTGGGAATCAGCGTCTACCTTCTAGCGCTTGTGTGTTGTAGTCCTTCCCTGCTGAGCACCCCGGGATAGTCCTCACAACTGCTTCTGTCTGCCTCTGATGTTCGTTCTCTCCGTCCCCCAGATGATATGGTAGGACGCACCCGTATGACGGGGTAGGCCTGGAGTTCTTCCGGGACCCTAGAGTCGCCCCTCTCCCACAGCTGCCTCCGTTGTCTGCTTAGGTGTTTCTGTGAGACAGCCAACCTATAATTGGCTGCCCTGCCGCGGTTTGAAGTAATACTTAAAGTCTCTTACTTGCTCGGCGTTCCGGCCACCGACTGTTTGCGCCTCAGAAGGATGTTGCCTCGGTCTAACAGCACGACTCCTTCTGGTCCTATCGCCTCTTTGCTGTATTCCTGCTTTTCTCACTCAGCACAATAAACCTCGCTTCTTGTCCTTTCTTAGGAGTCTGCCAGGATCCCATCCCTGACAGGTCCTCTCACTAGCTCTTCCCAGTTACTTCTCCTCCTGTCTTCCTGTCCAACCCCCAGTTTTACCAGAGTGTGAGGAGTGGCCTACTAGATAGAACCACCCCCCCTGGTGGCCGGAGTGTGAAGTGTAATGTGAGTGTTACCTGGTCAGGTGAACTCCTTTAGTGCAATCAGACGTAACATCACTCCCCTTAGCGGCAGAGCGACGTTACTGCAACGACCAGGACTCTGGGGCGCTGCACACGTATTACACGGACCCATTAAAGTCAATGGGTCCGTGTAAAACACGGACCTCACACGGACCTTCTCCGTTTGCAGTCCGTGTGCGTGCAGGAGACAGCGCTACAGTAAGCGCTGTCCCCCCCACATGGTGCTGAAGCCGCGATTCATATGTTCCCTGCAGCAGCGTTTGCTGCAGAGAAAATATGAATAATAGTGTTTAAAATAAAGATCTATGTGTCCGCCGCCCTCCCACCCCCTGTGCGCCCCCCTGCTGTTCAGAAAATACTCACCCACTCCCACGTTGGCTGTCACTCCTTCCTCTCTGCCCCGCGCCTTCTACTGTATGCGGTCACGTGGGGCCGCTCATTTACAATCATGAATAGTCGGCTCCGCCCCTATGGGAGGTGGAGCCACATATTCATGACTGTAAATGATCGGCCCCACGTGACCGCATACACTAGAAGCCGCGGCTAGACCAGGAAGCAGCGAGGGAGGCGGGTAAGTATTTTCTGAACAGCGGGGGGGGGGGGCGCACAGGGGGTGGGAGGGCGGCGGACACATAGATCTTTATTTTAAACACTATTATTCATATTTTCTCTGCAGCAAACGCTGCTGCAGGGAACATATGAATGGCAGCTTCAGCACGATGCAGGGTACCACACGCGTGGGTACCACACGCTCCGTGTGGTACCCACTCGCCATACGGGCGGCACACGTGTGCCGCACGTATGGCCTACGTGAGTTCCCAGGCACACGGACACGGATAACTCCGGTACCGATTTATTCCGGTACCGGAATTATCTGGACGTGTGGGACAGCCCTTATATATGATAGACACAGCTCTACTACATGTGAAGACACAGCTCTGCTACTTATGAGGACTAGTGATGAGCGAATATACTCGTTACTCGAGATTTCCTGAGCATGCTCGGGGGTCCTCCGTGTATTTTTTAGTGCTCGGAGATTTAGTTTTCTTCACCGCAGCTGAATGATTTCCATCTGTTAGCCAGCTTGAGTACATGTGGGGGTTGCCTGGTTGCTGGGGAATCCCCACATGTAATCAAGCTGGCTAACAGATGTAAATCATTCAGCTGAGGCGATGAAAACTAAATCTCCGAGCACTAAAAAATACTCGGAGGACCCCCGAGCGTGCTCAGGAAATCTCAAGTAACGAGTATATTTGCTCATCACTAATCATCATTACATATGCTGCACACCATCAGGCAGAAGCTCACCAACACCATTATATCTATGCTTTCCCAGAGCCCTGAACAGCAGAGTCATACACTCCTCCCTGGGCATAACCCGATAACCAGATCATTTAGCATCTAGGACTGCAAAAAAGTCCTTGGTTCCTGTCATAGAGCTTTCCGAGAGCCCTGAATGGAAGATTTTTTTTTAGCTATGACATCATACACTCCCTTCTCTTATCAAAACCAAGGTTCCGCTTTAGGAGTCAGGAAAAGCCTTATAGGACCTATGATAGCAGCCATAATGATTGTCACCCAGCTTTCTCAGCACCCTGAATGGCATATCAGCCATTGATAAAGTCATACGTTTCATTTTAATTTTATAATCAGACAGATTTGCTTTTTGGTCTTGAAAGGCTTTGCTGGGTTTTCAAAAGCAAATGAATGGCCACCCATCTTTCTTGGAGCCCTGAATGGCAAATGTCCCAATTTATGAAGTCCTACACCTTTTGTAGGTATAATCAAGGATCTTTGCACTTTAGGAACTTTAGAAAAGTTTGGAAGGGCTGCAATAGTGTAGTATCGTCACCCAGCTTTCCTTGAGCACTGAATAGCAAATCTGCCTAATTATTCTCAAATACACCCCTCTCCATAGGGATAACAATGTAGGTTTGTACTTCAGGACCCCCTTCTCTAGCTTTGTAGGAGCCTCAGTAGCACCAATATTGATTATTCACCCATCTTTTCCAGATCCCTGAATGTCAATTTTGATTCGTTATGACATCATACACTCTCTTCTATAAGGTATAACCAGGCCAGTCTGCCAGGAGCCTTTAATAGCTACTATAATGATGGTCACCCAGCTTTCTCAGAGTCCTGAATGGTATATCTGCCAAGTTGTAAATTCAAACACCTCATTTTCATTGTAGTTTTTCTCTTTAGTAGTCCTGAAATGTTTTGTAAGGTCTTCAGCAGTAGCCAAGTTGATAAATTCCCAGCTTTCCCAAAGCCATGAATGTCAAATATGCCTAGCTATTCTGTCATACCTGTCCTTCTCTGGGCATAACGAGACAAGGTTCTATTTCGGAGCAGAGGAAGCCATGGGGCAGCTTTGATGACAGCCATAATAAATGTCACCCAGCTTTCTCATGTCCCTGAATATCATATCTGCCTGGTTGTGAAGTCATACACCTCATTCCTTTTACATTAAGAGGAATCTTTGCTTTTCAAGAGTCTGGAAAAGCTTTGTAGGAGCATTGACTAAAGCCATTACATCTGTCACCCAGCTTTCCCAAAGCCCTGAATGGCTATTCTTCCAGTTATAAAGTTATATGCTCCTTTCGCTAAGCATAACCAAAAAACTTTGCTCTTCAGAAATCTGGAAAAATCTTGTAGGAGACATACTGGTTGTTGTCACCCAGCTTTCCGCAGCCCTGAAAAACTAATATGTTTAGTAATTAAGTCCTATATCCCATTTTCTGGACATCTTTGCCTTTTAGGAGGCTGCAAAAACATTGTCGGAGTTTCAGTAGTAGTCATAATAACAGTCATCCAGCTTTTCCAAAGCCCTGAATGGCTAATCTTCCAGCTAAGAAGTCATGTACATATTTCCCTAAGTATAACCAGAAAAATATTTAGAATTGAGAGTCCTCAAGATACCAAGGTACCAAGATATATATCTTTCCTGTAAGTATAATGAGGTAAGTTTTGGACTTCAGAAATCTGACCAAGCTCAAGAGAAACTGCAGCAGCCATAGTTTGTGTCACCCACCTTTCCCAGAACCCTGAATGGCGAATCTGTCTTGTTATGAAGTCATAAATCTAGTCATACTCTAGAAATAACCAGGTAGGAATTTGGAATAGCCTTG
Source organism: Ranitomeya variabilis (assembly GCF_051348905.1). NCBI lineage: Eukaryota > Metazoa > Chordata > Amphibia > Anura > Dendrobatidae > Ranitomeya > Ranitomeya variabilis. The sequence continues at coordinate 618,234,638 of NC_135235.1, forward strand.
TGGGTGCCACAGTAGTGGCTATATTGGTCATCACTCAGCTTTCCGAGGAAGTGATGAGTCCTGATTCCAAGCTCCCATGGATCACATGAGCAAGAATATGACCGAGGAGGTATCGATCCCGCACGTCTACAGATCTAAAACAGCAGAGGGTTTGCTGCAATTGCATCCAGTCTGGAATCCACTTGGATACATTTTACCTGCACTGATGCATTGTAGCAAAATCAGAGCATTAGGGATTTGTGCAAGGATCGGAAACAACTGTAGCAATGAGTGGGATGTAATACCACATTTCCCCTGTAGGGGCTGCAGCACAGTCACAGGTCACCAATGAGCCTTCATGATTAGAAAACATTTTTCCACAGCGCCAGATTGTGCTCTGGTTGTCTGTGGTACTGCAGTTCATCTCCGTTGGAGTGAATGAGGCAGAACTTCGATACCACACACCACCTGTTGCTCTTTCTGTCAACGGGACAGCCATGTTCTTCTAAACCTCGACCACCCCTTTAAAGGGACTCTGTCACCTGAATTTGGAGGGAACAATTTTCAGTCATATGGGCGTGGTTTTCGGGTGTTTGATTCACCCTTTCCTTACCCGCTGGCTGCATGCTGGCTGCAATATTGTATTGAAGTTCATTCTCTGTCCTCCGTAGTACATGCCTGCACAAGGCAATCTTGCCTTACGCAGGAGTGTACTATGGAGGACAGAGAATGAACTTCAATCCAATATTGCAGCCAGCGGGTAAGGAAAGGGTGAATCAAACACCCGAAAACCCCGCCTCTATGGCTGAAAATTGTTCCCTCCAAATTCAGGTGACAGAGTCCCTTTAAGCTGAGCTGCAGACTCTTCTTACAATGAAGTGTATTCCGACCCTTCCTATATATTTATTACATACTGCACAGTATAGATTTATTACATATATTACATAATGGTCACATATAGTTCATTAAAGATTTATTACATATGACGTGCTATAGAATTATTCCATACTGTGTAGTATCGATTTATTACAAATAATATATAATGACCACATAGTATATATTCTACATTTATTACATACTGTGTGTTATATAATGATCATATACAGTATATGATAGATTTAGTATATTATAGATTATAAAACTGTAAAGAGCTGCGGAATATGTTAGCGCTATATAAAAAATAAAGATTATTATTATGTATTACATACTGTATATTATAGATTTATTACATAGGATATATTACATAATGATCATATATAGTATATTATAGATTTATTACGTAATGTATATTATAGATTTATTACATAGGATATATTATATAATGAATACATAAAGTACATTATAGATTTATTACATACTGTGTATTATTAATTTATTACAAATAATATATAATGATCACATATAGTATATATTCTACATTTATTACATACTGTGTATTATATAATGATCATATATAGTACATTATAGATTTAGTATATTATAGATTTATTGCATACTGTATATTATAGATTTATTACATAGGATATATTACATAATGATCACATAAAGTATATTATAGATTTATTACATAGCACATGTTATATAATGATGAAATATAGTATATTATAGATTTATAACATACTGTATATTATAGATTTATTACATAGGATATATTACATAATGATCACATATAGTATATTATTGATTTATTACATACTGTATATTATACGTATTACATAGGATATATTATATAATGATCACATATAGTATATTAGAGATTTATTACATATTGCATATTAGAGATTTATTACATAGGATATATTATATAATGGTCACATATGGTATATTATAGATTTATTACATAGGATATATTATATAATGGTTACATGTAATATATTATACATTTATTATATATGAAGTACTATATATTTATTACATACAGTGTATGGATTTATTACAAATAATATATAATGATCACATATAGTATATATTAATCATGTATTACATACTGTATATTAAAGTTTTATTATATATGAAGTACTATAGATTTATTACATACTGTGTATTATAGTTATAGTTATTAAGGTTGAAGGAAGGCTGTAAGTCCATCTAGTTCAACCCATAGCCTAACCTAACATGCCCTAACATGTTATGACATAGGATATATTATATTATGATCTCATATAGTATATTATAGATTTATTACATAGGATATATTATATAATGATTACATGTAATATTTTATACATTTATTATATATGAAGTACTATAGATTTATTACATATTGTGTATGGATTTATTGCAAATCTATATAATTGTCTAAGGGCCACTTCCGTCTGTCTGTCCTTCTGTCTGTCTTTCTGTCACGGATATTCATTGGTCGCGGCCTCTGTCTGTCATGGAATTCCAAGTCGCTGATTGGTCGTGGCAAAACGGCCACGACCAATCAGCGACGGGCACAGTCTGGTGGCAAAATGGCCGCTCCTTCCTCCCCGCAGTCAGTGCCCGCTCCATACTCCCCGCAGTAAGCGCTCACACAGGGTTAATGGCAGCGGTAACGGACCGCGCTATGCCGCGGTGTAATGCACTCCGTTACCGCTGCTATTAACCCTGTGTGGCCAACTTTTAACTATTGATGCTGCCTATGCGGCATCAATAGTTAAAAGATCTAATGTTAAAAATAATAATTAAAAAAAAAATCGTTATATACTCACCGTCCGTCGGCCCCCAGATCAGGAACAGGCCTTCCCCGCTCCTTGCGACGCTCCAGTGACCGCTCCATGCATTGCGGTCTCGCGAGATGATGACGTCGCGGTCTCGCGAGACCGCTACGTCATCATCTCGCGAGACCGCAATGCATGGAGCGGTCACTGGAGCGTCGGTAACCGCTTCGCCTGCATACGGGGCCAACGGAAGGTGAGTATATAACTATTTTTTATTTTAATTCTTTTATTTAACAGGGATATTGTGCCCACATTGCTATATACTGCGTGGGCTGTGCTATATAATACGTGGGCTGTGCTATATACTACGTGGGCTGTGCAATATACTACGTGGGCTGTGCAATATAATACGTGGGCTGTGCAATATACTATGTGGGCTGTGCAATATAATACGTGGGCTGTGCAATATACTACGTGGGCTGTGCAATATACTACGTGGGCTGCGCAATATAATACGTGGGCTGTGCAATATACTACGTGGGCTGTGCAATATACAACGTGGGATGCGCAATATAATACATGGGCTGTGCAATATAATACGTGGGCTGTGCTATATAATGCGTGGGCTGTGCTGTATATTACGTGGGCTGTGCAATATAATACATGGGCTGTGCTATATACTACGTGGGCTGTGCAATATAATGCGTGGGCTGTGCTATATAATACGTGGGCTGTGCAATATACTACGTGAGCTGTGCAATATACTGCGTGGGTTGTGCAATATAATACGTGGGCTGTGCAATATAATACGTGGGCTGTGCAATATACTATGTGGACTGTGCAATATAATACGTGGGCTGTGCAATATAATACGTGGGCTGTGCAATATAATACGTGGGCAGCTATATACTACGTGGGCTGTGCAATATACTACGTAGGCTGTGCAATATACTGCATGGGCTGTGCACTGTACTGCGTGGGCTGTGCTATATACTATGTGGGCTGTGCAATATAATACGTGGGCTGTGCAATATAATATGTGGGCTGTTATATACTACGTGGGCTGTGCAATATAATACGTGGGCTGCTATATACTACGTGGGCTGTGCAATATACTACGTGGGCTGCTATATACTACGTGGGCTGTGCAATATACTACGTGGGCTGTGCAATGTACTGCGTGGGCTGTGCTATATATTACGTGGGCTGTGCAATATAATGCATGGGCTGTGCTATATAATACGTGGGCTGTGCAATATACTACGTGGGCTGTGCAATATACTGCGTGGGCTGTGCTCTATACTACGTGGGCTGTGCAATATAATACGTGGGCTGGGCAATTTACTACGTGGGCTGTGCAATATAATACGTGGGCTGTGCAATATACTACGTGGGCTGTGCAATATAATATGTGGGCTGTGCAATATAATGCATGGGCTGTGCAATATAATACGTGGGCTGTGCTATATACTACGTGGGCTGTGCAATATAATACGTGGGCTGTGCAATATACTACGTGGGCTGTGCAATATAATATGTGGGCTGTGCAATATAATGCGTGGGCTGTGCAATATAATACGTGGGCTGTGCTATATACTATGTGGGCTGTGCAATATAATACGTGGGCTGTGCAATATAATACGTGGGCTGTGCAATATAATACGTGGGCAGCTATATACTACGTGGGCTGTGCAATATACTACGTAGGCTGTGCAATATACTGCATGGGCTGTGCACTGTACTGCGTGGGCTGTGCTATATACTATGTGGGCTGTGCAATATAATACGTGGGCTGTGCAATATAATATGTGGGCTGTTATATACTACGTGGGCTGTGCAATATAATACGTGGGCTGCTATATACTACATGGGCTGTGCAATATACTACGTGGGCTGCTATATACTACGTGGGCTGTGCAATATACTACGTGGGCTGTGCAATGTACTACGTGGGCTGTGCAATGTACTGCGTGGGCTGTGTTATACACTACGTGGGCTGTGTTATACACTACGTGGGCTGTGTTATATACTGCGTGCGTGGGCTGTTATATACTATGTGAGCTGTGTTATATGCTACGTGGGCTGTTATAAACTACGTGGCTGTGTTATATGCTATGTGGGCTGTTATACACTTTGTGGGCTGTGCTATATACTACGTGGCTGTGCTATATACTCCGTGGGCTGTGTTATATGCTACGTGGCTGTGCTATATACTCCATGGGCTGTGCTATATACTCCGTGGGCTGTGCTATATACTACGTGCCTGTGCTATATACTATGTGGCTGTGCAATATACTACGTGGCTGTGCAATATACTACGTGGCCTGTTATATACTACATGGCCGGCCGCGAACAATCAGCGACAGGCGCAGTCCAGCTGCGAATTGGCGCAGGATTTGAATCACGCTTCGCTAATTGGTCGCGGCCGGCCGAATCCTGTGTATTCAATGTATTATTCTAAAATCTTCATAAATAAACTTCATACATATTCTAGAATACCCGATGCGTTAGAATCGGGCTACCATCTAGTAATATATAATGAACATATAGTATATATTATTGATGTATTACATACTGTATATTATAGTTTTATTGTACTGTATATGAAGTACTATAGATTTATTACATACTGTGTATTATAGTTATGACATAGGCTATATTATATAATGATCTCATATAGTATATTATAGATTAATTACATAGGATATATTATATAATGATCACATATAGTATATTATACGTTTATTACATAGGATATACTATATAATGATCACATATAGTTAGAGATGGGTGAACCCGAACAGTAAAGTTCGTCATCCGTACCAAACACCGGGTGTTTGTCACCCTGTCATGTGCAAACACCGCTTCTGATCAGCAGTGAAACCATCCCCGCCGGTCAGAGAGCCGCGGTTCCAACGCTGTCAAAAGACAGCGTGAGCGCTCAGCTGTGATCAGAGGTATAAAGTTTACCTCCGGTCACCTTTTGTCAGCTGATGGGACAACTGGTCCCACCATCCGACACCGGCTGCCGCTAATAACAGTGAGAGCAGGAGCGGCGGATGGGAGTATTCATCAGCCGCTCCTGCGCTGTAAATAAATACTTTTTAAAAAAAACAGCGTGGGGTCCCCCCCATTTTTGACAACCAGCCTTGCTAAAGCAGACAGCTGGCGGCTGGTATTCTCATTCTGGTAGGGGACCATGGATATTGTCCCCCCCAACCTAAAAATAGCAGCCAGCAGCTGCCCAGAAAAAGCACATCTATTAGATGCACCAATTCTGGCGCTTTGCCCGGCTCTTTCCACTTGCCTTGTAGCGGTGGCAAGTGGGGTGATAGTTGGGGGGGTTAAGTCACCTTTGTTTTGTCCGGTGACATCCAGCCCTGAGGCAGGGGGAACAACAGCAGGCTGTTCTGAAATTCATCTGTTTGCGGGACAAATTCCATACTGTGCAGGAGCTGTCGACGAGGATTAAACAGCAGACAGATGAGTGGTTGGTGTCGGTAAACCTCAAACCCAGCCTGGTGGTGTGCGATAATGGGTGAAATCTCGTAGCAGCTCTGAGCCTAGCCAGTTTGACCCACATCCCTTGTCTGGTGCATGTGCTAAACTTGGTAGTATAGAAATTCCTTAAAAATTACCCACATATCTCAGAGCTGCTTCTGAAAGTGCAGTGTGTGCACGCTTTTGGCATTCTCACCCTGCTGCTGCTCGCCTGTCTGCACTGCAGCATCACTTCTGCCTTCCCGCTTACCGGCTGATATGCGACGTACCAACAATGTGCATATGCTGGAAAGGAGAGCAGGAGGGACAGGGACCATCATCAGGTCTGTCGTCCACACATGGCTCTGTGTGTGGGTTCCTGTGCCAACAGCTCGGTGTGGGTTCCTGTGCCAACAGCGGCCAGGTACACAACTGTCCAGCCAGGAGACAGTTTTGGAGGAGGAGGAACTGTGTTCACAGCAGTGTGGCACTCAAAGCCATTCATGGCCATCACTGGAGCATGGCTGGGGGGATACAGATGACCTAGACCATACACCTCCTACTGAGGACAGCTTGTCGTTGCCTCTGCGCAGCCTGGCACACATGACCCAATACATGCTGCTGTTCCTGCGCAATGGCCACCAAGTTGCCCGTAGTGTTACCAGTGCAGATTACTGGGTGGCCACCCAGTTGGATCCCCGCTACAAAGACAATGTACCATCATTACTTCCATCACTGGAGTGGGATTGCAAAATGTGTGAATACAAGCGCACGCTGGTAGAAGCCCTACTGACGGCGTTTCCACCTGACAGTGGGGGCTTAGTGGAAGAACAAGGCACAGGAGGAGAAGGAAGTCGCCAACGCAGCGGGGGCAGTGCCACCACTTCGGAAGGCAGGATTAGCATAGCTGCAATTTGGCAAAACTTTCTTAGAAGGCCACAAAATCCAGTACCACCATCTGATACGGTTCATATTAGCAGGAGCCAACGTTACAACAACTTGGTGAAGACTACCTGTCCACACGTCTCGACGTACTTACTGGTGGGTCTGCCCTATTCAACTTCTAGGTCTTCAAGTTGGACATAAGGCCTGAGTTTTTTTGCCCTTAATGCCTTGGAGGTGCTGGCTTGCCCTGTGGCAAGTGTGCTGTCAGAACGTGTGTTTAGTATGGCAGGGGGTGTGATCACAGACAACAAACAGGCGTATCCGCCTGTCCACAGAGTGGAGAAGCTAACATTCCTTAATATGACCCAGGCATGGATCCCACAGGACTTATCTATACCACCCAGCCATTGTTATACTCTATTTGGCATTTGTTTAATTTAGGTGCTTACCCAAAATCATTTAAAAAAAATGAAAACAAAAAAACACAAAAACATCGTTGACTACCTCCTCCTCTGCCTCTTCCACCTACACCATCACCTCCACCTCCTGCACCTCCTTCTCCATTTTAACTTCCATCTCCTGGTTCAAGATTATTTTTTTAACTCTGTGTTCTTTTAAGTTATTTCTTCCCCCCCCCCCTAAAAAAACACTATAACAATGCTGAATATCTCCTCCTCTGCCTCTTCAACCTACACAGCCACATCCACCTCCTCCACCACTTGAACCTCCATCTCCTGGTTACAGATTGATATTTATTTATTTGTTTTTTTTTTTACAGTACAGACCAAAAGTTTGGACACACCTTTTAATTTAAAGATTTTTCTGTATTTTCATGACTATGAAAATTGTACATTCACACTGAAGGCATCAGAACTATGAATTAACACACGTGGAATTATATACTTAACAAAAAAGTGTGAAACAACTGAAATTATGTCTTATATTCTAGGTTCTTCAAAGTAGCCACCTTTTGCTTTGATGACTGCTTTCCACACTCTTGGCATTCTCTTGATGAGCTTCAAGAGGTAGTCACCGGAAATGGGTTCCACTTCACAGGTGTGCCCTGTCAGGTTTAATAAGTGGGATTTCTTGCCTTATAAATGGGGCTGGGACCATCAGTTGTGTTGTGCAGAAGTCTGGTGGATACACATCTGATAGTCCTACTGAATAGACTGTTAGAATTTGTATTATGACAAGAAAAAAGCAGCTAAGTAAAGAAAAACGAGTGGCCATCATTACTTTAAGAAATGAAGGTCAGTCAGTCCGAAAAATTGGGAAAACTTTGAAAGTGTCCCCAAGTGCAGTGGCAAAAACCATCAAGCGCTACAAAGAAACTGGCTCACATGAGGACCGCCCCAGGAAAGGAATGCATAAGTTTATCCGAGTCATCAGCCTCAGAAATCGCAGGTTAACAGCAGCTCAGATTAGAGACCAGGTCAATGCCACACAGAGTTCTAGCAGCAGACACATCTCTACAACAACTGTTAAGAGGAGACATGGTGCAGCAGGCCTTCATGGTAAAATAGCTGCTAGGAAACCACTGCTAAGGACAGGCAACAAGCAGAAGAAACTTGTTTGGGCTAAAGAATACAAGGAATGGACATTAGACCAGTGGAAATCTGTGCTTTGGTCTGATGAGTCCAAATTTGAGATCTTTGGTTCCAACCACCGTGTCTTTGTGCGACACAGAAAAGGTGAATTGATGGACTCTGCATGCCTGGTTCCCACCGTGAAGTGCAGCGCCCCAGAGTCCTGGTCGTTGCAGTACTGTGGCTCCGCCACTAAGGGGAGCTATGGTGCATCTGATGGCACTGAAAGAGTTCATCTGATCAGGTATCACAGACACCAATACATTTCACAGTCGGGCCTTCGGGGGGAGCTAAGGGTTCTATTCACTAGGCCACTCCCCACCATAGTGGGTAAACTGGGGCTCAGGCAGGAAGTTAGATCAGAAAGCTGACTGGGTTGGAACCAGGCAACACCTTGTGGCAGAGGGTGTTGTGGGGGAAGATACAGTAGAGTCTCTGTCAGGGGTGGGATCCTGACAGAGGCTTGGCAACTTGAACGAACGTAACGGGACCGTACCTGCTCAGGATAGCGGCGGTGCCCAAGGAAGGATCAGAAGCGAGATAGATTGTGCTGAGTGAGAAACGAGATCAAGCAATAGGAGAATACCAGTAGTGTCATGATCTCAATGGCAAGAGAACATAGCATAAGCATATATAGGAACTAGCTCTTGGAAGATGGGAACTGAGCTGACCATGAACTAAACCTAACGCACAACTAGCAGTGGCCGGGTAGCATGCCTACGTTGATTCTAGATGCCCAGCACCAGCCGGAGAACTAAATAAAGCTAGCAGAGGAAAATATTAGTCCTAGCTCACCTCTAGAGAAATACCCCGAAAGGAGACAGAGGCCCCCCACATGTATTGGCGGTGAGTTGAGATGAAATAACAAACGTAGTATGAAAATAGGTTTAGCAAATTTGAGGTCCACTTACTACATAGCAGAAGACAGAAAGGACACTTTCATGGTCAGCTAAAAACCCTATCAAAAACACCATCCAGAAATTACTTTAAAACTCTGGCATTAACTCATAACACCAGAGTGGCAATTCCTGTTCACAAGAGCTTTCCAGACACAGTAACGAAACTACAGCTGTGAACTGGAACAAAAATGCAGAAACAAACATGGACAAGAGTCCAACTTATCTAGTAGTTGTCTAGGAGCAGGAACAAGCACAGAGAGGCTTCTGATAACATTGTTGACCGGCAAGAAACTAACAGAGCAGCAAGGTTATATAGCGACTCCCACATCTTGATGGGAACAGGTGAACAGAGAAGATGAAGACACCAGTTCAATTCCACCAGTAGCCACCGGGGGAGCCCAGAATCCAAATTCACAACACAGTAGGGGTCGTGCTGTAAGACCGAAGCAACACCCTACTGAGGCGCACTACCGGTGGCCGGAACGCCGAGAGGGTATTTCAACATCCAGCTTCAAGCAATACTCTAAACAGCGGCAGGGCAGTCAGTCTAAGGCGGGCTGTCTAACTTAAATCACCTATGCAGTCTTGGGGGGCAACTTGTGGAGAGGGGTGACTCTAGGGTCCCGGAAGAGCTCCGAGCCTACCCGTCAAACGGGTGCCGTCCCAACCAGAACACCAGGGAGGGACGGAGGATTAGCAGAACATCATCTAATCGAGTTGTGAGGGAACTTAAGAAACAGACACAACAGTTGTGGGGACTTTCTGTAAGCACAGCAGGGAAGGACCGCAACACATAGCGCTAGAAGGAAGGCACAGATTTCCACCTGCTAAGAGAACTCTGGAGGTGCCATTGGACCGGCCGGACTTGCGTAGCCTGGTTATCCGGATTCCGGACTGAGGACCCAGAAATCTTCAGTAAAGAGGTAAAGAGACTGCAACCTGGTGTCCTCGTTATTTACTGCATCGCACCACAGCCTCACCACCACCTTCATCCATCATATCTATCACTGTACGCCCCTCGGCAGGGTCACGGACTGGGCCTAGCCACCGTGACAACCCCAGAGCAGAGACTTAGAGGCCCGGTACCGGGTACCCCTCGGCCCTGCGGCTGTGGGGGCGCTACAACTTGGCGTCACGAACAGGATCTACTTAAGCCTGAAGAATCAGGTCATGTGTGCCTTGGAACTGTGATTTACTGTGCTTGGACTGTACTTTATTGCAAAGACTGTGGATTGCCACTTGCCGCCAAAAGTTCCCGCCAAAACCGCCGCCATTACAGCGCTAAGGAGAGCGCAGGAGAAGAAGAAGGGCGTGGAAGTGGGCGTGAACAAGTTGAAGAGCGCGAAAGACAATGGCCGCCCAGTCTAAACATTCCGGCCCCTTGAGGACGTGTCCGTCAGCAGCCGAGATCCGCCTCCTGATCCTCAATGGTGGGCAGAGACAGAGAAAACGAAACCGCCCACGAAGGAGAGAGCGGGAAAAGGACCAGGAAGAAGAAGTCAGTGACATGGAGGACGCCATGGCCAGCCGCCCGGAGCCGGAGCGTGGGGTCAGAGCCGAGGACTCCCCCAGCTACCCGGAGAGGCACCGCAGCCAGACCTCCACAGTTGGCGCTGACCTCCTGCAGACCGGAGCGGACGAGCTGATCCACCAACTCCTGCAGACGCAGCTGAGCACTGAGGCCGGGTGGAAGAAGACCATCATCGGGAGCCTCGCCAGACGTCTGTCGGTAGCCTCGTCTGGTCCGGAGCAGGAAAGAAGTTCCAGCGCTCCAAAGCCAGAAAGCAAGGCTCTGCCGGAAAGAGAGATGCTGCAAACGGAGATGCCGACGCCGCAGCGCAAGGCCCTGCAGCCAGCATTCCAGACCCCAGCGGAGGCAGAGCAGACCGGCACCGGAGGGACCGCATCTGAAGCAGGTATGAAGGACGACCCTGCCCTGACGACCGACACCACCCCAGTGACTGCTAGTGCCACAACTGCTGACTCCATTCCAGTGACTGACCTTGCAGCAGCCGCTACCTCTGCTGCAGCAAATGCCCATACTCAAGCTGCGCAGACCTCCATCGCTGCCCATGATTTCACCGTACATGAAAGACGGATTAACGGCGTTTGTCCAGCACTGGGTGTAACCCTGGACTTCACTTTTCCCAGGCCAAGAAGGGTTAAGTGCCAGGTGCAGCCCTGGAAGCCGTCCAACTAAACCTCGGAAACCTGAACATGTAAATAGTTAACTGTTTGTTTCCCTGCTTTTGCTGCTTTAAACCCGACTAGGGTTATTCTTAAAGGGATCCCTTTGTTTACCCGGGATCCCTATTGCCTTTTATTTTTGCTTTTGTTTTCCTTTTTGCTTTTTGTTCACCCATGTTGAAAAGAACTGCTGAATCATGAACAGTGCATGATACAAACTGATTGTAAATAGTTTGCACCTTCTTAAAGGTGCTCCCTACTGGTATTACTTCAAAAAGGACTCTTTGTGAAGATACCACACTGGAACCTTTGCCGAGTATGGACTGGTAGCTTGAGAAGATATGCTACCTCATAGAGACTTGGTCCCCTCATAAAGGGGATGTTCATTTGTTGCACTTAAATGATATTGCTTTAAGACAGGTGGCAATAATGTTTGATGAAAGAAAGTGATGATAATGTTTATATGAGAAAGTTATATGTATCCAACTAGTTAATTGTAAAGAAATGCTGATGATGTTGATAGACAATGAGGATAGAAGGTGAACCCTGAGTCCTCCTAGGAGCCATATAGAAATGGCTCAGTACTCTTAAACTGAAAGTAATGTTATGCTCTATACTGTGTATAGTAGTTGAAAAGGCAGTAGGCCCGGGCTGAACGGGGCGGTCCTGCATAGAAAGGAGAGGCAGTAGGTCTGGTGCCGTTAGGACAGGCGGTCCTGCAGATTTAAAGAAGGAGAATGAAAAAAGTTAAATTGCCTTACAATGTGATTATAAGAAGGTCTTTAGTGGATTCAGAGTGTATGTCCTTAAAGGCAATGTTAAATTATTGTTCAACAATTGTGCACTTAGTAGAATACCCGGTTGGGTAAAAGCAAGTTAATTATAGCATGTTGCTATGACATTTAACTATGTTTGTAACGTTCAAGTGTCCTCACCTCCCATAAAGGGAAGCTCTGTTTAAGTATACTTATTGTTATTGCACTCAACAAAACTGTATGTCTTTTTGCTAACTTGTATTGTTGTTTTCTTCTCAGTCCCGGAGTACTGTGTTTAACCAGGGGGGAGTGCAGCGCCCCAGAGTCCTGGTCGTTGCAGTACTGTGGCTCCGCCACTAAGGGGAGCTATGGTGCGTCTGATGGCACTGAAAGAGTTCATCTGATCAGGTATCACAGACACCAATACATTTCACAGTCGGGCCTTCGGGGGGAGCTAAGGGTTCTATTCACTAGGCCACTCCCCACCATAGTGGGTAAACTGGGGGTCAGGCAGGAAGTTAGATCAGAAAGCTGACTGGGTTGGAACCAGGCAACACCTTGTGGCAGAGGGTGTTGTGGGGGAAGATACAGTAGGGTCTCTGTCAGGGGTGGGATCCTGACAGAGGCTTGGCAACTTGAACGAACGTAACGGGACCGTGCCTGCTCAGGATAGCGGCGGTGCCCAAGGAAGGATCAGAAGCGAGATAGATTGTGCTGAGTGAGAAACGAGATCAAGCAATAGGAGAATACCAGTAGGGGTCGTGCTGTAAGACCGAAGCAACACCCTACTGAGGCGCACTACCGGTGGCCGGAACGCCGAGAGGGTATTTCAACATCCAGCTTCAAGCAATACTCTAAACAGCGGCAGGGCAGTCAGTCTAAGGCGGGCTGTCTAACTTAAATCACCTATGCAGTCTTGGGGGGCAACTTGTGGAGAGGGGTGACTCTAGGGTCCCGGAAGAGCTCCGAGCCTACCCGTCAAACGGGTGCCGTCCCAACCAGAACACCAGGGAGGGACGGAGGATTAGCAGAACATCATCTAATCGAGTTGTGAGGGAACTTAAGAAACAGACACAACAGTTGTGGGGACTTTCTGTAAGCACAGCAGGGAAGGACCGCAACACATAGCGCTAGAAGGAAGGCACAGATTTCCACCTGCTAAGAGAACTCTGGAGGTGCCATTGGACCGGCCGGACTTGCGTAGCCTGGTTATCCGGATTCCGGACTGAGGACCCAGAAATCTTCAGTAAAGAGGTAAAGAGACTGCAACCTGGTGTCCTCGTTATTTACTGCATCGCACCACAGCCTCACCACCACCTTCATCCATCATATCTATCACTGTACGCCCCTCGGCAGGGTCACGGACTGGGCCTAGCCACCGTGACAACCCCAGAGCAGAGACTTAGAGGCCCGGTACCGGGTACCCCTCGGCCCTGCGGCTGTGGGGGCGCTACAGAAGCATGGAGGAGGAGGTGTGATGGTGTGGGGGTGCTTTTCTGGTGACACTGTTGGGGATTTATTCAAAATTGAAGGCATACTGAACCAGCATGGCTACCACAACATCTTGCAGCGGCAGGCTATTCCATCCAGTTTGCGTTTAGTTGGACCATCATTTATTTTTCAACAGGACAATGACCCCAAACACACCTCCAGGCTGTGTAAGGGCTATTTGACCAAGAAGGAGAGTGATGGGGTGCTACGCCAGATGACCTGGCCTCCACAGTCACCAGACCTGAACCCAATCGAGATGGTTTGGGGTGAGCTTGACTGCAGAGTGACGGCAAAAGGGCCAACAAGTGCTAAGCATCTCTGGGAACTCCTTCAAGATTGTTGGAAGATCATTTCCGGTGAGAATGCCAAGAGTGTGCAAAGCAGTCATCAAAGCAAAAGGTGGCTACTTTGAAGAACCTAGAATATAAGACATATTTTCAGTTGTTTCACACTTTTTTGTTAAAGGGAACCTGTCACCCCGTTTTTTCGGTATGAGATAAAAATACTGTTAAATAGGGCCTGAGCTGAGCATTACAATAGTGTAGTTTGTGGACCCCGATTCCCCACCTATGCTGCCGAAATACGTTACCAAAGTAGTCGTTTTCGCCTGTCAATCAGGCTGGTCTGGTCAAAAGGGCGTGGTGTCTTCCCCCAGATTTTGCGTAGTTTTCCGTTGGTGGCGTAGTGGTGTGCGCATGCCCAAGGTCCCGAATCCTCTGCCAGGGGATTTAAAAGAGCGCGCTGTTCGTTATTCATTGGTGATCGGTGGGCGCGGCCATCTAACTTTGGCCGCGCGTGCGCAGAAGCGGCGCTCTGCTGGCCGCGGCGCTCTGCTGGCCGCGGCTTCAGGAAAATGGCCGCCGCGATATCCATCTGCGCACGCGCGGCATCCCGCGGCCATTTTCCTGAAGCCGCGGCCAGCAGAGCGTCGCGGCCAGCAGAGCGCCGCTTCTGCGCACGCGCGGCCAAAGGAAGATGGCCGCGCCCACCGATCACCAATGAATAACGAACAGCGCTCTCTTTTAAATCCCCTGGCAGAGGTTTCGGGACCTTGGGCATGCGCACACCACTACGCCACCAACGGAAAACTACGCAAAATCTGGGGGAAGACACCACGCCCTTTTGACCAGACCAGCCTGATTGACAGGCGAAAACGACTACTTTGGTAACGTATTTCGGCAGCATAGGTGGGGAATCGGGGTCCACAAACTACACTATTGTAATGCTCAGCTCAGGCCCTATTTAACAGTATTTTTATCTCATACCGAAAAAACGGGGTGACAGGTTCCCTTTAAGTATATAATTCCACATGTGTTAATTCATAGTTTTGATGCCTTCAGTGTGAATGCACAATTTTCATAGTCATGAAAATACAGAAAAATCTTTAAATGAGAAGGTGTGTCCAAACTTCTGGTCTGTACTGTATATGTTCTTTTAAGTAGGTTTCATAAAGAGCCCCCCACAAAAACAAAAAATACCAATACAGTGTTGGCTACCTCCTCCTCCTGTGCTTCTTCCGCCTCCACCGCCACGTCCACCTCCACCTCCTCCTCCACTTGGACTTCCGCATCCTGCCATTTTTGACAGCCAGCCTTGCTAAAGCTCACAGCTGGGGGCTGGTATTCTCAGGCTGGTAAGGGGCCATTGATATAGGCCCCCCCAGCTTAAAAATAGCACCTTGCAGCTGCCCAGAAAAGACACATCTATTAGTGTTACTAATAACAATTAGTAATACTAATAGTATTACTGTGCCAATTCTGGCGCTTTGCTGGCTCTACTCATTTGCCCTGTAGCGGTGGCAAGTGGGGTAATAAGGGGTTAATGTCACCTTGGTATTGTAAGGTGACATTAAGCCGTCTTAGTAATGGTGATGTATATTATATGATTGTTATATAATATACATTCCCTACAGGTGATGTATGGTAAATGTATTACATATGATACATATTTATTGTATTATATATTTAATATGTATGATGTATTACACATATATTAACTATATTATATGATTGTTACATAACATACATTCCCTACAGGTGATGTATTATACATTTATTACCTATATTATATGATTGTTAAATAATATAGATTTCCTACAGGTGATGTATCATACATTTATTACATATGATATATATTTATTGTATTATATATTTAATATGTATGATGTATTATACATTTATTACCTATATTGTATGATTGTTACACAATATATATTTCCGATAGGTGATGTATCACACATTTATTACATATGATATATATTTGTTATAGTATATATTTAATATGTATGATGTATTATAGATTTATTACATGTAATATATTATATGATTATTACATATTATAAGCTCACTACATGTTATGTGTCTTACATTTATTACATTTGATACATTATACAGTTGGTACATGTTACGTGTTATAGATTTATTACTTAAGATGTATTATATATTTATTATATGTAATATTATATATTTATTACCTGAGATATAACTGTATGACATATACTACACATTTATTTCTAAGTATGTAAGAGAACCTATGATTGTATATTAGCAACTCCTACAGTTTGGTAACAAAACTTGGCAGCGTAGAGTTAAAGGGGAACTCCACAATGTACAATGTTTTAGATTTAGAATATGTGACCATCACAGATTGGGATTGGGTACCGAAACCTGTTAGCAAGTGTTCAATTCCTGCACAGCTCCACCACAGGCAAAATGATGAATTACACATTGCTTAATCAAACTGTAGTGGTCTCTGACCTGTGCTGGTGCTCCAGCTGTTACAAAACTACAACTCCCAGCATTCAAAAAGGCAGCAGATTGCAAGGACATGCTGGGAAGTTGTCCTTTTACATCTTTCTACATATGTTGCTTCATTACTGGTAAAATCTATGTAAATATTTCATTTTTTTGTCATTTTCGGATACAAAACTCCAAATCCTTGAACACCTACAGAATTACATAATTTCTAGCTGCTGACCACAAGGGGGCGATCACAGCTCTTACTGAACACAAATACCTTTTATATAATCTAAGAGCTCCCCCTAGTGGTGACACAAGGGAGGAAGCATGTCATCATCAGATTTCATTGGCTGCCCCTGTGTCATGTGACATGCCTGAAGACCCAGGAGGAAAAAACACTGCTAGAACCAGTCCTTCCCTTATCCAGGAGGAAGATTTGGCAATATCTAAAGTGAGCAGTTATGGCGCAGGTAATAAATCTCATTCTACTGTGGTTCTGTACATGGTGGTCACATCGATAAAGACTGCAGGCAAAACACAGGACAACCCCTAGTAGACCTAGCCCATGCAGAGAGCGCTAAAAGGAGGGGGCGATACTGAGGAGAGGAGGTGGCTCTTATATTAGACTATACAGAAGCCTGACTATGGAGAGGCCTAACTATATAGAAGCCTGACTATACAATAGCCTGACTATACAGGAGTCTGACTAAAGAGAAGCCTGACTATACAGGAGCCTGACTATACAGGAGCCTGAAATTAGAAAATAACTTGGCACTCAAGTGGTATTGTGGCTTGAAAAGACAAATTTTTTTATTGTGCATCCATAAAGCAAAATGATTGAACGTTTTCGGTCCACATCCGGACCGTCGTCAGAACAAATTTACTGGTATAGTCGTTATTATCAGTGTCCAGCCGTTTGCAGATCCAATGGTTTTAGGTTGCCTGGATGCTTTGTAATGTCCTGTGTGCACCAGCGCAGAGCGGTATGCGACCAGAGTCGCTGGAGAAGAGCGCTCTGAGACGCTTTGCACAGAATTTGGCCAAATAGTGTGAGCCCATCAACCATGGTAAAGGTGGTCTCATTAATCTGATGGGTCCCTGACCTCCCTGTCCAAATGTGAACACTTACCGAAGGCTAATGTCTGTATGCATGGGTGAATGTGGACACCGCTCTCAGTAAAGCCTACATATGGGTTGGCCGGAACCAAGTGTGATTAGATGTAATTAAAAACCACATGGTGAAGGGAGAAGTGCTCAGTCAGTAAGCTAACATAGAAATGACAGAAAAACGACTGGCACATCCAAACTAGTGTGAATAGGTCAGGTGCATACCAGGAGCAGCTACCTCCATATACAATATACAAAAAAACAGTCCAGTTATTTTTCTCCTTAGCCCAGGTAAGATGCTTTTGTCGTTTTCTATTGGTCATCATGAGTGGCATGACACAAGGAATGCGACACTTGTAGCCCATGTCCTGGATATGTCTGTGTGTGGTGGCTCTTGAAACAATGACTCCAGCAGCAGTCCACTCTTTGTGAATCTCCCCAAAATTTTTGAATGGCCTTTTCTTAACAATCCTTTCAAGGCTGTTGCTTGTGCACCTTTTATTACCACACTTTTCCTTCCACTCAACTTTCCATTAATATGCTTGGATACAGCACTCTGTGAACAGCCAGCTTCTTTAGCAATGACCTTTTGTGGTTTACCCTCCTTGCGGAGTGTGTCAATGACTGGGTTTTCATTGGCTGTAAGCCATAATCATCAACATTAACAGAAATAAACACTTGAACCCTCTCATGTCCTGATTCTGCACTGAAACATTATAATGAAACACTGCAAAGTGAGCTGGATGAAGCTGCACCTCCTATACACAGAACAACTTGGCACAGACGACGACAACCCTGGCATACGCTGCAAAAACGTTTCCTACAGCAGTGCTCTAGGTGCGCCAAATGCCTGTGGAGAAAATCCAATCCAAGTTTATGCTTAAAACATACAACACTGCCCTTCAACTCTCTAAACAAACCTATTTCAACACCCTCATCACCTCACTGTCCAATAACTCAAAACGTCTCTTTGACACTTTTCATTCCCTACTCAACCCAAGAGTGCAGGCGCCAACCATGGATCTCCACGCTGACGATCTGGCCAATTAGTTCAAAGAAAAAATTGACGATATCCATCAGCAAATTTTCCCCTCATACCATGCACTGTCCTCCCTCTCCCACTGCATCTAGCTAAATCACCAATTTTGAACCAGTCACAGAAGAAGAAGTGATCAGGTTTCTTGCATTTTCTCGCCCTACTACTTGAGCCAGTAACCCTATTCCATCACATCTCCTCCAGTCCCTTTCCCCTGCTGTCACCACTCAGCTACTGAAACTGCCCTCACTAAAGTCTCTAACGATCTACTAACAGCTAAATCTAATGGTCACTACTCCATGCTAATTCTCTTGGATCTCTCCGCAGCATTCGATACTGTGGATCATCAGCTCCTCCTCACTATGCTCCGCTCCATCGGCCTCATGGACACCGTTCTCTCCTGGTTCTCCTCCTATCTCTCTGACTGCCCCTTCACTGTATCTTTTGCTGGCTCCTCCTCCTCTCATCTTCCCCATACTGTTGGGATCAGTCCTAAGCCCCCTACTCTTCTCTTTGTATACTGTTCCTATTGGACAAACAATCAGTAGATTTGGTTTCCAGTACCATCTCTATGCTGACGACACCCAATTATACACCTCTTCTCCTGATATCACACCTGCCTTTTTAGAAAGCACCAGTCTTACTGCTGTCTTTAACATCATGTCCTCCCTCTATCTGAAACTGAACCTGTCAAAAACTGAACTCCTCGTGTTCTCTCCCTCTACTAACCTACCTATGCCCAACATTGCCATCTCCGTGTGTGGTTCCACCATTACTCCCCAGCAACATGCCCGCTGCCTTGGGGGTCATACTTGATTCTGAGCTTTCATTCACCCTCCACATCCGATCGCTGGCTCGCTCTTGTCATCTGCACCTCAAAAACATTTCTAGAATTCGACCCTTTCTTACATTCGACTCTGCAAAAACTCTTACTGTTTCTCTTATCCATTCTCGTCTGGACTACTGTAATTCTCTACTAATCGGACTCCCTCTTACCAAACTCTCCCCTCGCCAATCTGTCTTGAATGCTGCTGCCAGGATTATATTCCTCTCCAACCGATACACCGAGGCCTCTACCTTGTGCCAGTCATTACACTGGTTACCCATCCGCTCCAGAATCCAGTACAAACTTATTACCCCTCATCCACAAAGCATTCCATGTCTCAGCACCACCCTACGTCTCCTCCCTGGTCTCAGTCTACCACCCTACCCGTGCCCTCCGCTCCGCTAATGACCTCAGGTTAGCATCCTCAATAATCAGAACCTCCCACTCCCGTCTCCAAGACTTTTCACGTGCTGCGCCAATTCTCTGGGAATGCACTACCCAGGTTAATTTGATTAATCCCCAATCCCCACAGTTTTAAGCTTGCAGTAAAAACGTATTTCTTCAGACTGGCCTACCTCCTCAACCCATTAACCTATCTAACCCTGTGTTGCCCATTCAATATTTTTACCATAACCAGGTTCCTCTTATCATGTTCTCATACACTTTATGCATTTAGTAGCCCTCTATGTCTGTACTTTTACATATTCTGGCAGATAAACGATTCATGCAGCATTACATGAACACCCGATTTCTTACATTATAGCTGGTCAGAACAATGAAAGCAAATGTTACCATCCACCTCTCGTGTCTCCCCTATTTCCTCACAGATTGTAAGCTTGAGAGCAGGGCCCTCACTCCTCTTGTGTCTGTTGTTTATGTGATTATTAATAAATCACTTGGCACTCAAAAGTTCTTTTTGAAAGATGAAAATAACTTTTTTGTTTATTTGTGCAACCAGTTCAATGATTTTTAAACGTTTTCGGTCACAAGACCTTCATCAGAAATATCTCATATGAAACTGGAAGCAGAGCAGCGCAGTGCATTGGCCCAAATGGCCTGCGCACAAATGTAGCCGGGCGAATAGACCTCGTTAACTGGAAAATCCTGGAGGGTATACTGAGGTAGGGCGCATAGGAGAGGCGAGAGCCCCGCTGTAGGGAACTGGCGCTGATATGCCCAGGTCCAGGAGGCCGAGGTGCTGAGGAGCCGGTGTAGCCAGAAGCCGCTGTCACAGTGCGCAGGCCATTTGGGCCAATGCACTGCGCTGCTCTGCTTCCAGTTTCATATGAGATATTTCTGATGAAGGTCTTGTGACCGAAAACGTTTAAAAATCATTGAACTGGTTGCACAAATAAACGAAAAAGTTATTTTCATCTTGCAAAAATAACTTTTGAATGCCAAGTGATTTATTATTTACTGACGGGTTGGAAACCTTACTTGTGCACCACCTGGGAGCCTTGAGTGCCGTGTGCAACTTATATATATGTTTATGTGATTATTGTTATGCTGCAATGTATTTTAATGTCTGTACAAGTCCCCTCTAAAATGTAAAGTGCTGCGGAATATTTTGGGCTATAGAAATAAAATTATTATTAATATTATTTGTTGAAATAGACCACTCTTTTTGTAATGACTCTATATACTATATTAGTTTCACTTTTTATATATAATAAAAATTTAATATATAATATTATATAATATACTCTATATACAGCGCCTTGAGAAAATATTCGGCCGCCTGGAACTTTTCAACCTTTTCCCACATATCATGCTTAGTGGTGAGCGATACCTTCTGATATTTGAAAGTATCGGTATCAGATTGTATCGGCCGATATCCGAAAAATATCGGATATCGCCGATACCGATACCCGATACCAATACAAGTCAATGGGACACAAATATCGGAAGTGATCCTGCATGGTTCCCAGGGTCTGAAGGAGAGGAAACTCTCCTTCAGGCCCTGGGATCCATATTCATGTGTAAAATAAAGAATAAAAATAAAAAATAGGGATATACTCACCCTCTGACGCGCCCTGGTTGTAACCGCTGCAACCAGCAGCCTCCGTTCCTAAGAATGAGCGAGTGAAGGACCTTCGATGACGTCGCGGCTTGTGATTGGTCGCGTGAGCGGTCACGTGAGCGGTTATGCGACCAATCACAAGACCGCGACGTCATCGCAGGTCCTTCACTCGTTCATTCTTAGGAACGGAGGCTGCCGGTTGCAGCGGTTACAACCAGGGCGCGTCAGAGGGTGAGTATATCCCTATTTTTTATTTTTATTCTTTATTTTACACATGAATATGCATCCCGATCCCGATTCCCAATATCGCAAAAATATCGGAACTCGGTATCGGAATTCAAATACCGCAAATATCGGCCGATACCCGATACTTGTGGTATCGGAATGCTCAACACTAATCATGCTTCAAACATAAAGATACCAAATGTACATTTTTGGTGAAGAATCAACAACAAGTGGAACACAATTGTTGAACGAAATTTATTGGTTATTTTAAATTTTTGTGGAAATTCAAAAACTGAAAAGTGGGGCGTGCAATATTATTCGGCCCCATTAACGTAATACTTTGTTGCTCCAACTTTTGCTGCGATTACAAGTCGCTTGGGGTATGTCTCTATCAGTTTTGTACATCGAGAGACTGAAATTCTTGCCCATTCTTCCTTGGCAAACAGCTCGAGCTCAGTGAGGTTTGATGGAGATCGTTTGTGAACAGCAGTTTTCAGCTCTTTCCAAAAATTCTCGATTGGATTGAGATCTGGACTTTGACTTGGCCATTCTAACACCTGGATACATTTATTTGTGAACCATTCCATTGTAGATTTTGCTTTATGTTTGGGATCATTGTCTTGTTGGAAGACAAATCTCCGTCCCAGTCTCAGGTCTTTTGCAGACTCAAACAGGTTTTCTTCAAGAATGGTCCTGTATTTGGCTCCATCCATCTTCCCATCAATTTTAACCATCTTCCCTGTCCCTGCTGAAGAAAAGCAGGCCCAAACCATGATGCTGCCACCACCATATTTGACAGTGGGGATGGTGTGTTCATGGTGATGAGCTGTGTTGCCTTTACGCCAAACATATCGTTTGGCATTGTTGCCAAAAAGTTCGATTTTGGTTTCATCTGACCAGAGCACCTTCTTCCACATGTTTGGTATGTCTCCCAGATGGCTTGTTGCAAACTATAAGCAACACTTTTTATGAATATCTTTGAGAAATGGCTTTCTTCTTGCCACTCTTACATAAAGGCCAGATTTGTGCAGTGTACCACTGATTGTTGTCTTATGGACAAAATGTCCCACCTCAGCTGTAGATCTCTGCAGCTCATCCAGAGTGATCATGGGCCTCTTTGCTGCATCTCTAATCAGTCTTCTCCTTGTTTGAGATGAAAGTTTAGAGGGAAGGCCGGGTCTTGGTAGATTTGCAGTGGTATGATACTCCTTCCATTTCAATATGATCGCTTGCACAGTGCTCCTTGGGATGTTTAAAGTTATGGAAATAATTTTGTATCCAAATCTGGCTTTAAACTTCTCCACAACAGTATCACGGACCTGCCTGTTGTGTTCCTTGGTCTTCATGATGCTCTTTGTGCTTCAAACAGATCCCTGAGACTATCACAGAGCAGGTGCATTTATACGGAGACTTGATTACACACAGGTGGGTTATATTTATCATCATTAGGCATTTAGGACAGCATTGGATCATTGAGAGATCCACAATGAACTTCTGGAGTGAGTTTGCTGCACTGAAAGTAAAGGGGCCGAATAATATTGCACGCCCCACTTTTCAGTTTTTGAATTTCCACAAAAATTTAAAATAAGCAATAAATTTCGTTCAACTTCACAGTTGTGTTCCACTTGTTGATTCTTCACCCAAAAATTACATTTAGTATCTTTATGTTTGAAGCATAATATGTGGGAAAAGGTTTAAAAGTTCCAGGAGGCCGAATACTTTCGCAAGGCACTGTAATATATGAGTTTCACAGGAGTCTGACTATAAGACTTGGGCTACATGGTGACTTTGGCCACGATACAGGTCGAGCAGCGAAAGATCGCTATGTGTGATTGCTACATCGCAGTGTAATGCAGATGAATAGGGTCACATTGTACCTACGGTTCCGCAAGGAGCAAGTTGGAAAAAATCTGACTGGGCCCATCTTTTTGGGGATTGCTTGTTGCCGTGGTTGTATCCTGGAGGTCGCACTTGCAATGTTCCCCCATTCACCTGTTACTGCGATGTAATGATGGCACATAGTGATCTTTGGCTGCCTGACTTGTTATGCGTCCAGAGTTGCTGTATAGCCTCAGCCTATATGTGCTTTACATGCAGATTACCACATTGATGTCATAAGGGAAAAAACACAACAAGAATGTGACAGGACGACATACGCCACATTATTATTATTATTGAACGCCAATTATATGGTAAGTGCAGCGCCCCAGAGTCCTGGTCGTTGCAGTATTGTTGCTCTTCCACCAGAGGGAGTGATGGTACGTCCGATGGCACTAAAGGAGTTCACCTGGCCAGGTATCACAGTCACACACTACACTTCACACTCCAACCACCAGGGGGAGCAAAGGGTTCTATCTATTAGGTCACTCCTCACACTCGGGTAAAACTGGGGGTTGGATAGGAAGTTAGTCAGAAAGCTGGCTGGGCTCAGCCCAGGCAAGACCTGTCAGGCAGACAGGGGGAAAGGAGGAACATCTGAGGTGCAGACAGAGGGTCCCTGTCAGGGGTGGGATCCTGACAGAGGCCTAGCATGAGACAGAAAGATATGGAGCTGCGCCTGCCCCACGTGCGGCAGCATCCTAAGGAAGGACAAGAAAGGAATTGTGTTGCAGGGAGTGAGAAACGAAGTCACAGCACAGGGAGACAACACCAGAAGGAGTTCTGTCCTGTAAGAGGCTGCCTCCTTCTGAGGCGCGTAGCCGGTGGCCGGAACACCGAGGGAGTAATTGACTCTATGCATTACTTCAAAGACCGGCAGGATAGTCAATTCCAAGTTGGCTGCCCGACCTTAAAACCTAAGAAGACAAAGTGGCAAATTGTGGGGGTCGGGGCGTCTCTAGGGTCCCTATAAACAAGCCTCAGGCCATCAGTCATACGGGTATGTCCTATCCATACCATCTGGGGGACAGAGAGGAAGAAATAACATCTAGAACATCTACAAAGGTTGTGAGGACTATCCCGTGGTGCTCAGCAGGGAGGTACTACAACACACAGGCGCTAGTAGGAAGGCTACTGATTTCAACCTGGATAAGAGAACTCTGGATGTGCCTTCGGACCGGCTGGACTCTGCCTGCCCTGTGATCGGTACTTTGGACTGTGGACGCTGAAGTCTTCAGTAAAGAGACTGCAACCTTGTGTCCTCGTTATTCATTGCGCCTTACATCGTCCACCATCACCACCTACACATCTGGGAAGCCCTGGGGACATACTTCACCTGTGGGAAGGTATACCATCTAGCTGCCACTCCATCACCCCAGCAGACCCCTAGCAGCGTCGGTCACCCTGACCGAATACCACAGGTGGCGTCACGAACACTTCCCCTTTTACCACGGACGTCCCTAGGGCCATGGACCGGGTCAGCCACCGTGACATCCCCAGAACTGAGAAGGACCCGGTACCGAGTACCCCATTGCCCTACTCTGGGGGCGATCCATATACAGGAAATTCCAGCAAGAGTAGCACTGCATGAAGTAGATGCCAGTCTCACTAAGTGTCCCAGAAGGAGGGGTAGTGGACGTGACTCTCATTTAAAGGGGTATTACAGTCACAAGCATTTAGCACCTGTCTGCTGGATGTTAGCTTGTTGGGGGACTTATGTGCCCCGTTCCTCCTTGTGTGCAAATAGTTTCTTCAGAAAGGAAGCAGTCAGGAACTCTAGCGTCAACTTTGGGAAGTAGTAATCCTAAAAGTCAGTATCGACCCTTTAAAGAATCTTGTCTGATGACTTAGGATAAGAAGCCAAGCCAAACTCTATTTGCTGATGTGTTTCAGGGTGTTTGTCCCGCATTAATCTAGGTGAACTGATTTTGCTGGGTGAGAGGCTTCTGGGATAAAGTTTCTCCTTGTAAAATGTGCCAAATTCCCATACAAGCATTGTAGAGCCTATGAGTCTCCTTACGCCAACCTGGCAAGCATTGCATTGCCTATAAGTCTCCTTACACCCCCTACGGCAAATTGGCATGCATTGCATGGCCTATAAGTCTCCCTATTCCAACTTGGCAAGCATTGCATGGCCTATAAGTCTCCCTATGCCAAATTGGCATGCATTGTATGGCATATAAATCTCCTTACGCCATCTTGGCAAGCATTGCATGGCCTATAAGTCTCCGTTCACCAACTTAGTAAGCACTGCATGGTCTATAAGTCTCGCTACAACACCTTGGCAAGCATTGAATGGCCTGTAAGTCTTCCTATGCCAACCTGGCAAGCATTGCATGGCCTACTGGTCTCCCTGCGCCAACTTGGCACTTTCCTCAATAAGTAACTTTACCGTGTAGACCACCTGTTCCTCCCTGGTCGAAAGACTGTGTCTAGGAGAAGGTGAATGGAGTGACAGGTCTGTAGCACTGAAGATATGAGAGCTGCATGGTGACCCGTACAAGCAGCCCCTTGTGTTGTACCGTCTATGACCTCCTCATATGTTTTCCCAGTGATTGTATATCCGCTCTTTTCAGGGGCAGAGTGTTACATTGTATCGCAGTGATTGTTATATTGTTGCATACATTACATTATATACATTCCCCTATAGGCTCCCCTCTTATCTATATGTAGATCTATTTATCCAGCCAGAGTTGTCCGGATCTATGAGATGTCCCGGATAATGATCATCGAGCGTCCTTATGTAATTCTGCATGTGAGCGCTGCTCTCATCTGCATAGACCTTGCTGTGATAGCTTTTTATTGATTCACCAGTTACTGTTTTTAGACATTGCCACAGAAGAAGCGCTCTGATGATATCTGACTGCAAACTGTATCCTATGGGGAAAAAATAGCAGTTTCTGAACTGGATAAGGCTTTGTGTAAATGACAGATGGCACAACGCTGAATATGGTAACTCCTTGTAGAACCATCCAGATGCAGAAGGTTAGAGAATAGTCCTGTACGTCTTTATACCTTGTACTGCATGGATCGCTCGGGTGTCTATCCTCAGAGTTAGAATACCTTGGGAACCTTTCATAGAAGACCTTTCACTTGCCATAAATATGTAATTTTTTACCCAATGTAAATGCCGCTGTTCTCCTGAATGTTTTCCTTTTTTTCTTGCGCCTGAGATGTACCTTTCTCTTCTGTGTATATAAATAGGTTTCTTTAGCCAAGTGGGTGTGATTCACAACTCTCTGTGGTCGTCTTCCAATTGACCATGCCCCATTGGCTTACAAGGCTAGATTTCTAAGCACAGAAAAGGGGGCCATATCTCAAGAAAGGAGAGGAGCAGGGACGAAAGAAAAACAATGCCGGATTCAGGAGAACCAGGTTAAAAAAAAGACAATTTTGGCAAGTAACAGATCCACTTTAAGAACCTTGGATCAAGAATTATTATGAAAACACTTTGGCTGATAGATATTGCTCCCTATCCCCCCATACATCTGGACGCTTGGTATGTGTCTTCCATGAAGAATAGATGACCCGTTTTATCTCCACAGGAACAGACAATAGGGCATGTTACAAAAAAGGTCACTGGAGGGTTCACAGTTTTAAATTCAGATATTTGGTTGGTGGGCTGCACGTTGGCTTTGCAGTGCTGGGGTCCTGGGTTCAAATCCCACCAAGAACAACATTGGAAGGAGTTTGTATATTCTCCACGTATTTGCGTGGGTTTCCTCTGGGTTCTCCAGTTTCCTCCTACACTCCAAAGACATACTGATAGGGAATCTAGCTTGTGAGCCCCATTGGGGACAGCGATGATAATGTCTGTAAAGCGCTGTGGACTTAATGGCGCTATATCAGTAAGCTGAATTAATAGATCAGTACGTTTGTATGAGTTATCTGATGCAGCGCCGAGACCTTAGGCTCTGGATGTCTCCCTCGCTGGTTTCTATAATTCTTTGGTTGGCTGCGTTGTCATGAATGGCTGCTTACACGTTATTAGTTACTTAAGCGCTTTGGAAATAAGCAGCCATTTCATTACGTGTGCACGGTGTGTACATCCCCTTTTGTTATTGTGCTTAATTAGGTGGAATTATTCTTCTGTCCCAGTCACATAACAACAGCCACCAACCAGACATGTGAAGACAAACCAGTAATTATTCTCCTACTGGGACATTCCTGTGCAAAGGCGATGAACAAAAAATGTTCAGTCTGTGTTCTAGAATCATTTACTTCCAATCCTGCCTATATGAATCCTCAAAGAACCATATTGGCCTTCCACCATGAGGATGTGGAAATATCAGGGTCCTATAACCAAAATTAAGAGGTTTCTTCACACCTTACGTAGTCCCCACCCAAAACCTGTTCATCCAAAACCCACACAAACCTTTATATTGAAGGGCAGCATGGGATTTGTGTTAGCTCCAACTACGGAAGCCTGGAGGAAGGTCATGTTCTAGGCCGAGCAGAGCTTCCCCATTTCATGGAAGCTAAAGGAGCCCCAAGATATACCTCAATGCAGTGTCGGACTGGGATGTCAAGGGCGCACCACTTACATTCCTACATGGCATATTTCCAGATCCTTTTCCACAAATTTGCCTATGGTTCAATATAATAATAAACTGGGTAGATCATAAATGAATGATGAGATTCTTGTACATACTGCAAAAACTGAACTGTGCCAATTAATGCCCATTTAAGAGTATGGACGGCCCACCTGGAGATTCACCTGTCCTCCCGTGGACCAGTCCGAGCCTGCTTTGATGTAATAATAGGTTTTTGTAAACAATATTCAGGTGATGGAGGCGGGTTTCACACATATGTTGTTTACCTACAGCAGGGGTTCCAAACTTTCTTACCTTGAGAGCCACATTCAGCTCTGAGAGATAGCCCAGTGCCCCTTTCTTTGTGAAGAAATCTTAGAAACCCCCTGTCTGCCCATGTGAAGTTTAAAATTCCCCCTTTTAAAGTAATAATGCCTTTTCAGTGCCCCTAAAGAGGACCTGCCACCGTTTTTTGCTCTTATTTTACTCCCGAGTATGTCATTTTTTTTAATCAAATCCCCCCATACAGTTCCAAAAGCACTGGCCTTTGTATTTAGTGCCAATTTTATAATCTTTATGAAGTATACGATGCTTTCAGAGTAATTATGCAGATCAGTCTAAAGACACGCCCCAGAGGAACCTGTCAGCCTCGTCCTCTGGGTGAAGACAATGAAAATTAGTCATAAATAAAAAGACATATCTCTGAAGCCGTATGGCGAATTTAAGAAAAAACAACAACAAAATACTCACAGAAGAAACAGGAATGAAACAAGAGCAAAAACTATCCATTTTTGAACTCGTGATAAGTTATCTTTAAAAAAGAGTATTGCCTCTTTTGTGCCCCCTTAGCAAGTAATAATGTCCCCTCAGTGCCCTCCTTAATAAATAATAATGCCCCCTGTAGACACCAATGCAGTTGAGAGTGGCATTCTCTTCATCACACATCAAGGGTCCAAAAGCTACACTGGTTGGGGACCCCTACCCTACAGCAGGGCATAGTTATGGTAGTGCAGCCACTGAAGTCAAGCTTCTGCCTGAACTCATAGGATGGGTAATTAAGCACGGTTCAAGAATCCAAACGTTGAGGTGCCCCACCCTCTGGCAGTCCCCCAAGGAGCCTGCTGAAATTCAATATGTCCAATCCTTGTGAAAATTGAGCCAGGAGACTCCCATACACCATAGATAGTTGGTCCTTCTGAAATTGTTTGACATCCCCCAAGTGTGTATGGCCACATTTATCATGTATAGTCGCAATCATTATAAGCGGCTCATTTGGAAACCACTTTGCAGCATCTGTTGTAACATTTATTGTAGATTTTTAGGAGACGTCTGGAAAAGATCAGTATTATTCTAATGTACCATGCAAATGTCAGTGCGGGGAACAGCTCCCAGTGGCCACGTTAAGGGACCTTTTTCTGATCTCCATAGAAATACTGTGACTTGTAACAACCAAGAAACTTGAGCAGAACTGAAATAAATCCTTTAATGGGCAGGAAGCCATTACAAAGCCATTCCTAAAGAAAGACGGATTGAATAACAGAGCAGATACTTGTTATACGGGTGGTCATCCAAGTAAAAAAAATCAAGATGAAAGACACTTAAAAAAAATAAGATAAGGGCAGATACTTTGGATGTGCATACCTGTGTTTTATATCGGTCTTTGTAAGCCCACCTTGAAGATCAAGGGGGAAGAATTAGGATATTTTTTCAGGGTTTTTTTAAACCAACTTTGTAGAGATGTTGCAAACCTATAGAGGAACAATGAAGCCAAAGGTTTATTTTAGTAATTTATTGTGCTTGCTTATACAGTGCTTTACAGAAATTATCATCACTTCTCATATTAGGCTGCTTTGAGACCAGGATCGTGCCTTCCATCTGCATTTGGTTCTAACTGGTCACAGACAGGTCGTACTGATATTAATGAGTTCCAGTATTTTTGACAGCAGGAATAGTACCAACAGAGACACCGATCAATGCTTCTAACTTTACAGGGGCAGGTCTGGGGCAAAGGGGTATATGCCCCCTGGGTTGGTTTTCTATTAGCAGCCTAGGGCCGCCCATTCACACATTATTTTGGCAGTTACACTACCTTTAAGTGATATGCATGTCATGCTTATTGCTCTCTAATTGGTGGAGGAGCAGTCACAAAAGATTGCATGGTTCTTCCTGCTCTCCGACTGGTGGAGTAGCAGTCACAAGAGGGTGTAGTGGGTTTCCTGTTTTCTAATTGGTGTAGGAGCAGTCACAAGAGGATGCAGTGGGTTACCTGTTCTCTAATTGGTGTAGGAGCAGTCACAAGAGGATGCAGTGGGTTTCCTGCTCTCTGATTGGTGGAGGAGCAGTCACAAGAGGATGCAGGCTGCTTCCTACTCTCCGACTGGTGGAGGACTGGTCACAAGAGGATGCAGTGGGTTATCTGTTCTCTAATTGATTGAGGAGCAGCCACAAGAGGATGCAGTGTGCTTCATGCTCTTTAATTGGTGGAGGAGCAGTCACAAAAGGATGCAGTGTGTTTTCTGCTCTCTAATTGGTGGAGTAGCAGTCACAAGAGGATGCAGAGGGTTTTCTGTGCTCTAATTGTTGGAGCAGTCACAACAGGATGCAGTGTGCTTTCTGCTCTCTAGTTGATGGAGGAGCAGCCACAAGTGGATGTAGTATGTTTCTTGTTCTCTAATTGGCTGAGGAGCAGTCACAAGAGGATGCAGTGTGCTTCCTGCTCTCTGATTGGTGTAGGAGCAGTGACAAGAGGTTGCAGTGTACTTCCAGCTCTCCGACTGGTGGAGGAGCAGTCACAAGAGGATGCAGTGGGTTTCCTGCACTCTATTTGGTGGAGCAGTCATAAGAGGATGCTGTTTGCTTCCTGCTCTCTAGTTGGTGGAAGGGAAGATGGCAGAGAGTGCAGGGTTGTTGTTATATCACTGGGGTTGGGCACAAAACTCTAAATGAATCAGGTGAGGCATACGCTGCACCGCAAATCTTACTCTTGAATTCCTATGGGAGAAGGTGAAACAACATGAGCTATTTCCGACAAATACAGGACGAAATGTCCAGGTCGGAGACATCACTTTCTTTTGCCTGAACAATGGACTTCTGTGGACCTCATGCAAGTTTATTGGAAATTTAACTTGTTCTCAGATGTCCTATAGAAGCCAAGATCAGGGGAAAGGAGCGGACAATTGACTTAATGGGCATTTTTGTTGCTCAGACTTGGTTTCTTGAGGCAAGATGGATCTTGTGGAAACCAGGAAAATGTCTTCCAATGGTTTTGTGTAGTCAGATGTAGACTTTCTGGAAATTGCTGCAGGACAAACCTTACAAAGTTTTTCAGGTGCAGAGTCCTTGGATCTAACTTTTTAAGACTTATAACCAGCACACAAGTGTTCAAGAATGCAGGTACCTAATTAACTCTTTGAGTAAGTGCAGCGCCCCAGGGTCCTGGTCGTTGCAGTAATGTCATTCTTCCACCAGGGGGAGTGATGTTATATCTGAAGGCAATAACGGAGATCTCATTACCAGGTATCACAAACCACACAACACACTTCACACTCCAGTCCACCAGGGGGAGCTATGCTCCTATTTAGTAGGGCACTCTTCACAATTAGGTAAAACTGGTGGTCTGGATAGGAAGTTAGGCAGAAGCTGACTGGGCTTCACCCAGGCAGCACCTGTCAGGCAGACAGAGAGTGAGGAAGAACACCTAATAGCTGCTGACAGAGGGGGTCCCTGACAGGGGTGGGATCCTGTCAGAGGCCTAGACAGAAGGTCACAGAGCTGTGCCTGCCTACCGATGCGGCAGCATCCTAAGGAAGTACACGAAAGAGAATTGTATTGTAGAGGGTGAGAAACGAAGTCATAGCAAAAGGAGAGGAAACCAGAAGGAGTTCTGCCCTGCAAAAGGCTGCCTCCTTTCTGAGGCACAGGATCCGGTAGCTGGAACACCGAGGGAGCAATCGTCTCCAAGCCTTGGTCCAGAGACCGGCAGGACAGATAATTCCACGTTACCTGCCAGCCCTATACCCAGGAGGCACGGTGGCAACTTGTGGGGGCTGGGGCGTGCTAGAGTCCCTGTAAAAAGCCTCAGGCCATCAGTCATATGGGTTGTTCCTATCCATCTGGGGGACAGAGAGAAAGACATAACATCTAGAACATCTACAACAGTTGTGATGACCTTATGAGAGGCTCAGCAGTAAGGTACTACAACATTCAGGCGCTAGAGGAAGGCTACTGATTTCCACCTGAATAAGGGGACTCTGGATTTGCCTTCAGACTGGCCGGACTCTGCCTACCCTGTGATCTGGTGCTCTGGACTGTGGATGCTGAAGCCTTCAGTAAAGGTAAAGAGACTGCAACCTTGTGTCCTCGTTCTTCACTGCGCCTCTCACCATCCTCCATCCACACTCTGGGAAGCCCTGGGGACACACTTCACCTGTGGGAAGGTACACCATCTAGCTGCCATAACATCACCCCAGCGGACCCCTAAGCAGCGTCGGTCATATCCTTTTAAAGACCTTTCCCCCCATTTACATCGGACCTCCCGAGGGCCACGGACCGGGTCAGCCACTGTGACATCCCCCTTGAGAACCCAAGGGCCCGATACCGAGTACCCCACTGCCCTACACTGGGGCGATCCATAAGATTTGTGCCGATCGTGTTATACTGATTGTGCTATGTGTTTGTCTTTGAAAAAGAGCTCGGTGCGAGCACGAAACACGTGAAAGTAAAAACTATGACATTGCTATTCCAGTCTGGAACTGCTTCCTTATATAGCAGCGCGGTCTACTCTGAAACCTCAATCACCTTTTTCTGCTAAAATAGGGCATGATGGGCACAAAATGATGGCACAGATATGGACGGTTGGGAGAAGATGCTTGTCCATTGTCAGAAATCGGCTCATAAATGGGCCTTTCTTCTCCCTTTTCTTATCACCTTATCTATGCGCCTCAGCCACGAACAGCTATGATTCCTGACCTTTCATACACATGCACTCTCGGCTTCTTCTAAGTGTGCATGCACTCTCAATGGGCAGAGAGGAATGAGACAATGCCTGATGACTCTGGAGGGAGCTAATCTCTCTTGAGAACAAAAGACTGTGCATGTTGACATATAATATGCCTGATCCTTCTTTTCCCAGATATCTTCTATTCGAGGAGGTTCAAGAAACGTCCTTACGTGTTAGACTATCTGCAGGTCCCACAGAAATCGAAAAATTTGGTTGATGTTCTCTTAATGTGTTTTTTCTACAGACGAACAGAATCCTCCTAATGAAGCCACCAACAGAGGCTTTTTGGTTGTATTGTTATATTTGTATATAGAGTAGTTCAAGGTGAAATTGACACAGGAAATTATTACATTACGCCTTGAGAACTGGCCGTTTGCAATAACCACACACATTATATGTTGTAATCTGGAAACTTATTAACCAAAAAAGGTCCTTATAGGTTGTCGGCTGATTTACTATGTTCAGAGAGCAGTACGAGTATATGTATAATTGATGGATATAGTGCCTGCTGGTGCTATCTACTCCCTGGGTAAATGACGCATATGCACCCAATTATCCACATGATGTAAAACGTGATTCATTAGACTAAGCCACCTTTTTTCATTGTCTTTTTAGTCCAGTTCTGATATCCATTTGCCCATTGCAGACACATTCGGTGTTGGACAATATGACTGGTCAGCGGCGATGCTTTCTATGATACAACACTTGTCTATGATAGCTGCAATGCTTTGCTTGTTCTGATGCCTTTTTATCATAGCCCCTAGTCAGCAATTTGTGCTCCAGGCACCATTCTGCGTGATCGAACCAAAAATGGGCTAGCCAGAATTCACCATGTGCATCAGTGCACCTCGTATGTTCATGTCCTGGTCTGGATATCCAGTTCTCCTTCCTTGAACCTTTTTGGTAGTGGTTAACCAGTACATACAGAAACACCCCACAAGACCTGTGGTATATTAGCATAACACAACATTGTGGTATATTAGTAACAACTCAAGAACTGCTGTTATCTGTGAACATCTCTCAAGACCTGCCTCATACTTGGGACACCCCATAAGACATTTTGCATACTGCTAATGCCCCAGAATACCAGAAACATAAAAAAATCTGTCAAATACCAGAAATATCCCTAGTCTTGCTTTCTACTGGGAACACCCCACAAGGCTTTCATATGCTGAGAACATCCACAATACCTACTATATGCCGGAAACACCCTATAAGTGCTGCCATATACGGTACCGTGAATACCCCATACGACTTGTTGTCTACTGGTTACACCTCACCTGTCAAATGCCAGGAAAAACCCGCAAGAGCTGCTGTTTTAAGCAGTAACACCTCACACAAGATCTGCCTCATACCGAGAACACGCCACAAGACCTGCCATGTATCCGGAACACCCCACAAGACCTGCCGTATATCCAGAATATTCCACGAGACTTGTGATTACATGGGAGCACCTCACAAGACCTGCCTCATACTGTGGACAACCCAAAAAACTTGCAGTATAACAGGAACACCTCAAAAAAGCTGTTGTGGTACACCCCGCAAGACCTGCGGTATATCAGGAACACCCAACAAGACTCACCGTTACCTGGAGCACCTCACAAGCGCTTACCTGGGTTTGATTCATACCGTGGACACCCCACAAGACTTGCAGTATAACGGAAACACTTTACAAAACCTGCCGTATACTGGGAATGCCCTAGAAGACCAGAAACATCCAACAAGACCTGCCAAAAACCCAAAATATCCCTCAAAATTTGCTTTTTACTGGGAAACCACCAAAAGCCTTTTGTATGCTGGGTTGCATCTACAAGACCTGCCATATACAGTACAGACCAAAAGTTTGGACACACCTTCTCATTTAAAGATTTTTCTGTATTTTCATGGCTATGAAAATTGTAAATTCACACTGAAGGCATCAAGACTATGAATTAACACTTGTGGAATTATATACTTAACAAAAAAGTGTAAAACAACTGAAAATATGTCTTATATTCTAGGTTCTTCAAAGTAGCCACCTTTTGCTTTGATGACTGCTTTGCACACTCTTGGCATTCTCTTGATGAGCTTCAAGAGGTAGTCACCGGAAATGATCTTCCAACAGTCTTGAAGGAGTTCCCAGAGATGCTTAGCAGTTGTTGGCCCTTTTGCTGTCACTCTGCAGTCAAGCTCACCCCAAACCATCTCGATTGGGTTCAGGTCTGGTGACTGTGGAGGCCAGGTCATCTGGCGTAGCACCCCATCACTCTCCTTCTTGGTCAAATAGCCCTTACACAGCCTGGAGGTGTGTTTGAGGTCATTGTCCTGTTGAAAAATAAATGATGGTCCAACTAAACGCAAAAGGATGGAATAGCATGCCGCTGCAAGATGCTGTGGTAGCCATGCTGGTTCAGTATGCCTTCAATTTTGAATAAATCCCCAACAGTGTTACCAGCAAAGCACCCCCACACCATCACACCTCCTCTTCCATGCTTCACGGTGGGAATCAGGCATGTAGAGTCCATCCGTTCACCTTTTCTGCGTCGCACAAAGACATGGTGGTTGGAACCAAAGATCTCAAATTTGGACTCATCAGACCAAAGCACAGATTTCCACTGGTCTAATGTCCATTCCTTGTGTTCTTTAGCCCAAACAAGTCTCTTCTGCTTGTTGCCTGTCCTTAGCAGTGGTTTCCTAGCAGCTATTTTACCATGAAGGCCTGCTGCACAAAGTCTCCTCTTAACAGTTGTTGTAGAGATGTGTCTGCTGCTAGAACTCTGTGTGGCATTGACCTGGTCTCTAATCTGAGCTGCTGTTAACCTGCGATTTCTGAGGCTGGTGACTCGGATAAACTTATCCTCAGAAGCAGAGGTGACTCTTGGTCTTCCTTTTCTGGGGTGGTCCTCATGTAAGCCAGTTTCTTTGTAGCGCTTGATAGTTTTTGCCACTGCACTTGGGGACACTTTCAAAGTTTTTCCAATTTTTCAGACTGACTGACCTTCATTTCTTAAAGTAATGATGGTCACTCGGTTTTCTTTACTTAGCAGCTTTTTTCTTGCCATAATACAACTTCTTTCAGTCTATTCAGTAGGACTATCAGCTGTGTATCCACCAAACTTCTGCACAACACACCTGATGTTCCCAACCCCATTTATAAGGCAAGAAATCCCTCTTATTAAACCTGACAGGGCACACCTGTGAAGTAAAAACCATTTCAGGTGAGTACCTCTTGAAGCTCATTAAGAGAATGCCAAGAGTGTGCAAAGCAGTCATCAAAGCAAAAGGTGGCTACTTTGAAGAACCTAGAATATAAGACATATTTTCAGTTGTGTCACACTTTTTTGTTAAGTATATAATTCCACTTGTGTTAATTCATAGTTTTGATGCTTTCAGAGTGAATTTACAATTTTCATAGTCATGAAAATACAGAAAAATCTTTAAATGAGAAGGTGTGTCCAAACTTTTGATCTGTACTGTACCAAGAACACCCTCAAGACCTGCTATTTACCAGTAGCACACTATAAGACCTGATATATACTGGGATTATCTAACAAGGACTTGCCATATACCAGGAACACCCCACAAGACCTGCGGTATGCTGTGAACACCTCAAAAGACCTTCCCATATCAGGAACCCCCCAAAAAACTCAATTTATTCTGGAAGCATACACAATGACCTGTATATCAGGACCTCCTCCTCAGGCATTTACTGGGAACACCCCACAAGATCTTGTGTGTCAGAAAAACACCATGAGACTTCCTATTTTGGATATGCTCTGGCCTATTCGTACAGACATTACTATATGATCTTGTTTTAGTCACTTAGATTTCTAAGCTTGCACATTTTCTTGCTACCAACACGTCTTCTTCAAGACTTGACTGAT
This sequence comes from Ranitomeya variabilis, assembly GCF_051348905.1. Taxonomy (NCBI): domain Eukaryota; kingdom Metazoa; phylum Chordata; class Amphibia; order Anura; family Dendrobatidae; genus Ranitomeya; species Ranitomeya variabilis. Next base: position 618,271,769 of record NC_135235.1, read on the forward strand.
CATTTTCTCCAAATATATCCACTCCTGACAGGCACCATTATCACCAGATCATCATCTGTCAGAGGTATTAATGTCATAGCTTCTCTGTAAGGCAGTGTACAGCCTAAGGATAAATGTAGGATTATCAACTAGCTAACTATATGTTATATTACACCAAATAAAACACTACAGATTATTACATGACATGGAGACGATAGATATATAGATTTAGAATTACAGCAGCTTTTGTGACCTTTCTAAACAGTTACGATGGTAAACTAAGTATAATTATTTTTGTATTTGCTCCTATGTTATATTACAGTGACAGCTATTATATTGTTTATTACAAAAGTAATTACTAAATGGGTATTCTCATCTAAGAAATCTGTGCCACATCCAAGGTTGGAATACCTCTTTAGCTTTTAAAGCTTGTATAGGTTAAATCGTAAATAATCTTTATACAGCAGATAGAAGAAGTCATCACATCCCTGTTAAAATGCCAGTTTGTTTTGTAATGTAAAATAATCAATCCAGCAAGAATTATTCAGAACTTTTTTCACCTTTAATTTCACCCATAATCTGTACAAATTATGTGAAAAAAACAAATTAAAATAAAAGACCAGAAGATTTTGTTGCAAACATGACTGATATTTATTGACTATATATAATTCCCCCCACCCTGACTAAATCTCCATTTCCAGCTGCCAAAAAAGCCCCAAAGCATAATGCTGCTTCCACTATGCCTCATTGTAGTTATGGTGTTTGTTTGATTGTACACAGTGTTGGCTTTGTAGAATTATGACAAAAAGTTAAATTTTGTTCTCATCAGACCATAACAAGTCTTCCCATATGTTTTTGGCAGATCTGATGTAGGTTTTGACAAAACACAGCCGGGTTTGGCTGTTTTTCTTTGTAAGAAAAGGCTTCCATCTTGCCACCCTACTTTACAAGCCTGACATATGACTAATACAGGAGATCGTTGTCACAACCAGTACACAACCTGTACTTGCCAGAAATTCCTGGAGTGAAGATTCCTTCAATGTAGCTGTAGACCTCTTGACTAGTGTTGAGCATTCCGATACTGCAAGTATCGGGTATCGGCCGATATTTGCTGTATCGGAATTCCGATACCGAGTTCCGATATTTTTGCGATATCGGAAATCGGAATCGGAAGTGTGCGGTGCGTATGGTTCCCAGGGTCTGGAGGAGAGGAGACTCTCCTTCAGGCCCTGGGATCCATATTCATGTAAAAAATAAATAATAAAAATAAAAAATATGGATATACTGACCCCTCCGGCGGACCCTGGACCTTAGCGATGTAACCGGCAGCCTCCGTTCCTAAGAATGAGTGAGTGTAGGGCCTGCGATGACGTCGCGGCTTGTGATTGGTCGCGTGAGCGGTCACATGAGCGGTCACGCGAACAATCACAAGCCGCAACGTCATCGAAGGTCCTTCACTCTGCATTCTTAGGGAACGGAGGCAGACGCTTGGACCGGTGAGAGCCGGGGCCATCAGAGGGGTGAGTATATCAATATTTTTTATTTTTATTCTTTATTTTATACATTAATATGGATCCCAGGGCCTGAAGGAGAGTTTCCTCTCCTTCAGACCCTGGGAACCATTCCGATATTTTGTGTCCCATTGATATGCATTGGTATCGGGTATCGGTATCGGCGATATCCGATACTTTTTGGGTATCAGCCGATCCAATCCGATACCGATACCTTTGCATATCGGAAGGTATCGCTCAACACTACTCTTGACAGTCTCCCAGACCAATTTAGTTTTTTTCTTTTCATCCATTTTTTGAGGGACATCCAGTTCCAGTTAATATCACCTTTGTGACAAATTTAAGCCACTCTTTGATGAAGGTCTTCACAATGATACATGGTAAGGCCATTTCTTCTTCTAGTGATGAAAGGAAGGTAGTGAACAATTGTGAGGTGCCCCCCACACCACTTCCACCTTATTCATGCACTCTCAGCTCATCTGATCATTCATGTGTTCTTTTTGGGGAGAGACTTGATTGAAATATAACGACACAATTCTTAGCTTCTTCAATCATCTTTAGAGGGAGACTTTGAAGTATCAAACTCATTAGAAATCCATTTTTAAAGTGCATGAACACAAAATGACCATTCCAAACAAGCACTGAAACTCAGTGCACCCTAGGTTTGGCCGAGCAGTTCAGTGCACCTTCCTACCTACTTGTTTTGTCTCGGCCTCTGCAATCCTCTTCCTTGATTGACAGCTTTTGTAATACAAAAGGGTGGGTGGAGATCGATGGAAAACAAGTAGGTAACAAGATGCACACATAACAGTATGGCTATGTCAAGGATGCACCAACCCCCTTGTTTTTGTTTTTTAACAACCATTTTGGCCCAACAGACCATGTTTAAGTGTAGGGCCATATGACCATTTTCTCCACATTCGCGAAAAACAGTTCGATTTTCCTGATCAAACTCCGATCAGAGTGGCATCAGTTTTTATCAGAGGTGGAGAGAAAATAAAATTTTCTCCATCTTCTCCATTCTATCATCCGAGTGCGGTTGTTTTCTTTTCACGGACCCATAGACTTGCATTGCCAATTTTGATCTGACACTCGGATCAAAATAGGACATGTCTCTGCAGACCACTGGATCCAAGGGAGAAATCGGATATGTACACAGCCCCATAGACTATCATAGGTACGAGCACTATATGCGAAAACCACAGATAGCACGTGTCCCAGAAAATCAGTCGTGTCTCCGAGCTCTAAGTCTGAGGCTACAGTTATTGGCCTACTTCACCTTGGAGAGCTTTTAGCATCAACCTTAGTCAATACGCCCTTTAGTTTTAAATGGATTGTTTGTCATTCATTTTTTTCAGTTGCAATTTTTCAGATGCCAGCAATATACGTGATGTAGATATAGGGGGGGGGATCATAACGGAAAAGCTAATATAGAAAAAGACAAGGATAATGAGTCTCCAGACTTGTTTATCTCCCCTGAGGGCTGTGAAATTATCCTTGGGACAGGAATACAGAAGATGATTTACATGGCAACCAAGTAATTGATATGTAAGCTGGTGTTGAAGGGTGGACCAAATATTATTCCTGAGTAGGGAAAGCCCAGCTGTGTGTGTCCATCATGTCCATCACGGGCAGAAAAGATACTTTTATCCAGACTGTGTACCTCGTGTCGGCAAGTAAATGTTGTTCTCGTGTGCCTCACAAAATCTATTTTCTGTCACATGCATGAATTAATCTTTATTTAAGTTAACATAAGTGAGTGCAATCACTCTTATCAAGTGGGGATCAAACTGTAGCTTGGGATAATTGACGTCAGGCTACATACTAGAGTAATGTCAGGCAGGACCGTTTCTACGGCTAATGTTTATGGTGGCTTCTCGATTTAGGGCAAGAAAGGATTGGGCTTGCTGAATAGCAATACCCGATTCTTTTGCTCTCATAGGAGATAGCCAATGGCTCCTCCTAAAAAAAAAGAATACACATTGGATGAAAGTTGGCCCACCGACCATCTGATGGTTATGTGGATGACTCTCACTCAATTGATAATGTCAGAGAAGAGAGGGATTGGACATTTGGAATTTTAACATGTGATCCTTTTGTTTTTAGGAGGGATATGTCCATACCAAAATAGTTTTCTCTTTTATCCTTGTCTAAAACACATTATCACTCAAACAAGCACGGATCTTGTGTTTGGCAGAGTTAAGGTACCTTCACACTGACCAACTTTCCAACGATAACGATAGCGATCCGTGACGTTGCAGCGTCCTGGATAGCGATATCGTTGTGTTTGACACTCAGCAGCGATCTGGATCCTGCTGTGATAGCGTTGGTCAGAGCTAGAAGTCCAGAACTTTATTTGGTCGTCAGATCGGCGTGTATCGTTGTGTTTGACAGCAAAAGCAACGATGCCAGCAATGTTTTACAATGGTAACCAGGGTAAATATCGGGTTACTAAGTGCAGGGCCGCGCTTAGTAACACGATATTTACCCTGGTTACCATTGTAAAAGTAAAAAAAAAACAGTACATACTCACCTTCTGATGTGTGTCACGTCCCCCGCGCTGCTGCTCAGAGCTTCCTGCACTGAATGTGTCAGTGCCGGCCGTAAAGCAAAGCACAGCGGTGACGTCACCGCTCTGCTTTAGGGCCGGCGCTTGCACAGTGCAGGGAAGCGGACGCCGGGGGACCCGACAGACACCGGAATGTAAGTATGTAGTGTTTGGTTTTTTTTACATTTACACTGGTAACCAGGGTAAACATCGGGTTACTAAGCGCGGCCCTGCGCATAGTAACCCGATGTTTACCCTGGTTACCCGGGGACTTCGGCATCGTTGGTCGCTGGAGAGCTGTCTGTGTGACAGCTCTCCAGCGACCACACAACGACGAAACAGCGACGCTGCAGCGATCGGCATCGTTGTCTATATCGCTGCAGCGTCGCTTAATGTGACGGTACCTTTAGGAAAAATAGCTGCCTGGTGAGTGCATATTCGGCTGACACTTGTCTCTGCTAAGATTGAAAGAAATCTAATATTGATCCTGTTTACCCCTTGTATCAAAGACAGGTAGGCTATGGTTATATCTTAGCACTGATTAGATGCACCTGATTTGCTTTGACTAAGAACTAAAGCCTGTGTTCACTATTGTGTGTCAGTCTTCTGGATGATACTCGAGTATGCCGGAGATGGTGAGTGACCAGTCACTTTGGGAGCTGTAACTGGGAGAGAGAAATGCCAGGGCTTCTTACTGAATGGAGACTGCATGGGTTAGCTAGGAAAGCTGAGCAGTCTGTGTGTTTGGGATGCAGAGAACCATGTGGAAGCTGCAGCCTGTTCAGTGTGAACTGTGCGTGAAGTTGAATATTTTTGTTTGTCACTGAAGGCTGATGGACTTGGGCTGAAGGTGATACCAGGACTGGTGGGATTGTGCGTCTTTTGTGCATAAAGTTTGCTCCAGAAGAAAGGACTATAATCTGCAGAAAACACTGAAAATCACAAAGGCGCTAAACACGTGTGCCTAGAAAAGAACAGCAGCAGGCAAACCAGCCAGTAAGGTGTGTAGAACTGTCAGAAGGTAATGAGCATATATAAAAAGAGGTTGCCGCGCTGAAGGCACTTACAATTTGAAGTGTAGTCCTATGTAGAAAATGTCCGTATTATACAGCAAAAACTCTTCTCCACTATTCAGTGGTACTCAGCAATGGGAGCGTCCTCCCCGTAATTGCAGTCCCCCGAACGGTACCCGCCGCTGTGTATCAGCGGTAGCCTCGGCCGATGGCGCCGCTGTAGCGTAGCGAGGTTAGCGGGGGGCGTGGTGTGTTGGTGACGTCACCTGTCCGTGATTAACGGACGTGTGCAAGGGCCAATCCCGATGCGTTTCGAGGGAGCCGTCCCTCTTCCTCAAGGTATGGCGCCTGCACTGCCGCTGTTCCCCTATATACACACCACAATCCTGCGATCTTGCTGACAAACGATACATTGCACTAATCAGCTCGGCCTGATCAAACTAATTGCAATCAACCCGGCTGCCACTCTCAAGAACCATTAAGCTATAGTAAATGTATGAAGCTTTAAAAAATAGGAATGATGACTACAAAAACTCCCTCCACCTCATTAAAATCCCTCCACCTCATTAAAAACAAACTTTGTTACATAGATGAACATGCATTTTGCTGGATATATGCATGTATATATATATATATATATATATATATATATATATGCATACACACTTTTTATCGTACACACAATTTTTAAATTTTATGAATTAAATAAATAAAGTTTGTTTTTAATGAGGTGGAGGGATTTTAATGAGGTGGAGGGAGTTTTTGTAGTCATCATTCCTATTTTTTAAAGCTTCATACATTTACTATAGCTTAGGCTGGTTTCACACTTGCGTTTTTGTCTGCAGCGTTTTTTTTTTTTTAAAAAAAACCGCATGCGTTTTCCCCCCTATATTTAACATTGAAAACGCATGCGGTTTTTTTTGTACGCGTTTGGTCGCGTTTTCAAACGCATGCGTTTTTTTTCTGCATGCGTTCATTTTCAAAAATGCAACCTGTAGTATTTTTTGCGCGTTTTTTTTTTGCCGTGAAAAAACGCATGCGTTTTTTCGCGGCAAAAAAATGCATTGTTGTCTATGTAAACGCATGCGTTTTTAAGCACATGCGTTTGTTTGCGTTAAAAACGCATGCGTTTTTATAGAAAAAAAACAGAAAACACACTGAAAAGTCACCCACCACCATCAAGGTGATAAAAGGATCCAAACCCTAACCCTAACCCTACCCCTAACCTCACCCCTAACCGTTTAATGAACATTTTCTGACAGTCATAGTGCCACGTATTTCAGTGCCACGTATTTCAGTGCCACGTATTTCAGTGCCACGTCTTTCAGTGCCACGTCTTTCAGTGCCACAATATTTCAGTGCCACGTATTTCAGTGCCACGTCTTTCAGTGCCACATATTTAAGTGCCACGTACTATAAATACTATAACTACGTGGTTATACGTGGCACTGAAATATCGTGGCACGTAAATACGTGGCACTTAAATGCGTGGCACTGAAAGACGTGGCACTTATATAAGTGGCCACTGATTAGGGTTAGGGGTAGGGTTAGGGGTAGGGTTAGGGGTAGGGTTAGGGGTAGGGTTAGGGTTAGGGTTTTTTGGTTTTTTCTTGTTTTCTTGTGTTTTTCTATAAAAACGCATGCGTCTAAAAAACGCATGCGTTTTACTGCGTTTACATGCGTTTTTTCACACATGCGTTTTTTTTAAAAACGCATGCAGATAAAAACGCAAGTGTGAAACCAGCCTTAATGGTTCTTGAGAGTGGCAGCCGGGTTGATTGCAATTAGTTTGATCAGGCCGAGCTGATTAGTGCAATATATCGTTTGTCAGCAAGATCGCAGGATTGTGGTGTGTATATAGGGGAACAGCGGCAGTGCAGGCGCCATACCTTGAGGAAGAGGGACGGCTCCCTCGAAACGCGTCGGGTTTGGCCCTTGCACACGTCCGTTAATCACGGACAGGTGACGTCACCAACACACCACGCCCCCCGCTAACCTCGCTACGCTACAGCAGCGCCATCGGCCGAGGCTACCGCTGATACACAGCGGCGGGTACCGTTCGGGGGACTGCAATTACGGGGAGGACTATAATCTGTTCTGGTGAACCCGCACTAGCATATGTGCCTGTTTCTTTGCTGTTATACCTTTGCACTAAAAAAGGGGCTGTTTTTGGTTTTGAATCCCTTTGAATTTTATGAACGCAATAAAACTGCACCTGTCTGAACCAAAATGTAATGCGTGTGTGAACGCTACTTAATGCCTACCAGAGGGAGTGAATCCCTACAGCCTGTACTGTTGGGATTTGCTATTGTTTTATACCTTGTGTTCCATTTCACTGCACTTTTGGGGTCTACTTAGAAGAAAACGTAATGTTCTCTAATGTACCTTTTAGGAAATCATAAAATTATTTATGGAATGGGGGGTTAGGAGTGCCGATCACGTGCAGGATTTCTTAGAGGGGATTCTCACGACCGGATGGACCACTAGCAATCTGCAAGTTAGAGTCTATCCAAGACTTACAGGTAAATGGTCCAGGCAGTTTGAGAAATAACACTTGTTAGAATAAAGTGGCGCCAGAATACAAGAAAAGAGCAATTTTAAGGGTGATGTGGATGGCCATAGCTCTTCGTTAGCCATGAGACCCCATAATCTCAGTAGGTTGGAGTCTTAGAGGTTCCATCCTGTGTCATTGTCATCTTTGTATAAGCTGGAAAACACCCTTAAATCTGAGCTCTTCTCTTTGACATAGTAGAAAATCGAAGGCTGCAGGGAGCGGACAGCACAACATGTTTTATCTAATATCCACAGAGTAAATCCATACACCGCCTGGAGGCCAACTGTTACACAACACATATCCCCTCGCCTCACCAGTTGACTAAGCACAGACTATTTCACCAGTCATTAAAAGTGCAATTCTGTTAACTCTTAAATTACTGGAACATTTGAATAATCTAAAAAGCTTGTAAGGTCCAGCAAGGAGGGTCAAGACCCGGAGAAGAAGGCTGACCAGAGATAACCACATATGAGAAGATAAGAAGACATTTTACTTTTTTGTTTTGGGTTCTGTTCAAAACCTTTTTTACGATGTTTCCTAATCCAGAATTTCGATATTTCATCCCCATCCAGGCTGGATTAAAGACTTTTTATGTAGTAACTAGAGATGAGAAGTTTGGATGTCACGTTCAGCTTCTTGGATTCCCGAAGAGAAATCAGAGCTCAATCCGACGACCTTACTACTCAACCCTGGCAACAGATACCACCGCGTTTTCTCCACTCATGCCAGCACATGGTGCACTTATTTTTAATTTGCCAAAGTTCTCATTTAAAGGAGATGTCTGCCACTTAATAATTTTAAAAATTGGGTCCAAGGTAGTCTAAGAATAAAGATGTACTGTATAAAGTTACCTACCGTTCCATGGTGCTGTTGCCTGTGCAATGTTATGGGAATGCTGCAGTGGTCAGTGGCCACTGATTGATTGCAGAGGTCATGAGACACTCCATGACCGCACCCTTGACATACTTACTGATATCTTAGCTCAAAATCCATCTTTTCTCTACAACGGGTTATCCAGTACTTTTTTTCAGATTCAGTTCCTATGCCTTACATACGAACACTGCAGCCAATCACTATAAGCAGTGGTGACTTGTTGTTCACTGCAGCCACTGATTGTCTGCAAGTGTCCCTGCTGGAAAAGGAAGCTACTCCACTACGGAAAAGTGGTGAAGGATCATAGGTGAGACTATATATATATCCGTTGGAATACCAGACATGTTTTAGCAGTTTTTCAGTATGAATGAGGAGTTCAGGAAAAAGTGGCTCATAGTAGAGAAACCACCATTAAGGGATATGTATACTTTTGCCAAAATTTCTTTCATTGTTCTAATGCCTAAATTATTTTTGAAAAAAGAAAAAAAAGTTTGCAAATAACTAACTGTTTAATGTACACAGCTCTTTTGCAACCCTTTGTGTAAGAGGGCATACCGCACAACCACACATCCAATGACTTTAACCCCTTTACCCCCGAGTGTGGTTTGCATGTTAATGACCAAGCCAATTTTTACAATTCTGACCACTGTCACTTTATGAGGTAATAACTCTGGAACGGTTCAACAGATCTCAGTGATTCAGACATCATTTTTTCGTGACATATTGTACTTCATGATAGTGGTAACATTTCTTTGATATGACTTGTGTTTATTTGTGAAAAAATGGAAATTTGGCGAAAATGTTGAAAATTAAGCAATTTTCCAACTTTGAATTTTCATGCCTTTAAATCACAGACATACAGTATGTCACACAAAATACTTAATAAGTAACATTTCCAACATGTCTACTTTACATCAGCACAATTTTGAAAACAATTTTTTTTTTTTTGTTAGGGAGTTATAAGGGTTAAAAGTTAATCAATGCGAGAGAAGAAAATTGGAGCAATACGTCCGAAAAGTAGTGTAAAAAGGTATAAGTGTATTCCAAAACTGTAAGCATAAAAAGTATATCAGTACATATAACATATATTACAAGAGACATTATAGAGATGAGATCGGGTAGATAGCGGAATAGAAATCCTTATTGCATCAGGTAGTTACATAATAAAGGACATAGTGCAACTTATAGCTTGAGGGACAATCTGAGGCAGTGGAACAGTAAACGGAATTTAGCAATGAAAGTAGCATCAAAAAATAGTCCCGCCCACAAACAAGTATGACCACCCCATGCCCTACAGGCTCTTACCCATTGTGAGATGTATAGGATGTCACGCCACAAAGCCGAAAAGTTGATCAGCGATTTCTCATTTTTACACCATTTTTTTCACATTTGAAGTCACTTTGACAGGGTCTATATGATAGAAGATACCCAAAAGTGACACAACTATAAAAACTGCACCCCTCAAGGTGCTCAAAACCACATTCAAGAAGTTTATTAACCCTTCTGGTGCTTCACAGGAATTTTTGGAATGTGGAAAAAAAAATGAACATTTAGCTTTTTTTCAAAAAAATGTTTTTACTTCAGATCCAATTTTTTTTATATTGACAAGGATAACAGGAAAAAATGAACCCCAAAATTTGTTGTGTAATTTCTCCTGAGTACTCCGATACACCATATGAGGGAGAAAACCACTGTTTGGGCGCATGGCAGAGCTCAGAAAGGAAGGAGCGCTATTTGACTTTTTGAATGCAAAATTTGCTGGAACAATTGGCAGACACCATGTCGCATTTGGAGCGTCCCTGATGTGTCTAAACAGTGAAAATCACCCACAAATGACCCAATTTTGGAAACTAGACCCATCAGGAAACTGATCTAGATGTGTGTGGTGAGCACATTGAACCCTCAGGTGCTTCACAGAAGTTTATAACGTTGAGCTGTAAAAATAAAAAACAATCAAATTTTCCCCACAAATATGTATTTAACACAAAATATTTTATTTTATTAAGTGTAACAGGAAAAATTGCACCATACAATGTGTTGTGCAATTTCTCCTGAGTATGCTGATACCCAATATGAGGGAGAAAACTACTGTTTGGGTGCACGGCAGGGCTCAGAAGGGAAGGAGCTTTATTTGACTTTTTGAATGTAACTTTTCCTGGAATCATTAGAGGATGCCATGTCCCATTTGGAGAGCCCCTGATGCGCATAAACAGTGGAAGCCCCCCACAAGTGACCCCATTTTGGAAACTAGACCCCTCAATGAATGTATTTAGATGCATGGCGAGCACCTTGAACCCCCAGGTGCTTCACAGAAGTTTATAATGTTGAGCCGTGAAAATAATATAATCACATTTTCCTCATAAAAATGTTATTTTAGCCTCAAATTTTGCATTTTCATAAGGGTAACAGGAGATATTGCACCATACAGTTTGTTGTACAATCTCTCCCGAGTATGCTGATACCCCATATGTTGGGGAATACTACTTTTGAGTCACAGTGCAAAGCTCAGAAGGGAAGAGGCGCCATATTGGAGTTCAGATTTTGCTGGAATGGTTGGAAGGAGCCATGTCACATTGGCAGAGCCCCTGAGGTGCTAGAACAACAGAACTCCCATATATGTGACCTCATTTTACAAACTACACTCCCCAATGAATTCATCTAGGGGTGCAGTGATCATATTGACACACCATGTGCCTCACAGAGTTTTAGACCAGAAGAGCGGTGAAGAAAGAATAAATTACAATTTTACCACTAAAATGTTGTTTTATCCCCAAGGTTTTAATTTTTTTCTCCTCTTTTTAAACATCTTTTGAGCTGTTTTTTAGTCTTTTTTTGAGCGCTTTTCATATGTTTTTTTTTATTTTTTTTCATCCGGTGAATTTTTGGAGAATTTTCCTATGGGTGTTGTGATTTTTTTTCTTTATTGTCTTACAGTGGTTTTTTTTCACTCTATTGAATAGTGAAGAAACAGCAAGTGTTTTTTATGCAAAAACAATGGCAAAACACTCCAAAAAACATCCGGTTATCTCTTGAAGCTTCCCTTTGACTTGTATTGGAAAGTACAAAGCATTTTCCAAAATAGGTCATTTTACTTTTTTCATCCATTTTTAAAACCCTGAATTTGTTAAAAGACGTTCAAGAGCCTGAACAGTAGAGTCATTTTACATAAAATTACATGAAATTACTTATATTCTTTTGAATGTTTTTTGATCGGTTTATCAGACTCTTTCCATAGAGGAAACCAACTTAAAAAAATGTTGTGTGCACACGAACTTGAAGTGGTTTTGGGGAGTTTTGGAAGAGTTTTTTTTCCCCTGAAGTGTTCTTTCTAGACAGTGCCTACTTTGATTTCTCATGTAATAGGAAGCTTTTTCCCACCATTTTTCAAGACCATTGTTGAGTGGATCTGCTCCTAAAAAACATATAAAAACATATAACATACAAAGCATATAAAAAAACGTTGTGACCATAGCCTTAAAAATACCATGACCATAAGTGACCATAAGTGGCAATTCCAAAACAGATTGGACTAGCCCACAGGAGAACAGGAGAATCCTCCGGTGGGCCGCCACTTTCTTATATGAGCAGTACTAGGCACAATATACTTGAATCACTACGTACAAAGACAGCATCTTATTCATTTAACAATCTACCTAGTTCATTGTTATACACATTTGTGATTGAGGATAATGTCACATTTGTATGTAGCTGAAAAGTGGGGCCCTGGAGTTGGTCACTGGTGGACCCTTGTGAGCCCAGTCTGACACTGAGGACATGTATTCAGGGAGGGATGACTTTCTTACCGATAGTTTCTAGGTTAGTAACACAGGTATATTATGAAGTATTTTCTGAGCGTGGGAGACCGCTGCTTTATAAAAAGGAATTATATGAGCAGTAATGGGGTTTCGAGATGTCGTCCTGCGCGGTGATGTGAGTGTGCTCTATTATTTCGCCGCTTCTGAGTAGGAGTGCAATAACTCGCTTCTACATGGTTGCTTAGAGATGAATAGCAGCGACTATCAGCAACCTCCTGCACAAACTTACATAGGATTAGGAACAAAAAACAGGCTTTGTCTCCTTAGACTAACATTATGGTGCCCGTTCAGATGTCTGATACATCGAAACATCTTTGGTCTTTTTTTTCCCATGTGTTTTTAAACAGAACAACGTCATCATATTCCAACTGAGATAACTTTTCTATGAGCGTGGTAGGAAATTATTAATTTAAAGCTGAAGTACACTTTTAATACTTGAAGGGGGTCTTCATTTAAATAAAATTTATCTTCATTCAGTCCAATTTTCCCCAGTGTATTTCATCTGCCCATTACCTCAAGTTTATAACATCTGGCCCCATGGCCCCCAGTATATATCCAGCCCCTTGGTGTATAACATCCGCCAATCTCCATGCCGTCTGCCTTTACTAATGTGACAGAACGGCTGGTGGTAAAGAGCTCACTGGCATGTAATAGGAGCCACTGGGGTAACAAGTCCATTCACGACATTTCTTTGCCCCTAAGTCCTCCCTCATCACCTGTGAGTGATATTATTGAGAAGTGGAAGGAGCCGCAGCAACTCAGCCCCAAAGTGGAGACCTCATAATGTTACAGAGCGGGGGGCCGAGTGCTGAGGAGCAGAAGACGGAAAAGTCAAGAACACACTGCTGACCCCCTAACTGCAAAGTCCAGGCCTCCTCTGGTATTAATATCTGCACAATAGCATGCGCCCCCAACGGGAGCTTCATGGCCGAGCAGCTGCATGCAGCCTTCACCAAGCACAAGGCCAAGCAGCGGATGGAGTGGTGTAAAGCCTCCACCACTGTACTGAACTCTGGATGAAATGTGCTCTGTGAAGTAATGGATTACACTCTCTATCTGTCTTCAGATGGACTGGTCTGGGTTTGGTGAATGCGAAGAGAACGTTACTTGCCTGACTCCATTGTGCCCACTAAAGTTTGGTGGAGGAGGGATAATACTATGGACTTGTTCTTGAGCGGCTGGACTCGGCCTCTTAGTTTTCAGAGAATGAAACTTCAGCACAACACATTGTGGACAATTGTAGCTTCCAGCTTTGTGGGAACAGTTTGATGAAGGTTCTTTTCTGTTCGCCATGACTGTGCCCAGTGCACAAGGTCCATACAGACATGGCTGGCGAGTTTGGTGGAGGGACATGACCGGCCGCACAGAGCCCCGACCTCAGTCCCATCTAACACCTTTGAGGTTGTGATTCCAGCCTCTCCACAATATCAGTGTCAGACCTCACAAATGCTCTTCTGAATGAAGGGGAAGAACTCCCACAGACTCCTCTGGTCTGGGTTTGGTGAATGCGAAGAGAACGTTACTTGCCTGACTCCATTGTGCCCACTAAAGTTTGGTGGAGGAGGGATAATACTATGAACTTGCTCTTGAGCGGCTGGACTCGGCCTCTTAGTTTTCAGAGAATGAAACTTCAGCATAAGACATTGTGGACCTTTGTAGCTTCCAGCTTTGTGGGAACAGTTTGAGGAAGATTCTTTTCTGTTTGCCATCACTGTGCCCAGTGCACAAGGTCCATACAGACATGGCTGGCGAGTTTGGTGGAGGGACATGACCGGCCGCACAGAGCCCCGACCTCAGTCCCATCTAACACCTCTGAGGTTGTGATTCCAGCCTCTCCACAATATCAGTGTCTGACCTCACAAATGCTCTTCTGAATGAAGGGGAAAAATTCCCACAGACTCCTCCAAAATGTTGTAACAAGTCTTCCCAGAAGAGCGGAAGTTGTTATATCTGCAGAGGGGCTGACTCCATATTAATGTCTATGGATATAGAATGGGCGATCAAGTCTTACTAATAGACTTTATTATCACATGTGCCTTGATATTCAGATATCCTCTCCGGTCCTGTAGACTGCGGCGACCCTCCAAAACAAACCCGCCCCAACAACCCAGGGAATCCCCTCTCCCTTACCATCCAACACCACCCCATTAAATAACTGGATACACACAAATAGTTGATGGGTGAAGTCAGTCGCAGCTTTAATTTTTTGCATACCATATTTAACAATAATAATAAGCAGAAGCTCTTTAAATTTTACGGAAAGACCAGTAGCAAATGCCCTGCAATTCAGCAGGCAAGTCAGCCTACATAGCCGCAGCATTCCAGTGCTTCCTTTGTTGCAAAATGACCCTGTGACTTTTAACCTGTAACGACAAAATAATATTAACCATACAAAGGGAGGGAGGGTGGGACGAGCACCTCCGGGACCCAAAAGGGGAAGAGGAGGATCCAGGCTGTCACCCCCAACCTATATCAGGTGAAGGAGGGGTTTGAGGGCGGGGAACCTGCCCAACAGGCTATTAATTGGCCAAACCAAACAGGACTGTATCAACAACATATAATGGAAAGGAAGGCCGGGGGGAGAAGGAGGGCACCGCAGTCAGTGGCACATTCCTTAACCAGTGCCATGCCAATCATTCAAAACACTAGGCAGTTTTCTATGTCGCTATGAGACCAGTGATATTTGTACAGGGGTAACGCTGACTGGCTGATTTCAAAGCCTAAGCCAGGCCCCTTTTCTGTTTATTTACATTGACTGTGACGGAGAAGGGGGCTGGCTTAAGTTTTTTTGTATAACTTATTAAGTTTTACTTTGTTTAACTGAGCATCTCATATATTGAGTTGGGTGGAGATTAGGTTTAATCCAGAAATTAGTGTCTTTCTTTTCTATGCGTGGTTCTTTTGGTCACTCACCTGGTCAGATTTGTCACTGCCTCACAAGGCATAGAGGAAGTGGTAATATCAGGAAATGTATATTTAGCCAGTGAGTTGGGTAGTCCAGACTATCACCCGGCCATCACCAGCTTAGCATGCCTGAGAGCCATTGTACCAGACAGGAACAGAAACTACCCTTATTCCTCTAATAAATCTTCCCAAAAAGCAATTTCTTAGAAAAAAGCATTAGATGCACTTTGTAGGCGCTACTCAGTCCTGTGCACAAACGATTTCCCACAGGCTTGCGACCCTTAGCTGGCTGCCTTACAAAACAGCAATGTCCATTGACCACTATGAACTTTCTTTACTGCTTCTTCCATATTGGGAATTAAGCGCCAACTTCACTTTGTTCCCAGGAGTCGGTCAAAAACAACGAATATTGCACAAATGTCAGTCTGTGATTCAGATTTAATATTTTAAAGGGAACCTGTCACTAGATTCATGCTGTCCAAGCCACGGGGAGCATGGATCAGACTCCGGCTGCACGATGGCAATCAGGTATATTTGACTCTGAAATGCTGGAACATTTGCTGGTATGTCACTCTCCACAAGGAGAAACCTTACCTCTTAGACCTCAGTCCGGAACATTTCTAGAAAGTTCTGAAAACCCAACCGGGGACTATAGTGAGAGATGTGACTAGTCGTGTGCGGCTGGCTACGCACATGGGAGAGACAAGTCAATGAACAAGAGGAAGCTGAGGAGATGTCAGCCGTCGGACTTGCAAGACTAGTCCCTACCAGACTTTGCAGACTATGTTTTCCATGATACATCCCAACATTTCAGGGTAAAACCTGGGTGCAATTGCCCAGATAGAATCTGATGGTTCAAGCTGCATGAATCTAGTGAAAGGTGAGTTTTATTTTACAGTGGTTTCCATAGGATAGGTGTCAAATGACTGCCTATGGTCTCCATCCGTTACAAGACTTGGGGTCCCGATCCCCCAGCGTTCCACACTGCCGTATGGTCAAGCAAGACCGCTGATGCTCCATTCATGCCTATGCACTGATGGAGATAGCCAAGAGCCAGACCCAGCTATCTCTGTCAGTCTCATAGACACTGAATGGGTGTAGCAGTAGTCATACATGGCCATGATGCTTCATTCAGTCATGACCACAGTTAGGAGGAACATGGAGATCTCAGCAATCAGATATTTATGTATAGTGGGAAAATCATGAGAAAGCATTTCGGTTTGAAGCATAAAATAACTTTCCTAGCCACATAGAACTCAATACTAAAACAGCAGTAAGTTCCCCTAAATAGTGGCTTCAGAAAGCTAGAATTTTGCCTTGGAATTGAAAAAAATATTAGCCAAAGAGCAGAACATGTGTTAGGATAGAAGAGTAACAATATTTTAGCCAGGATAGCTGCAGTTGCTTCATCGCTGTTGCTCCAGTGGTCTTCACCAGACTAGATTTACTTTACTGAAATCACTGTATATCCACATTACGGCAGTGTTGCTTCCATGTACGGCTCATGACCGTTCAGACTGGTAATTGGCTGTAGCCCTCTCGTGATTGTACGGCATGTAACCACTGCAGCGAAGTAACTGAAAACTGACGAGGACCACTGAAGCTTTATCCTGAGGCAGTATCAAACGAAGACTTATTGACAAAGTCTCATGACCCAATCTACTGCTAAGATGAGGTCACATTTCTCAAAGCTTTGCTATAGAGGGCTGTTTTGCTTTTTTTTCGCTAAGAAGCGTGAAGCACACGTCACTTCACACATGTGAATGGAAACCGCATCTATTGACATCAGCGTAATCCATTCTAAATCTTGCACATTTGATCCATACCGGGTGTGTATATTTATAAACCTCTATACGGTTTCCTGCAGCTTTCCGAGTGTGCCTGAAATTCAATAGCTTCCAGTAATCGCGCTGTGTCAGCAAGA
This sequence comes from Ranitomeya variabilis, assembly GCF_051348905.1. Taxonomy (NCBI): domain Eukaryota; kingdom Metazoa; phylum Chordata; class Amphibia; order Anura; family Dendrobatidae; genus Ranitomeya; species Ranitomeya variabilis. The sequence goes on from NC_135235.1 coordinate 618,288,890, forward strand.
TTACCAGTTTCCTAACATGTGCCTTCCAAAATTAAGGTGCTTGTAAATGGATGTGACCCTCATAGTTTGAGAATATTTTCCAACATCTGCCTTCCAAATATAGAGGCTTCTGATATAGATGGGAAAAGACGGAATTCTTTCTTGAAACAAAAATGGACTTGAAAACCCAAAGACTGCCGACTGTCTAGGGAGAAATATTTCCGCCATCAGTGAAGCAGACTTGTCAGCTGAATATGCTCCAGGATAGGTCGGTACCCCTATTAGAAATACTAATTTACTCCAATTCTTCCATCCCTCTTATTAGCTAAAAGGCACCAAACAGAGGTACATTGGCCTTCTGCCATGCATTTGTTAAAATTACATTAGAAAATTTTATTTTGTCTACATGCTATGGTTTTAGGAAGAATAACTTTTTCTGGCCATTAAATGGCTTAGACATTTTTCACCAGTTTACCACTCTGCAAGTTCTATCGCTAATAATCAGTTTTCTCTAAGCTAGTGGGTGGAAGCTAGCTGCGGTGATAGCTCCCACAGAGCACGCACAGATATGGCATATTCCTACTCTCCTCTCTATATAACATATGCTCAGAAGCAGCAGCAGAAAGGAGAATCTACAGCAACACTGAGCAGTGTAGCTGTAAATCCAGTAATGCGGTAAGTAAGTACTTACTAAAAAGTAGCAACAGTATGGCAGCCATTAAACAGCAGTTCTGAGAAGTCCAGCTGTGAATCCAGCAATGGCGGTGAGATACAATATTTAAAAGAAAGCAGCACCAACATGGCAGCCATTAAACAGAAGTTCTGATCAATGTAACTGTGAATCCAGCAAAGGGTTGACATACAATGCTTACTAGGATTCAGCAGCATAGGCACCATTAAACAGCAGTTCTGAGCAGTGTAGCTGTGACTCCTTCTCTGTTATGAGCTAAATCACAAAGCAGCACCATCTGTGTATGTTTCCATACTTCTTTCCAGGTGCTCCTTCCTCTCTCTATATACTTGAATAGGCAACTGTAATCTGATCCCTCAGTTAGCTGTTTTCACCAAGACACATTTTACCAGTATTTCAGCGTGAATGATGAGATGAAGAGACAGGGGCATGAGAAGTAGCGGCTCATGAGTGGAGAAAGAAGCATATTTCTCTGATAAGGTACATTATAAACATTTATGCAAAGGTTGCTGACCATTTGAGGGCAAATTCAACCGAACTGACCATCAAGGTCAAGCTGAATTTTTTTTTTGAACACCATGTTAAAGTTTAACCCCAGTCGATGGGGTTAAGTTCAACCTGTTCATCGTACTACCAGGACATTTTATTTTCATTGTGTCTTACCAAAATCTGTGTCAGTCACCAACAAAGTCTACAATTGCCTTAGGCATATTTTGTCTTCTGCCCAGCAGCAGGGATTTCCTCCCCTCCGTTCCTCTATCGACAGGTTCACTAGGACTTTCCATCTGTAAGACGATATTTATTTACTTTCTAGGTGTCTTAATTTTACAACTAGAGATTCCCACACTTCTGTCTCCGACAAGGCTAAGGGAATACCATAGACATGCAGTAATGGAACAACGTCCCATATGGCAAAACTCTGGGGTATGTTCTGAAAAAAAAGACCATTCAGGTCTTGGTGCAGTAAAATCTTCAGTCAACCTTTATAATGTACCATATGTAGGAACGGAGACTTGAGGCTACTGAAGAATTGTTTTGTCGGAGGTCCATGTACCCTAGAGGGGCATATAGAAAAGGTTGACCTTATGGAATGCCCCATTATATCATTTTTTTGCACGATTTAGAAGTGTATAAGTGGCTGGAGTTTCCTCATTTTATTTTGAATTGTATTGGGTCTAAATTTCCAGTTAACTTTCTAAGAAATTATTTTACAATCTGGCAGCCAGTGGCTGGTAAACGTCGCGATACACCCAGCAAATAGAGGAAGCACATACTAGAAATGACTGTAGTTTGATGCGTCTGATCAGGATTTCTCAGAATTCGAAGTGGAAAAATCAGGCCGATTTTTAATCACAGGCACCTTAAAAACTTTATAGAAAGTTTCCGGTAGGACTGCATGTAAATTGTATGTAGGCTCTTGTGAAAAACAAATATGAAGGTAAAAGACAAACATTGTATGGATCAATACAAACAGTCCTTCACAGTGGCTAATGGTCAGCATTGTAACTTTGCAACACTGGGTTCCTGGTCTTAAATGCTTGGGTTTCCTCTGAGCTCTCCGGTTTCCTCCTACACTCCAGAGACATGCTGATTGGCATATAAGATATACGGAAACATCCCTCAAGAATAGCCGTATACCAGGAACTCCCCACAAAATCAGCCGTATTCCAGAAACAACCCCCCATACCTGCCGCATAACATAAACATTCCACTAGACCAGCTGTATAGTGAGAACACCCCTCAAGACCTGCCGCATACTGGAAACACGCCACAGGAACTGCCGTATATTGCAAGCACCTCATAAGACCTGCCAAATAGTGGGAAAACCCTACAAGATCTGCCCTATACTAGGAACACCCTACAAGACCTGCCACATACCGGGAACACCCCACAACACTTGCTGTATACTGGGAATACCCCACAAGATCTTCCATATACCAGAAACATCCCACATGACCTGGTGTATACTAAGAACATGCCACAATACCTGATATATACCAGAAACACCCCACAACTCCCACCATATACCGGGGAAACCTCATAATACCTGCCATATACCAGGAATACCTAAGACCTGGTGTATACCAGGAACACCTCATAAGATCTGCAGTATACAAGAAATACCCCGTAAGACCTACCGTATATCAGGAGCATCTCACAAGACCTGCCGTATACCGGGAGCACCCCATAAGACCTGCCGTATGCTGGGAGCCCCCAACAAAACTTGCCATATACAAGAGACACCCTACAAGACCTTCTGTATACCAGGGACACCTCACAAGACCTGCTGTTTTGAAGATGATATGATCCAGTCGACATCAAGTTTATCCAGTAGACATCCATAGACATATGATTTGATCCAATTGACATTACAATGTGCGCCTCGTCACAGTCACTAAGATTCTTACCGTTGCTCATTTTTCCTGCTTCCAACCCATGAACTACAAGGACTGAGTGTTCAGCAGCTGCATTAGTGACATTCCATTACAAAGTGAAAAAGGGAATGGACCCATGTAAAATTAAAATTATTTTATATGCGACAGATAGTGGGAAGCGGTCTTCAAAGCTAGTGAACCTTTAAGATGTCAACCAAATGTTCAAGCCCGTTCGTACTTGGATATTAACGTGGATTGCTATGAATGGTCAGCTTGGATGTTTTGTTTTCACTAAGGAACTACTGGAGAGAGGTACTGTTAAACAGGATCAGTCATGGATAGATACATATATTTTTAATGATGTATGACCTATTCATCTCTGATACACACTTGACCTCTCATGTCTGTCCTATGTCAGTCATTTGCTCTACTGTACAAGTGCAGTGATGCAACTAACCAACATCTTACATGATATTGGTCAACCGTAAAATAGGCAAATAATGGTACTGGTCCAATGCAGGAGACGGTCTCCGCCATGCTGACTGATCAATGAATAGGAAATATTAATTCCGGCTCGTTATTTTGGTGCAAAGTATTGGTGTAGAATAAACCAGCCAAAAGGTTGTAAATGGAAAATTAACTTATCCGACCAGATGCCCAAATCTATCTATCTATCTGCATAATTGTCATAAATTTGTGCCGACTTCTGCCTGTCTGGTCTAATTTCATGTTGTCTTTAAGACAGCATAAATTATTTTTCACACACAGATTTTGTAATTAGCATTTTAATTTTTTTGTTGCAAAAAATGCAATTAATATTAGTTATATTTTATTTGTTAAGTTTGTTGTTTTTTGTTAAATTTGTGATGTGCATTTTTTTTTGCATTTTTCTAGTCCTTAAAATTAAATTTTCTGGGAAAAAAAATGCCATAGACAGATCAACATTCATCGCTGAAAGAAGACTAATTCCGAAAAGTTGAACATGCCCTATCAGTGATGAGCAGATGAATCCGAGGCAAATAATCTTTCAGATTAATTTTCTTAAAAATTGCAGGTTGCAATGAATTTGAACAATTTGCCACTCGTATCGTGTGGATTGCAAACAATAGAAAATGTCTGGTGCCATTTCAGAAATTGCTGAACATTGCATTAACCAAAAAATGGGCTTACTGCAGTAAGAGCATCCTAATAACAGCATTTTTGTTATTATTCTTGACACACTACAACCAAGGAGGGCAGTTTAATACCCCTCTGTCCTAATTTTTCTCCTGAATAAAAATGATGAAACCAAGGCTTGTGTGTCAGAGAATGCATGCTTCCTGGCCAGTGAGATGGACAAGCCATAAATTATATATTTATATTTTTTGCAAAGGTTTTTTTTTCTAAAGCCTTATTATAATCAATGACATTTTAATGTTTGAATACTTGTTTTAATAGTCTAATTTAACAACACTTTACACATACATGTAGATGCATAACAACTAAGCATTTTCAGATTCCAGTGCATTTTTAGTGAAAGTGTGGGGGAAATTGTTTAAACTAAAAAAAAAAATACTTTATAAATAAGATACAAAAAAAGGTTAAGGTTTTGCAACCATATTACTAGTCACTAGCTTTTACCGAAACTTTCCTCCTTTTTGGGTACTTACCTTGTAACTTTTAGGGTTACGGAACTTTTGTAAAAGGACTGTTTTTACAATTTAGGTAGCTTAAAAACTTTATTACTCTAGTATTGTTATATGGGCTGTTGGTTACCACTGTTTACCATGCGTTTTTGCCTATCCAGATAAGTTGAAATCACTTGTACATTACTAAGGAATGGATGTGTTTGAGTTAAAGAGGACCTTTAAATGATTTTTTTTAGAATTAAGCTGAGTACCTCATAAAATTTTCCACTGCCCCACTGTTTCTGAAATATTTTTTCTTTTTCTTTTGTGCACCTCTGTTCCAAAGTTATGCCCCTCATTAACAATGAGCAAATTTCCCCTTTAACCAACTGGAGGCATAGCACAGAACTTTTCTGTGGGCGTTTTTTATTACTCTTACTTTTTCCAATCAAAACACGGCCACGCCTACAGAACAGTTCTGTAGTACATACCCATTTTGTTGAAGGGAAAATTTGTACCATTATTACCAGGGGGCATAACTTTGGATCGGAGAGCACAGGACAAAACGACAGTATTCCAGAATCAGTGGACAGCTGCAATTTAAAGAGTAACTCAGTTTGAATTGAAAAATTCAGTAAAAAGTCCTCGTTAAAGAGCACAAAGGGGTGAAGTCCTAGGAGAAGTCAGACTGGTATACACATTTTTTTCTGGGCAATTAAAAGCTTTGCAGTATCAAATCATTGGAAAAATTTTTGAAAGTTGTTGAATTCCAATTGCAAAAGATTTACTCATCACTATTCCCTATACTTTGTGACGGCTGTCTCTCATCTGCTAGATCAGTGTTCCCCAACTCCGGTCATCAAGAGCCACCAACAGGTCATGTTTTCAGGATTTCCTTAGTATTGCCCAGGTGATAATTGCATCACCTGGACAGGCAAGAATTCAGTCACCTGTGCAATACTAAGGAAATCCTGAAAACATGACCAGTTGGTGGCTCTTGAGGACCAGAATTGGGGAACACTGTGCTAGACGGTGTGATAATTTATAAACAAACTGATTTGTTTAATATCTATTTATGTTGTCACACCACCGAAAAAAACACTCTAGAGAGCCAGCCACTAGAGGTCTATTCTGTTCACTGCTTGCTGCCCAGTGTAATCCATCACCAGAGACACCAAGATGGGTTCCAAGAAGTGGAGTCAGGTCTTTCTCAACATAAGTGAAATTGAGGCTGGCTTTTAGCTACAGGAAAATAAGTCAGGACTTATATCTACTGGGAGTGGGGGCAGTTCTTTGTCTCCATACATGAAGTGGTATTGTTTTTTTGTGTCCATACAGGAAGTGGCGTGGTTATTTGTCTTCATACAGGAAGTGTGGGCAGTTTTTACAGGAAGTAGGGGCAGTTCTTTGTCTCTATACAGAATGTGGGGCAATTCTTTGTCTCTATACATGAAGTGGGGGGCGGTTCTTTGTCTCCATACAGGAAGTGGAGGCGGTTCTTTGTCTCCATACAGGATGTGGGGATGGTTCTTTGCCTCTATACAGGATGTGGGGAGATCCCTTGACTCTATACAGGATGTGGGGACGGTTCTTTGTCTCCATACAGGAAATGGAGGCAGCTCTTTGTGTCTGTACATGAAGTCAGGGCTGTTCTTTGTCACTATAAAGGAAGTGGAGTGGTTCTCTGTCTCCATACGGGAAGTGAGGTGGTTCTTTGTCTCCATACAGGAAGTGTAGGCAGTTTTTTGTCTCTAAACATAAAATGGGGGTGGTTTTGTCTCTATATAGAATAAAGAGGTAGTTCTTTGTCATTATACAGAATGTGGGGGAGGTTCTTTGTCTCAATACATGAAGTAAGGGCTGTTCTTTGTCTCTATACAGGACGTAGGGGTGGTTCTTTGTCTCCTTACAGGATGTGGGGGCAGTTCTTTGCCTCTATACAGGATGTGGGAGGATTCCTTGTCTCTATGCAGGATGTGGGGGCAGTTCTTTGCATCCATACAGGTAGTGGGGGCAGTTCATTGTCTCTGTACATGAAGTGGGGTCAGTTTTTTGTCTCCTTATAGGAAGTGGGGGAGTTTCTTTGTCTCCATACAGGATGTGAGGGTAGTTCTTTGTCTTTATACCGGAAATGGGGTCAGTTCTTTCTATCTGTACATGAAGTGGAAGCAGTTCTTTGTCTCCATACAGGAAGTGGGGGAGGTTATCTGTCTCTATACAGGAAGTGAGCCAATTCTTTGTCTCCATACAAGATGTAGTGGTGGTTCTTTATCTCTATACAGGAAGTGGAAACAGTTCTTTGTCTCTATATAGGAAGTTTGGGTGGTTCTTTGTCTCTATACAGGAAGTGGGGGTGTTTTTGGTCTCTATGTTGGAAATGGGGGCAGTTCTTTGTCTCTATATAGTAAGTGGAGGCGGATATTTGTTTTTATACAGGATGTGGGGGTGTTTTTTTATACAGGAAGTGTAGACGTTCGGTCTTCATACAGGTAGTGGGGGGGGCAGTTCTATGTCTCTATACAGGAAGCGTGGGTGGTTCTTATAAAGGAAGTGGGGGCATTTCTTTGTCATTGTACAGGAAGCGGGGTGGTTCTTTGTCTCTATACAAAAAGTGGAGATGGGTATTTGTCTATTTACAGGAAATGGGGGCATTTTTTTTCATTGTATGGTAAGTATACATTGGTCTTTCTACATAGATTGGGTAGGTTCTTTGTCTCTGTACACAAAGTGGGGATTTGTCATTGTCACAAACATAGGATAGATGTCACTCCGTACCACTAGAAAAAGGTGCTCAGAGAAGGATACCACTCCAATTTTCCCTGAATGAGCGCTTTCTTCAAGGAGTTCTCCCATCACCTTGCGATGTCCATGGACTGTTATTTTCCATAAACAATCTGTCTGATGAAGGTCTGATTGTAAGACCGAAACATTACACAGATTTTTGGGATTGCCCTACCTGAATAAATTCAATTCAAATCTAAAAAATGCCAGATTTTGAAATGTACAGTATATGTTTTGTCATTGTCCCTAGAAGATATGGGGCTGGGTCTTTTTCTTTACAAGAAGTGGGGCGAGAACGAATTGCTCCTGGTCTCCTGTCTGATTAATTGTATACAGGTTTAACAGGTATTCAATTCCGAGCAGGATAACCATTGGAAAATAGCAAGAACAATATATGCTGGAATGTGAGGGAAAGGAACTTCCTGCACCTATGGTGTTGGAAGAAATCTGATGAAGACTAGCCAAGTATTCAAAAACAGGGGATGACAAGTCACACAAAGTATGAGAATCGGAACAGTTTCTGGACATATTAGACAGGTACAGTATGTGTCGCAAAAGAAGTTTTACTTTTTTTTTACAGGGGGATGAGCAAGCTAAACCATGGTTTTATATAGGATTTTTATGAAAAGACTAGTACTTTTCTTTTTCTCCTCTTGCAAGCCTCCCTTAACTATTGTGTTTTTAATCATCTGATAGTCCAGAATATTTGATCTGGAGCCCGAAACAGAATGATGTGTTACGCTAATGTCCAAGTTAAATAACCCTACTACACTAATTCTAAAGCACTATTAATTAATTCATTTTGTAAACTTGTTTGTTCCTTACACATGGCATTATGACCAGCCCAACCTTAGCATTTTATCTGGCAAAGTCTTATTTTCCAAGCGGTTAAAGGAACTGGATAAAGTCCATCAGGAAAAAGGTGGTTTTCGCAAACACAATAACATTTGCAAAGCTAAAACTTTACTACAGGCTAGATCATGCAGTGCTGACCTCAAGACCAGTAAAGTATGGGGAAGGAGAGGAAGGGAAAACGGCTATATTATATTAGTGTTGTTTAAATAAGAATGAAAAATGATGTTTGACTCACTGAGGTTTTGTATGGAGAAGGCGTTAGACCCTTTAATGTGTCCTTTACGTCAGAAGCAAAAAATTTAATTGTTCTGAACGTCCACTCCAAAAAGAGACATGTTCAAGTTTTGTTCCCGACATAAAAAGTTTGTTAACTTTCCATTGGATAGGTGACCTGACCCATCAGCATTATCTCCACCGTTCCTGACTCGATGGATTTCAAATGTTGCAATGGCCGAGCAAGCACTTCACCCAATTTTTCATTAATTTTCTATGAGATTGCCAGAACAAGCAGACCGATGTACTCAGCTAATTTTGTCAGTCACAACCACAATAGGTGAGCACTTCCCAACAGCCCCAATTTTGGCAGGATAATTCTGATAATGGAATGACATAAGGTGCAACGTGCGTGCAAAACATCTCTCTTAAGTGGATGGTCCAAGATTTCTGTTGATTTAAAGGTTGATATTCTTTTTTGCGAAGCCGGTTTTCTTCCACTCGCTTTCAATGGATCTCAGAAGCCAGACTCCCACAAGTCAAAAGTTCTGACATGGTATTTTCAAACTGGACTTACACTTTTAAATCCAGCTGCCACTAAATCATCCACACTCGGCGAGTGTCCACCATCCATCTGTACAGAAAACACACAAACACTTGAACGCATCTTGGGAGGGATTGTCATGTAAAGAGCAAATGTTCTGAGTGGCTTCATTTTTTGCACTTAGTCAATGAAATGTTCCGACTTTGAGATGGTGACTACATATCAGCACCTCATTGTCTGGGATTGTGTGCTCCTTGAATCACTGATATTAGAAGTGCTTGAAGATTTAGATCATAAGTAAATGTGGTTTTGAAGCAATGAGTCAGTGTCGGAAAGACAGACCATAGCCAGGAGTATAATGGGTATACCTAGTATCCATATTGCCTCTGTAGAGATGTGGGCGGCAGTGCCACTCGAAGTTAGGAATCTAAAACAAAGACCTCATTAAAAGGCATAAAATGTAAAGCCACGTCATGCAAGAAAATTACATCACAATTCAGAAACACTGAGGAAAAAGGGATATATTTATTTCCTGTTTTCACTGGGATAAATGGTGCTGAGATGATCTATATTCTGTTATGCAAGTTAGATTGCTTGGGATTCAAGGTTTGTCCTGCTACATGGCAGGTCTTGTAGGGTGTTCCCGGTATACGGCAGGTCTTGTAGGGTGTTCCCGGTATACGGCAGGTCTTGTGGGGTGTTCACTGTATATGGTAGGTCTTGTGGGATGTTCCCGGTATACAGCAGGTCTCGTGGGGTGTTCCCAGTATACAGCAGGTCTTGTGGGGTGTTCCCAGTATATGGTAAGTCTTGTGGGGTGTTCCCGCTATATGGCAGGTCTTGTGAGGTGTTCTCAGTACACGGCATGTCTTGTGGGGTTTATGGCTGTCATGATTCATGTTTGAATTCGTGGCAGCTCTGGTTTCACTTTGTTTTATATATAGCTTTTTCCTTTCATGACCAACGGGGGTTAATATCAGTTCCCCCCCCGATGGCAATGAGCTGTAACTGCAGTGTGGCTAGGTCAGCTGATGTGAGTGGTGACCACTCCCACCATCTTTTAAATCCAGGGCCTCCAGGTGGCGTGTAGCGGGGTACCCCTTGTATATATGGGTAAGTGTGCACTTTTCTTGGTTGCATATTTGCGGTATGGCTATTTATGGGGGATGGCTTGATGTGTCTGACTAATGCTCTTTGAGCTACTAATGCCGCCCTCTTAAGCCCAGCATTTGGTATATTATAGTGCACACCATAGGGATGTTTTCCTGCCACATTCTTTCCTGTTGTACTGCTATGTCCTTCATTGTGTACACTCCTGTTTGATGTATGCTGCGTACAGCAGACATACATATATTTGTACATGTTTGTATGATTTTATGGTGATTATCTAAATAAACTGTGTATTTTATTTACTATGTTGTTTGGGACTATCTTACTCCGTTGTTTTTTGTCATACTACTTTGGGAGTTGTCCTGTTAAGGAGCCCTTGAGGCATTTGGGGAGAGAGTTTCTCTCTCAAACCTACCGTATAGGGGTGTTTTTGGATTACGTTTATATCTTTTAAATGGTCACCTGATGCATCAGCTGACTGTCAGTGATAGAGCAATCTAGAGTGACCAAGCCTGGAGGAAGGAGCTTGCTGGCTGCTGTGGTGTATCAGCTGGTTTTGTTCATGTTCCTGGTGCCTATATTCTGCTGTGCGGTGCTTTGCAGCAGAGGAAGTTGAAGCTAAGTTGTGCTTTTACCCCATCCCTTTCGTGTTTGTCATTTTACCTGCGTGGTATTATCTGCAGTGGTGAGGCTAGTGCCTCTTGCTGGCTAGTGCACTAGCCAGGGCAGTATTAGGTGACAGCGAGGGACAAGGTTCCTGATGGATGTGGGGGAAGGACTCACATAGGGTGTTAGGGGAGTACAGAGAAAGGTTCAGGTTTGAGCTTAGGTTGTGACGATCCCCCATTTCCCTATCAGTAGGGCCTTCCTCTCCCCACTTCCATCCCGTTGTGAGTGTGTTGCACCATCCGCTGACCGAACCCCCTTGGGTCGTGTCACATCATGACAATAGCAGGTGGGGTGTTCCCAATATATGGCAGGTCCTGTAGAGTGTTCCTAGTATATAGTAGGTCTTGTGGTGTGTTCCCAGTATATGACAGGTCTTGTGAGGTGTTTCCAAAATATATGGCAGGTCTTGTGGGGTGTTCTCAGTATACAGCAGGTCTTATGGAGTGTTCCCAGTATATGGTAGGTCTTGTGGAGTGTTCCCAGTATACGGCACCTCTTGTGGGGTTTTCCCGATATACGACAGATCTTGTAGGGTGTTTATGATATATGGTAGGTCTTGTGGAGTGTTCCCAGTATATGGCAGGTCTTGTGAGGTGTTCCTAGTATACGGCAGCTCTTGCGGAGTGTTCCCAATATACGACAGGTCTTGTAGGGTGTTTATGATATATGGCAGGTCTTGTGGGGTGTTCACTGTATACGGCAGGTCTTGTGGGGTGTTCACTGTATACCGCATGTCTTGTGGGGTGCTCCCGGAATATGGCAGGTCTTGTGGGGTATTCCCGGTATATGGCAGGATTTGTGGGGTGTTCCCAGTATCTGGCAGGTCTTTTGGGTATTAATAGTATACAGCAGGTCTTGTGAGGTGTTCATGGTATATGGCAAGTATTGTGTGATGTTTCCAGCACACAGCAGGTCTTGTGGGATGTTCCCAGTATATGATAAGTCTTGTGGAGTGTTCTGGGTATAATGTAGCTCTAGTTTGTGTGGGTGTTCCCAGCATATGGCAGGTCTTGTGGGGTGTTCCTGATATACATCAGGTCTTGTGGGGTGTTCCCAGTATAAGGCAGATCTTGTGAGGTGTTCTCAGTATACGGCAGCTCTTGTGGGGTGTTCCCGATATACGACAGGTCTTGTAGGGTGTTACTGATATACGGCAGGTCTTGTGTGTTGTTCCTGGTATTCCCAGTATAAGGTAGAATTTATGGAGTTTTTCTGGTATACAGCAGGGCTTGAGAAGTGTTCCCAGGGTACTTCAGGTGTTGTGGGGTGTTCCTTGTCTTCAGCAGGTTTTGTGGGGTGTTCCTGATTTACGGCAGGTCTTATGGGGTGTTCCCAGTATACAGCAGGTCTTGTGGAGTGTTCCCAGTATATGGTAGGTCTTGTGGGGTGTTCCCGGTATATGGCAGGTCTTATGGGGTGTTAGCAGTATATGGAAGGACTTGTGGGGTCTTCCTGATATGCAATGGGTCCAAGTTGTCCAGGTAAGACAACTGGTGAACTAGTGTAGGGAGAAGAACCAAGTTGATGGTCTCTCACGCGTAGCTGGGCCTGAACCGTCGGGGCTGTCACCAGTGTTGCAGGGAAGAGATTACTGACCAGAGCAGTACAGGGCACACTGACTGATAGGGGCAGGTTGGACTTAAATAGCAGTTTGAGTGGGACACATGGCGGGGACCGAGCTTGTGAGTAGTAAGACGGTTAACTCCCTCTTCACGGACCCATGCCTGCTAGCTATGCCTATACCCCCAGCTAGCCAGACTGCCGACGCTTCCTACCCTCAGTACAGAGAGACTTCCTCACCGGGTAGTGACCAGGATAAAGTACAGATCTTCACTCCGCTCACCACCGCGGAGGCACCGCTTATTCCCATCCTTGCGGGCTCTGCAGCGGACCAGCCCGTGCCTGTGGCTGTGTCCACTGGACTGTGTGCTCCTAGTGCGGCCTTGCTCACTGAACTCTCTGCTACCCCTTCTGTGCCACCGACCATCACTTCTGCTTCACCGTGTGCACGGACCAGGAGATCACGTGCCGAAAAACCCGGAGAAAGTGCATCGCTCATCTGCGGGACCGGACCGGAGACATCTCGTACCGCCTGAGGCGCCGCCGAAGGATCTTCCAGTCGCCTTCCTCCAGCGCACAGAGACTGATAAGTTAACCTGTTACATTCTATTGCATTTGACTTTCCCTCTATCCTCCAACCACATTCCTTATCCCCCTGCTTGTACCATTACTTTTCTTATACATAAAGAACCTGTTAACCCTTGCTCTATCTCCTGTGTGTCACTGCATCCTACGCACCTGCTAGCATCCTACACTAGCAGCAGAGAGTCTTGTCTGGCCACACAGAAGAGCTAATATTTGTGACAGATTTTGCAGATGGAGCCTTCTCATGCCACACAATTTACAACAGTTGTGCTCCAATGGAAATAAATAATGATCAGAGCAGGTAAGCGATGGGTGAGTGATTTTCTTCCATTGACTCCTTTTGGAGTGTGGTTCAGGCTGAAGTCTGGCCCTGACCTTACAGCTGTACAATGTCCTGCGCTATAGGTCTGGGTTGTAGAGATATATAATACCAGTACCTCCCCTGCCTCATAAGATTTTCATCAGGGCACCGATCAATGTTTGCAGGCAGCTGATACAATGCACTGCATTGTAGATTTATCTCTTTCCCTCCGAATTATTTCTCTTCCCCTCACAGTGACTTTGCACATTCTCACTTGCAGGAATCTGGATGTTTGTGCAGAAGTTGTCCACTAGAGGCAGTGCTGCTCTTCTCTATGTCACCCGCTGTGACTAGGCTTCTTCTGCGCCTGTTTGTTGGGGCCTTTGTTGATCAAGCAAAATCCTGATCTAAATTTACCTTCGGTTGCCAGAGTGTTGTAACCAAAGGGATCGCTTGGCTCAGACTTGCAATGCAGTCATCACCTTCAGAGTAACTCATGTAAAATCTATATTTTAAAGAGTGAACATGTGCAGTTAAAGTAAAAAAGTGAAAGTAAAGATTATTACACATCTGCGTAATGTTATTTTCTTTTGTAGTGTCTTAAAGGGGTTCTCCAGACTTGCGGTTCAAGTCTGCAGTCACTTTATGTATCCGCAGACTTGTGAATCCTCAGTGTGAACTGTCAAGATTTTGTGGTGCCGGGAGCAGCGGGCGAGTGACTGTAAGTATGAGATTTGCCTACACGAGATTATGCCAACTAGACATGTCAGGCTACACACATCTAGTCGGATTGTGACTGGAAGTATGCAAATTGCTTGTGGTGACATGATGGCCAGCTCCCTGTGCCAGCACTGGAGAATACTGCCAGCGTGCATTGATTACACTGTAAGGGTATGTGTCCACGTTCAGGATTACATCCAGAATAGCTGCAGATTGAATGCTGCGTACAGCCGCAGAGTTCAACCCGCAGCGTCCAGATGTTACAGCATAGTGGAGGGGATTTTATGAAATCCCGTCTCCACTATGCTTGCGAACACGCATCCGGCGGCCCTGCGATAACAGACATGCGGCGCGTCTTTTTAGAACGTTGCCGCAAGGTAAATCACAGTGTCCTATGCATGGGGTGCGGAGATTCCGGATGTGTGCAATGAGCACATCCAGAATCACTGCGCGTACAGAAGGGAGCGATGCTTTGGGCGGAGCGGGTTTTCCGCTCCATCCAAAGGGCCGTCATTACGGACCGTGGACATGCACCCTAAGGATTCACAAGTCTGTAGTCACATAGAGTGCCCCAAACATGAACAACCCCTTTACAATTTTGCACAGTCCATTTCACAGAGCACATGGTATTCACACACCCCACGTTGAGTATTTTCAAATCAGAGTGTTCGCAGAAAAAATGCATTTTTGTAGAAGAGGGGAACAGGTTGGCAAAGTAAGAGATGGAGGCTTCGGCAACAGTGATGGAGAACAACTGATATGGTGACTAAAAATGAGAAATGTGCTCTCAAGTTTAAGTTTGTGGGTGATGGGGCACAGGAAGAGGCGTAGCTAGGGTTTTGGTTCAGGGGGGCAAAGCTTTTGAGTGGGCCCTTAACCAGGTAACCTTTATTACAACTCGGTGACACCCCCTAATAGTGGAGGAGAACCTCAGCAGATGACAACGATGTTACTGAAGATAATCTCTATATAAATACCAACATGGATATTACTGCCATAAGGTCAGTGGTAAATACCAGCCCTACACAACATATAAGAGATCACAACACAGTTACAGATAATGACTTACCGCTGACGTTCTTTCTGATGGAATCGCTCATTTTTCCCGTCTTTTCCATCTGGCCCAGACCAACATGACAACTTCTTCCAGCCAGGACTCGGCTGCAGAGAATACAACAAAGACACATTTCACTTCTCATATTCCAGCCCCATCATCATCTATTCCCAACCTGCACAAACTCCTCATCCTGTTGATACCCCAATACTGAGCCGCTGCTGCCCTATGTGACCCTATTACTGCACCTGATACCCCAATACTGAGCCGCTGCTGCCATATATGTCCTTATTACTGCACCTGATACCCCAATACTGAGCCGCTGCTGCCATATGTGTCCCTATTACTGCACCTGATATCCCAATACTGAGCCGCTGCTGCCGTATGTGACCCTATTACTGCACCTGATACCCCAATACTGAGCCGCTGCTGCTGTATGTGTCCCTATTACTGCACCTAATACCCCAATACTGAGCCGCTGCTGCCATATGTGTCCTTATTACTGCACCTGATACCCCAATACTGAGCCGCTGCTGCCATATGTGTCCCTATTACTGCACCTGATACCCCAATACTGAGCCGCTGCTGCTGTATGTGTCCCTATTACTGCACCTAATACCCCAATACTGAGCCGCTGCTGCTGTGTGTGTCCCTATTACTGCACCTGATACCCCAATACTGAGCCGCTGCTGCTGTATGTGTCCCTATTACTGCACCTAATACCCCAATACTGAGCCGCTGCTGCCGTATGTGTCCCTATTACTGCACCTGATACCCCAATACAGAGCCGCTGCTGCCGTGTGACCCTATTACTGCCCCTGATACCCCAATACTGAGCCGCTGCTGCCGTATGTCTCCCTATTACTGCCCCTGATACCCCAATACTGAGCCGCTGCTGCCGTATGTGACCCTATTACTGCACCTGCTGTGTGGTTCTCTGTGCCTTCTAAATTCTAAAGCACCCCTCTATAATATAGTAATTCCGGGTGCAAGTGCCCTAGAAAACAGTGCTCACATTTTGTCCCCTAGAAAGTAATATTGCCATGTGTGCCCCTTTGATAGTCACAGTAACCTGAGTTCCCCTATAACAAGAAGTGCCCACTTTACATTTAATAATGTCCCGTGTCCCCCTGTACAGCTCCCCTATACACAGTATGATGCTCTTTTATACACAGTATAATGCCCCCTCACTGTATAGTACCACCCACACAGTATACTGACCCCTTAGTAGCCTCCAAACTGTTTGATTGCTCCAACACTGTATGATGGCCCCCTCACTGTAATCTCCACACTGTATGATGCCCCCTAGATAGCCTCCATATAGTATAATGCACTCCCCATAGGCCTACTCTATATTGTATAATGCACCCCCCCATAGGCAGACTCTATAGCACAAGGCAGCACCCATAGGCAGACTCTATAGCACAAGGCAGCACTCAAAGGCAGACTCTGTAGTATAAGGCAGCACCCCATAGGCAAACCCTGTAGTGTAAGGCAGCACCCCATAGGCAAACCCTGTAGTATAAGCCAGCACCCCCATAGGCAGACCCTCTAGTATAAGGCAGCCCCCATAGGCAGACCTTGTAGTAGTAGTATAAAGCAGCACCCCCATAGGCAGACCCTGTAGTATAAGGCAGCACCCCTCAGGCAGACCCTGTAGTATAAGGCAGCACCCAATAGGCAGACGCTGTGGTATAAAGCAGCACCCCATAGGCAGACCCTGTAGTATAAGGCAGCACAAATAAATAATAATAAATAAATACTCACCTCTCTTCTTCCTGGTTCCTCCGCTGCTCTGAGCTCCCACTCATCTCAGACGCTGACAGGGGGATGATGGGAAAGGGAGGGTAGCGCTCCTTCTCCCATCAATGCGGTCAGCTGTATCGACTAAATGCCGGTACAGCTGACCTTGTGATGACAGGCGGGGGACCCACTGCTGGCACCGGGCCCCCCCCCACCTGCTCAGGGGCGCCATAGCAGGCGTCGGCAGGGCAGGAAAATCGATTCTCCCTGCTCTGCTGCTGAATGTAACTGTATTGGCGCGCTGCGCGTGCAGATACAGTTACAGCAGTGTAGCTCTGGGTGGGCACCCTCAGAGTACATGGCCCTGGGCGACCACCTCCTCTGCCCCCCCGGTAGCTACGCTACTAGGTACAGGTCCAAATTCTGCTCTGGAGCCCATCGGACTATAGTTACACCACTAAACATTCTTTTCATGTTAGGAAAACTGAATTCTATCAAAGATTGCTGAGACTTGTAGTTCCAACAGCATATGTATATGAATAAGCGGGCACCGTCAATCAATACAAGAATACTGGGATCACCCAATGCATACAAAACAACAGAGCACAAATCAAAGAAAAAGTGTATGCATAAAAAAGAAGGGGATCACCAAGAGAATTTTTTATGAAGTGTTATATAAGAATGCTTTTTATTGAAAACCACCACATACAAAAACCATTAAAAACATTTAAAAATTACACAACTCCGATTACAATCAAAAGAGTATGGGTCATACAAATGATGTGCACAATACACCAGAGTCTTACATGCCATAATATTTGATAGTTAACAAACCTCTAAATAGTATCCCGATGCAAAGATTTGCAGATAAGAATAAATAAATGCAGGCTGGTAGCAATCACGAAATATATACAAAATATACCTGCTGCTATCACATATTAAATTTTAGATATTCAAACCATCCTCTTGTGAGAGGGTTATATGAAACCAGTCAGCTGCAAGGACCTCATTAGGCATAAATTTAAATTATGAAGCTAACAAGTAATGTGTAAATGCAGCGCCCCAAAGTCCTGGTCGTTGCAGTACTGATGCTCCGCCACTAAGGGGGGCTATGGTACGTCTGATGGCACTGAAGGAGTTCACCTGACCAGGTATCACAGACACCAATAGACTTCACAGTCTGGCCTCCAGGGGGAGCTAAGGGTGCTATGTATTAGGCCACTCCTCACAATCTGGTAAAACTGGGGGTTAGAGAGGAAGTTAGTTAGAAAGCTGACTGGGTTGGAACCAGGCAACATCCTGTGGCAGAGGGTGTTGCAGGGGAAGATTCAGGGGGGTCCCTGTCAGGGGTGGGATCCTGACAGAGGCCTAGCGAACAGAAAGAACGTTACGGGACCGCGCCTGCACTTCACTGCGGCGGTTCCCTAAGAAAGGACAAGAAGCGAGGTTTATTGTGCTGAGTGAGAAACGAGATCAACGCAACAAGGAGAATACCAGTAGGAGTCGTGCTGTAAGACGAGGCAACATCCTACTGAGGCGCGCAGCCGGTGGCCGGAACGCCGAGGAAGTATTGAGCTCCAGGCCTTACTTCAAACCTACGGCAGGACAGTCAGTTATAGGTGGGCTGTCTCACTCAAATCACCTAAGAAGACATAGGGGGCAACATTTGGAGAGGGGCGACTCTAGGGTCCCGGAAGACCTCCGAGCCTACCCGTCATACGGTTGCGTCCTAGCCATATCATCTGGGGGACGAAGCAGAACATCATAATCGAGTTGTGAGGGAACTTCAGAAACAGACACAACAGTTGTGGGGACTATCCCGTAAGCACAGCAGTGGAGGACCACAACACACAAGCGCTAGAAGGTAGACACAGATTTCCACCTGCAAAGGGAACTCTGGAGGTGCCATCGGACCGGCCGGACTCACGCAGCCCAGTTAATCGTATTTCGGACTGAGGATCCTGAAGCCTTCAGTAAAGAGGTAAAGAGACTGCAACCTGGTGTCCTCGTTATTTATTGCGACCTGCACTGCACCATCACATCATCACCATCCACACCTTTCATTGGACGCCCCTCAGCAGGGTCATGGACCGGGTCTAGCCACCGTGACAACCCCAGAACAGAGACTCAGAGGCCCGGTACCGGGTACCCCTCGGCCCTGCGGCAGTGGGGGCGCTCCATAAACCGCTGACACATCTACTACACTATGTTCCAAATTATTATGCAAATGACATTTTTCTCGGATTTTCCTAAATGGTCGGTGCAAATGACAGTCAGTCTAATAAAAGTCATCACCCGTTAGAGTATACATCGAATTTTATTGAAGAAACCTCCCAATGATAACAGTATAATCTCCAAAATGAATAAAAACTCAAAATGCACTGTTCCAAATTATTAGGCACAGTAGAATTTCTAAACATTTGATATGTTTTAAAGAACTGAAAATGCTCATTTGTGGAATTTGCAGCATTAGGAGGTCACATTCACTGAACAAAAAAGCTATTTAACTCCAAAACATCCTAACAGGCCAAGTTACATGTTAACATAGGAGCCCTTCATTGATATCACCTTCACAATTCTTGCATCCATTGAACTTGTGAGTTTTTGGAGAGTCTGCTTGTATTTCTTTGCATGAAATCAGAATTGCCTCCCAGAGCTGCTGTTTTGATGTGAACTGCCTCCCACCCTCATAGATCTTTTGTTTGATGATACTCCAAAGGTTCTCTATAGGGTTGAGGTCAGGGGAAGATGGTGGCCACACCATGAGTTTATCTCCTTTTATGCCCATAGCAGCCAATTACTCAGAGGTATTCATTGTCATGCATGAAGATGATTTTGCTCCTGAAGGCACGTTTCTGCTTTTTAGACCATGGAAGAAAGTTGTCAGTCAGAAACTCTATTTACTTTGCTGAGGTCATTTTCACACCTTCAGGAACCTTAACCCCTTCACCCCCAAGGGTGGTTTGCACGTTAATGACCGGGCCAATTTTTACAATTCTGACCACTGTCCATTTATGAGGTTATAACTCTGGAACGCTTCAACGGATCTTGGCGATTCTGACATTGTTTTCTCATGACATATTGTACTTCATGATAGTGGTAAAATTTCTTCGATATAACTTGCGTTTATTTGTGAAAAAAATGAATATTTGGCGAAAATTTTGAAAATTTCGCAATTTTCCAACTTTGAATTTTTATGCCCTTAAATCACAGACATATGTGATGCAAAATACTTAATAAGTAACATTTCCCAAATGTCTACTTTACATCAGCACAATTTTGGAACCAAAATTTTTTTTTGTGACGGAGTTATAAGGGTTAAAAGTTGACCAGCAATTTCTCATTTTTACAACACCATTTTTTTTTAGGGACCACATCTCATTTGAAGTCATTTTGAGGGGTCTATATGATAGAAAATACCCAAGTGTGACACCATTCTAAAAACTGCACCCCTCAAGGTACTCAAAACCACTTTCAAGAAGTTTATTAACCCTTCAGGTGTTTCACAGGAATTTTTGGAATGTTTAAATAAAAATAAACATTTAACTTTTTTTCACACAAAATTTATTTCAGCTCCAATTTGTTTTATTTTACCAAGGGTAACAGGAGAAAATGGACCCCAAAATTTGTTGTACAATTTGTCCTGAGTATGCTGATACCCGATATGTGGGGGTAAACCACTGTTTGGGCGCATGGCAGAGCTCGGAAGGAAAGGAGCGCCATTTGACTTTTCAATGCAAAATTGACTGGAATTGAGATGGGACGCCATGTTGCATTTGGAGAGCCCCTGATGTGCCTAAACATTGAAACCCCCCACAAGTGACACCATTTTGGAAAGTAGACCCCCTAAGGATCTTATCTAGATGTGTGGTGAGCACTTTGACCCAACAAGTGCTTCACAGAAGTTTATAATGCAGAGCCGTAAAAATAAAAAATCATATTTTTTCACAAAAATGATCTTTTCGCCCCCAATTTTTTATTTTCCCAAGGGTAAGAGAAGAAATTGGACCCCAAAAATTGTTGTACAATTTGTCCTGAGTACGCTGATACCCCATATGTGAGTGTAAACCATTGTTTGGGCGCAGGGCAGAGCTCGGAAGGGAAGGAGCGCCATTTGACTTTTCAATGCAAAATTGACTGGAATTGAGATGGGACGCCATGTTGCGTTTGGAGAGCCCCTGATGTGCCTAAACATTGAAACCCCCCACAAGTGACACCATTTTGGAAAGTAGACCCCCTAAGGATCTTATCTAGATGTGTGGTGAGCACTTTGACCCAACAAGTGCTTCACAGAAGTTTATAATGCAGAGCCGTAAAAATAAAAAATCATATTTTTTCACAAAAATTATCTTTTTGCCCCCAATTTTTTATTTTCCCAAGGGTAAGAGAAGAAATTGGACCCCAAAAATTGTTGTGCAATCTGTCCTGAGTACGCTGATACCCCATATGTGGGTGTAAACCATTGTTTGGGCGCAGGGCAGAGCTCGGAAGGGAAGGAGCGCCATTTGACTTTTCAATGCAAAATTGACTGGAATTGAGATGGAACGCCATGTTGCGTTTGGAGAGCCCCTGATGTGCCTAAACATTGAAACCCCCCACAAGTGACACCATTTTGGAAAGTAGACCCCTTAAGGAACTTATCTAGATGTGTGTTGAGCACTTTCACCCAACAAGTGCTTCACAGAAGTTTATAATGCAGAGCCGTAAAAATAAAAAATCATATTTTTTCACAAAAATTATCTTTTTGCCCCCAATTTTTTATTTTCCCAAGGGTAAGAGAAGAAATTGGACCCCAAAAATTGTTGTGCAATCTGTCCTGAGTACGCTGATACCCCATATGTGGGTGTAAACCATTGTTTGGGCGCAGGGCAGAGCTCGGAAGGAAAGGAGCGCCATTTGACTTTTCAATGCAAAATTGACTGGAATTAAGATGGGATGCCATGTTGCGTTTGGAGAGCCCCTGATGTGCCTAAACATTAAAAACCCCCACAAGTGACACCATTTTGGAAAGTAGACCCCCTAAGGAACTTATCTAGATGTGTTTTGATAGCTTTGAACCCCCAAGTGTTTCACTACAGTTTATAACGCAGAGCCGTGAAAATAATTTTTTTTTTTTTCACAAAAATGATTTTTAGCCCCCAGTTTTGTATTTTCACACGGGTATCAGGATAAATTGGACCCCAATCGTTGTTGTCCAATTTGTCCTGAGTACGCTGATACCCCATATGTGGGGGGGAACCACTGTTTGGGCGCATGACAGAGCTCGGAAGGGAAGGAGCGCCATTTGGAATGCAGACTTAAATGGATTGGTCTGCAGGCGTCACGTTGCATTTGCAGAGCCCCTGATGTACCCAAACAGTACAAACCCCCCACAAGTGACCCCATATTGGAAACTAGACCCCCCAAGGAACTTATCTAGATGTGTTGTGAGAACTTTGAACCCCCAAGTGTTTCACTACAGTTTATAACGCAGAGCCGTGAAAATAAAAATTCTTTTTTTTTTCACAAAAATGATTTTTTAGCCCCCAGTTTTGTATTTTCACAAGGGTATCAGGATAAATTGGACCCCAAACATTGTTGTCCAATTTGTCCTGAGTACGCTGATACCCAATATGTGGGGGGGAACCACTGTTTGGGTGCATGACAGAGCTCGGAAGGGAAGGAGCGCCATTTGGAATGCAGACTTAAATGGATTGGTCTGCAGGCGTCACGTTGCATTTGCAGAGCCCCTGATGTACCCAAACAGTACAAACCCCCCACAAGTGACCCCATATCGGAAACTAGACCCCCCAAGGAACTTATCTAGATGTGTTGTGAGAACTTTGACCCCCCAAGTGTTTCACTACAGTTTACAACGCAGAGCCGTGAAAATAAAAAATCCTTTTTTTCCCACAAAACTTATTTTTTGGCCCCCAGTTTTGTATTTTCCCAAGGGTAGCAGGAGAAATTGGACCCCAAAAGATGATGTCCAATTTGTCCTCAGTACGCTGATACCCCATATGTTGGGGTAAACCCCTGTTTGGGCACACGGGAGAGCTCTGAAGGGAAGGAGCACTGTTTTCCTTTTTCAACGCAGAATTGGCTGGAATTCAGATCGGATGCCATGTCCCGTTTGGAGAGCCCCTGATGTGCCTAAACAGTGGAAACCCCCCAATTATAACTGAAACCCTAATCCAAACACACCCCTTACCCTAATCCCAACAGTAACCCTAACCACTCCTCTAACCCAGACACACCCAACCCTATTCCCAACCGTAAATGTAATCCAAACCCTAACCCTATCTTTAGCCCCAACCCTAACTGTAGCCCCAACCCTAGCCCCAACCCTAGCCCTAACCCTAGCCCTAACCCTAGCAATAACCCTAGCCCTATCACTAGCCCTAACACTAGCCGTAACACTAGCCGTAACACTAGCCCTAACCCTAGCCCTAACCCTAGCCCTAACCCTAACCCTAGCCCCAACCCTAGCCCTAACCCTAACCCTTGCCCTAACCCTAACCCTAGCCCTAACTCTAGTCCTAACTCTAGCCCTAACCCTAACCCTAGCCCTAATGGGAAAATGGAAATAAATACATTTTTTAATTTTTTTATTTTTCCCTAACTAAGGGGGTGATGAAGGGGGGTTTGATTTACTTTTATAGTGGGTTATTTAGCGGATTTTTATGATTGGCAGCCGTCACATACTGAAAGACGCTTTTTATTGCAAAAAATATTTTTTGCGTTACCACATTTTGAGAGCTGTAATTTTTCCATATTTGAGTCTACAGAGTCATGTGAGATCTTGTTTTTTGCGGGACAAGTTGACGTTTTTATTGGTAACATTTTCGGACATGTGACATTTTTTGATCGCTTTTTATTCTGATTTTTGTGAGGCAGAGTGATCAAAAACCAGCTATTCATGAATTTCTTTTGGGGGAGGCGTTTATACCGTTCCGCGTTTGGTAAAATTGATAAAGCAGTTTTATTCATCGGGTCAGTACGATTACAGCGGTATCTCATTTATATCATTTTTTTATGTTTTGGCGCTTTTATACGATAAAAACTATTTTATAGAAAAAATAATTATTTTGGTATCGCTTTATTCTCAGGACTATAATTTTTTTATTTTTTTGCTGATGATGCTGTATTGTGGCTCGTTTTTTGCGGGACAAGATGACGTTTTCAGCGGTACCATGGTTATTTATATCAGTCTTTTTGATCGCGTGTTATTCCACTTTTTGTTCGGCGGTATGATAATAAAGCGTTGTTTTTTGCCTCGTTGTTTTTTTTTTTCTTACGGTGTTTACTGAAGGGGTTAACTAGTGGGGCAGTTGTATAGGCTGGGTCGTTACGGACGCGGCGATACTAAATATGTGTACTTTTATTGTTTTTTTTATTTTATTTAGCTAAAGAAATGTATTTATGGGAATAATATATTTTTTTTTTTCTTTATTTAGGATATTTTTTTCATATTTTTTTTTACACACATGTGGGGAATTTTTTATTTACTTTTTTACTTTGTCCCAGGGGGGGACATCACAGATCATTGATCTGGCAGTGTGCACAGCACTTTGCCAGATCTGCGATCTGCTGTGCAGGGCTGCAGGCTTACCAAGTGTCTGCTCTGAGCAGACACTCGGTAAGCCACCTCCCTCCCTGCAGGACCCGGATGCCGCGGCCATCTTGGATCCGGGACCTGTGGCGAGGAGGGAGGTAGGAGACCCTCGGAGCAACGCGATCACATCGCGTTGCTCCGGGGGTCTCAGGGAAGCCCGCAGGGAGCCCCCTCCCTGCGCGATGCTTCCCTATACCGCCGGTACACCGCGATCATGTTTGATCGCGGTGTGCCGGGGGTTAATGTGCCGGGGGCGGTCCGTGACCACTCCTGGCACATAGTGCCGGATGTCAGCTGCGATATGCAGCTGACACCCGGCCGCGCTCCCCCCGTGAGCGCGGCCGATCGCGTATGACGTACTATCCCGTCGGTGGTCATACGGGCCCACCCCACCTCGACGGGATAGTACGTCAGATGTCAGAAAGGGGTTAAAGAGCCCTACCAGCTGTTTCCCCATGATTCCAGCCCAAAACATGACTCCTCCACCTCCTTGCTGACGTAGCAGCCTTGTTGGGACATGGTGGCCATCCACCAACCATCCACTACTCCATCCATCTGGACCATCCAGGGTTGCTCGACACTCATCAGTAAACAAGACTGTTTTAAAATTAGTCTTCATGTATGTCTGGGCCCACTGCAACCGTTTCTGCTTGTGAACACTGTTTAGGAGTAGCCGAATAGTAGGTTTATGCACCACAGCAAGCCTTTGAAGGATCCTACACCTTGAGGTTCGAGGGACTCCAGACGCACCTGCAGCTTCAAATAACTGTTTGCTGCTTTGTAATGGTATTTTGGCAGCTGCTCTCTTAATCCAATGAATTTGTCTGGCAGAAAACTTCCTCATTATGCCTTTATTTGCATGAACTCTGTCTGTGCTCTGTTTCAGTCACAAAACTCATCAGAGTATGATGATCACTCTTAACTTTTCATAAAATATCTAATTTTTTCATACCTTGTCCAAGGCATTGCACTATTTAACGCTTTTCAGCAGCAGAGAGATCCTTTTATTTCCCATATTGCTTGAAACCTGTGACCTGCATAATAATGTGGAACATCATTTTTGAGTAGTTTTCCTTTAATTAGAATCACCTGGAAAACTAATTATCACATGTGTTTAAGATTGATTTCAGTGATCTATTGAGCCCTGAGAGACAATACCATCCACGAGTTTATTTGAAAAACAAAACAATTAAATCTTTATGACACTTAAATCCAATTTGCATAATAATTTGGAACATAGTGTATATAAATTGTCTAAGGGTCACTTCCGTCTGTCTGTCTGTCTGTCTTTCTGTCTGTCACGGATATTCATTGGTCGCGGCCTCTGTCATGGAAATCCAAGTCGCTGATTGGTCGTGGCAAAACGCCCACGACCATTGCCACGACCAATCAGCGACGGGCACAGTCCGGCGGCAACATGGCCGCTCCTTCCTCCCCGCAGTCAGTGCCCGCTCCATACTCCCTTCCAGTCAGCGCTCACACAGGGTTAATGCCAGCATTACCAGAGCGCGGTGTAATGCACTCCATTAACGCAGCTATTAACCCTGTGTGACCAACTTTTTACTATTGATGCTGCCTATGCAGCATCAATAGTAAAAAGATCTGTTACAAATAATAATAATAAAAAAAAAGGTTATTCTCACCCTCCAACGTGGCGCGGTGTCCTCGGCAGTGCAAGCGGCAGGTTCCGGTGGCAAGGATGCTATGCGAGAAGGACCTGCCATGATGTCACGGTCATGTGACCGCGACGTCATCACAGGTCATGCGCGCCTGTGCGAGAAGGACCTGCCATGATGTCATGGTCATGTGACCGCGACGTCATCACAGGTCCTGTGCGCCTGCGCAAGAAGGACCTGCCATGACGTCACGGTCATGTGACCGCGACGTCATCACAGGTCCTGTGCGCCTGCGCAAGAAGGACCTGCCATGACGTCACGGTCATGTGACCGCGACGTCATCACAGGTCCTGTGCGCCTGCGCAAGAAGGACCTGCCATGACGTCACGGTCAGGTGACCGCAACGTCATCACAGGTCCTGCGCTCATACCAACCCTGGGACTGGAAGCTGCCGCGTGCACCGTATACAGGCGCCAGGACTTCAACGGCACTTCGGAAGGTGAGTATATGTTTATTTTTTATTTTACATCACTGGGCAATATACTACGTTACTGGGCAATATACTACGTGGCTTGGCAATATACTATGTGGCTGACCAATATACTACATACTACGTGGCTGGGCAATATACTACGTGGCTGGGCAATATACTATGTGGCTGGGCAATATACTACGTCACTGGGCAATATACTACGTGGCTGGGCAATATACTATGTCACTGGGCAATATACTACGTGGCTGGGCAATATACTACGTGGCTGGGCAATATACTACGTCCCTGGGAAATATACTACGTCGCTGGGCAATATACTACGTGGGATGTGCAATATACTACGTGACTGGGCAATATACTACGTGGCTGGGCAATATACTATGTGGCTGGGCAATATACTACATCACTGGGCAATATACTACGTGGCTGGGCAATATACTACGTGGCTGGGCAATATACTACATGGCTGGGCAATATACTACGTGACTGGGCAATATACTACGTGGCTGGGAAATATACAACGTGGCTGGGCAATATACTACGTGACTGGGCAATATACTACGTGACTGGGCAATATACTACGTCACTGGGCAATATACTACATCGCTGGGCAATATACTACGTTGCTGGGCAATATACTACGTGGCTGGGCAATATACTACATGACTGGGCAATATACTACGTGACTGGGCAATATACTACGTGGCTGGGCAATATACTACGTCACTGGGCAATATACTATGTGACTGGGCAATATACTATGTGGCTGGGCAATATACTACGTGGCTGGGCAATATACTATGTGGACTGTGCAATATACTATGTGGACATGCATATTCTAGAATACCCGATGCGTTAGAATCGGGCCACCATCTAGTCTACTATATAATTGTCTAAGGGTCACTTCCATCTGTCTGTCTGTCTGTCTTTCTGTCTGTCTTTCTGTCTGTCATGGATATTCATTGGTCGTGGTCTCTGTCTGTCATGGAAATCCAAGTTGCTGATTGGTCGTGGCAAAATGCCCACGACCATTGCCACGACCAAACAGCAACAGGCACGGTCCGGCGGCAACATGGCCGCTCCTTCCTCCCCGCAGTCAGTGCCCGCTCCATACTCCCCTCCAGTCAGCGCTCACACAGGGTTAATGCCAGCGTTACCAGAGTGCGGTTTAACGCACTCCATTAACGCAGCTATTAACCCTGTGTGACCAACTTTTTACTATTAAGGCTGCCTATGCAGCATCAATAGTAAAAAGATCTGTTAGAAATAATAATAACAAAAAAAAGGTTATTCTCACCCTCCGACGTGGCGCGGTGTCCTTGGCAGTGCAAGCGGCAGGTTCCGGTGCCAAGGATGCTATGCGAGAAGGACCTGCCACGACATCACGGTCATGTGACCGCGACGTCATCACAGGTCCTGCGCGCCTGCGCGAGAAGGACCTGCCATGATGTCACGGTCATGTGAACGTGACGTCATCACAGGTCCTGCGCTCATACCAACCCTGGGACCGGAAGCTGCTGCGTGCACCGCACACAGGGCCAGGACTTCAACGGCACTTCGGAAGGTGAGTATATGTTTATTTTTTATTTTACATCACTGGGCAATATACTACGTTATTGGGCAATATACTACGTGGCAGACCAATATACTACATACTACGTGGCTGGGCAATATACTACGTGGCTGGGCAATATACTACGTGGCTGGGCAATATACTACGTGGCTGGGCAATATACTACATGGCTGGGCAATATACTACGTGACTGGGCAATATACTATGTCACTGGGCAATATACTATGTGGCTGGGCAATATACTACGTCGCTGGGCAATATACTATGTGGCTGGGCAATATACTACTTGACTGGGCAATATACTACGTGACTGGGCAATATACTATGTCACTGGGCAATATACTACGTCACTGGGCAATATACTACGTGGCTGGGCAATATACTACGTGGCTGGGCAATATACCACGTCACTGGGCAACATACTATGTGGCTGGGCAATATACTATGTCACTGGGCAATATACTACGTGGTTGGGCAATATACTACGTGGCTGGGCAATATACTACGTGGCTGGGCAATATACTACGTGGCTGGGCAATATACTACGTGGACATACATATTCTAGAATACCCGATGCGTTAGAATTGAGCCACCATCTAGTAAGCAACATAATACCCTTATCACAATTACCAGATAATAATTTAGACCCATGTGGATATAATGGTCCATAAATATTGCAAAAAAAGGCAAAAGGCAAAATGAGGCATAAAGATAGAGAGACTGCCACTTGAGATACCAATGAACCAGTAAGACCAAATACTTTACCCTATTTTAAGGTCATGGTCGCCCCCCAAGTGGCAGAACAGTCAGGCAGAGTAGGTGCTAGACCTTGTAGTTCCAGCATAACTACAGATCTGCAGATTGCCCAGGAATTAGAGCACTAACCCTTGCAATATGCAATCACATTGTAGTCACTGCAGCATCGTAGAAGACGGCCAGTCCGGTCACCTATTACTGGCGCCTAGAGGGGTTGTTGGAGCGCCCCCACACCGCCGCAGGGCCTAGGGGTACCCGGAGCCGGGCCTCTGGGTCTCAGTCCTGGGGTTGTCACGGTGGCTAGACCCGGTCCGTGGCCCTGTCTGTCAGTGGGGGACGTCCGGTAGAATAAGTGATGATGATGGTGGTATAGCGGTGCAGTTGTGGGGTGCAGGTCGCGGTAAATAACGAGGACACCAGGTTGCAGTCTCTTTACCTCTTTACTGGAGATCTCTCGGTCCTCAGTCCAGAATCCGGTCCACCAGGCTGCGCAAGTCCGGCCGGTCCAATGGCACCTCCAGAGTTCTCCTCACAGGTGGAAATCAGTGCCTTCCTTCTTAGCGCTTTGTGTTGTAGTCCTTCCCTGCTGTGATTACGGAAAGTACCCCACAACTGTTGTGTCTGTTTCTTAAGTTCCCTCACAACTCGATTAACTGATCTTCTGCTAATCTTCCGTCCCTTCCTGATGTTACAGTAAGAACGGCACCCGTTTGTCAGGTAGGCCTGGAGTTCTTCCGGGACCCTAGAGACGCCCCTCTCCCGCAATTGCCCCCCAAGACTTCATAGGTGATATATGGTAGACAGCCCGCCTGAGACTGACTGTCCTGCCGCTGTTTGGAGTATGGCTTAAAGCTGTATATTATTCCACTCCCTCGGCGTTCCGGCCACCGGTAATGCGCCTCAGCAAGGTGCTGCCTCTTTCAACAAAACCCCTGCTGGTATTCTCCTTCTGCTTGATTTCGTTTCTCACTCAGCACAATCTATCTCGCTTCTAATCCTTTCTTAGGGCACCGCCGCTATTCTGAGCAGGCACGGTCCCGTTACGTTCTTTCAATGCCAAGCCTCTGCCAGGATCCCACCCCTGGCAGAGACCCTACTGTCTCTTCCTCCACAACACCCTCTCTCACTAGGTGTTGCTTCGTTCGATCCAGTCAGCTTTCTCTACTAACTTCCTGCCTGACCCCCAGTTTACCCACTATGGTGGGGAGTGGCCTAATGAATAGCACCCTTAGCTCCCCCCGGAGGCCCAGCTGTGAAACATATTGGTGTCTGTGATACCTGATTGGAGGAACTCCTTCAGTGCCATCGAACGCACCATGGCTCCCCTTAGTGGCGGAGCCACAGTACTGCAACGACCAGGACTCTGGGGCGCTGCACTGTCACTTTCCTTCCCCCACAGAGGAGTGAATACGACAGCGTGCCCTTGCGGACACATCTAGGCTTGAAGAATTGCATCATAATCCGAAAACTGCAGCACATCTGGGGCTTTATTCCTATCTGTATAACTAACGACTTCTTACATAACTCCATTTAGGAGGATTAATCAGAGGTTCTGTGCAAAAAGATCATCTAAAAATAAAACAATGGTCATATAGACTTCAGCGCCACGTAATCCCAATTTATGGAGTCAAAATCTTTTTATATGTGTTTAACGGGTATTTCTCCGTAATCTGTTTATGGAGAATCTTGTCTTGTTAACCCTGTGTTTTCTGACAGTTTAGGCGCAATACCATTCATTCAACTTTATCGTGCGTTGACGTAGTAAACTTACAGCCATCGCGCACTCAGTCCAGAGCTCCAACGTTTCTAACTCATGTCTGAAAGTCGAAGCAATGGTGCCAAACCACTCGTAGGGTCTATGCAAGTTGGACCTTTAGGGTGCAGTCAGGCTCCCAAAGACACCAAGCAATTAGGTCCATTCTTCAGGTGTCTTCTGCTCCGAAGACGCTATTTACAATAAAAGTCAATAGAAAAACTAAAAATATGTCCGTCCATCTTTTTTAGCGTTTTCACTTTTGAAACTGCTAGCAATTTATTCATTGTTGAATGGAGAGACACAACAAAAAAAGACACTTAAGGAGAAAAATCATTGAATATTCCTGAAGCATTTTTCTCTTTGGCTATGTTCACACCTTGCAATGTTGCTGCGTTTTTTATGCAAATTAAAAGCTGCTTTTTACAGTAAAAGCAAAAGCTATGAGACTTCAGAAATCTCACGCACACACTTTTTTTCTTGACTGAATTGGAAAACTGCTGCGTTTTTTTTAAAGCTGCAGCATGTCACTTTCAGCGTTTTTACACTGTTTTTGCACCGATAGAAAGCAACAAGTAAGTGCAAAAACAGCAGCAAAAACGTAGCAAAAACACATTGCCATCAGTTTTTGCAGCGTTTTAGTGAGAAAGAAAAAGCAGGTAGAAAAGGGCGGGAGACCCATTTATTTTTGTGATTTTTCCCAAGTTTAAATCAAAATGTCTTGGTCTCCTCATCTGAGCCTGGATGTTAGTATTGGTACTGTTTAAATTAGGGATATGAATGAAAGTAGACAATGCCTAACCAATGTTTGAGATTGAACATTACCCGACCAACTAAATGGCCCTGACCAAGGCGTAGAAGTAAACTATGTCTACCAACTCATTGCACTGTCTTGGGTAAACTATTCCTGATCAATTCAACTCCCCCCCCCAATTTTCATGAACTCATATGAGCTTTTTTGTTCATAATAGTCACTATTTATTCAGGCATAAAAGAACATTTTACCAATAAATATTTTGATCAAATTGCCTTTTTTTTTTTTTACCTAAAATGTCTTATGGTTTCTCGCATGTCTTGCATTGGTGACATAGAAATAACGAAAGACTGACTGGCACATCCAAACTGGTGTGAATAGGTGCATACCGGGAGGAGCTACCTCCATATACAATATGCAAAAAAAGGTTGCACTCTATCATGCTAAATTATGTCAATGTGAAATATATGAAATATGAATAGCAATAAGGCTTTTGAATATTAGAAAAAAATGAATGAGATGCATTGCACAAAATTTGGCCAAATAATGTCTGCCCATCAACCAACGTCAAGGTGGTCCTATGTGGACTGATGGGTAGATAGGAACCTGCAGTAATTAAGATCACCACATGGTGAAGAGTGAAGTGCTCAGTCAGTAAGCTAGCATATAAATAAAAGATTGACTGGCACTACCCAAAAATGCAGGCTTTTCTGAAAGAGGTGTCCACAGTCACCCAGAAATTCAGACATCAGCTTAGGAGATTTAGGGTACTGTCATGCAGCGCCCCAGAGTCCTGGTCGTTGCAGTACTGTGGCTCCGCCACTATGGGGAGCTATGGTGCGTCCGATGGCACTGAAGGAGTTCATCTGATCAGGTATCACAGACACCAATACATTTCACAGCCGGGCCTCCGGGGGGAGCTAAGGGTGCTATTCATTAGGCCACTCCCCACCATAGTGGGTAAACTGGGGGTCAGGCAGGAAGTGAGATGAGAAAGCTGACTGGGTTGGAACCAGGCAACACCTTGTGGCAGAGGGTGTTGTAGGGGAAGATACAGTAGGGTCTCTGTCAGGGGTGGGATCCTGACAGAGGCTTGGCAACGAGAACGAACGTAACGGGACCGTGCCTGCTCCGGGTAGCGGCGGTGCCCAAGAAAGGATTAGAAGAGAGATAGATTGTGCTGAGTGAGAAACGGGATCACGCAAAGGAGAAATACCAGTAGGAGTCGTGCTGTAAGACCGGAGCAACATCCTGCTGAGGCGCACTACCGGTGGCCGGAACGCCGAGGGAGTAGAACAACATTCAGCTTCAAGCAATACTCCAAACAGCGGCAGGACAGTCAGTCTCAGGCGGGCTGTCTAACTCAAATCACCTATGAAGTCTTGGGAGGCAATTGTGGGAGAGGGGCGTCTCTAGGGTCCCGGAAGAACTCCAGGCCTACCCGTCAAACGGGTGCCGTTCCTACCCGAACCTCAGGGAGGGACGGAGGATTAGCAGAACATCATCTAGTCGAGTTGTGAGGGAACATCAGAAACAGACACAACAGTTGTGGGGTACTTTCCGTAAGCACAGCAGGGAAGGACTACAACACATAGCGCTAGGGGGAAGGCACAGATTTCCTCCTGTGAAGAGAACTCTGGAAGTGTCATTGGACCGGCCGGACTTGCGCAGCCTGGTGAGCCGTATTCTGGATTGAGGACCCAGAGATCTTCAGTAAAGAGGTAAAGAGACTGCAACCTGGTGTCCTCATTATTTATCGCGACCTGCACCCCACAACTGCACCGTTACAACACCACTTATTGCACCGGACGTCCCCCACTGACAGACAGGGCCACGGACCGGGTCTAGCCACCGTGACAACCCCAGGACTGAGATCCCAGAGGCCCGGCTCCGGGTACCCCTCGGCCCTGCGGCGGTGTGGGGGCGCTCCAATTTGGCGTCACGAACAGGATCTACTTAAGCCTGAAGAATCAGGTCATGTGTGCCTTGGAACTGTGATTTGTTGTGCTTGGACTGTACTTTATTGAGAGACTGTGTATTGCTCTTTGCTGGAAGAGGTTCCCGCCAAAAGCTGCCGCCATTGCTACTTCGGAGAAGAAGGAGGGCGTGCCATGGGAGGAGACTACGAGAGTGGCGCGAGAAATGACTACCGCCCCTTGCGCTTCTGGCTGCAAAGCGATGACCTGCCCCAAAGCAGAGGACCACCCCCTGATTTGCAACGGCGGGAAGCAGGGGATGGAGAAGCCCGGCCCTGGGGAAATGGCGGAGTCCGATGCATGCATTGCCACCGATCAGCAGATCATGATGAAGAACAGCGAGTGCCTGAACGGAGAAGGAGTAATCCCGGCTTGCCCTTGTTCACCGGAGGCGGACCCGTGTCCCCTGCAGCCGGAGGATCCGAAGCCCCTGGGACAGACAGCGGAGCTGAGTCCACCAATCCCGACCTCGGAGGGGGAGGAGCTGCGGTCCGAGCTGCAGCCGACTCCAGCGTTCTTGTCAGCGGACCGGATCGACACCGGTGGAACCACATCGGGCGCAGGTACGACAGATACCCCTGCCCCCACGGTCGATCCCGCTCCCGTGACCGATCCTCCCCGCAGCAGTAATCCTTCGTTCACCATCGAGCGGGTGGTCCTCGGCCCCAGCGCGATCGGGAAGTTGTTGCCGCCACTACCAACCAGGTGGGGGGAGCCCATAGAGATGGGCCCGGACGGAGTGATGTTCCGGTGGGACACCCCCTGGGTTGAGCAGGATGGGGTTCCGGTGGATGGTCTCACCATCGTGATACTTACCTGGGACCAGTACAATCAATGCGTGCTCCAGCACTGGAAACAGCGCGATGAAGTTGAACAACGGGAGACGCAACGCAAGAAGTCTGTGCATGGCAGGAAAGACGTGGTAAAGCGAGGAACGGTGTCGGCCTTCCACCCAAGGAAAGGATGGGGCTCTATACAGGAACCAGGCCTATCGACTGACGTCTTCGTTGCTAGTTATGACGTGGAAACTCCCTGCTGTGATCGGGATGGCGAACCATTGCGAGAGGGGGATCAGGTGACGTACACCCGTCACTGGAACGCACAAGGATGG
Source organism: Ranitomeya variabilis (assembly GCF_051348905.1). Taxonomy (NCBI): domain Eukaryota; kingdom Metazoa; phylum Chordata; class Amphibia; order Anura; family Dendrobatidae; genus Ranitomeya; species Ranitomeya variabilis. The sequence continues at coordinate 618,323,303 of NC_135235.1, forward strand.
CGTGCCCGGAATGTTCAGCGATGTGAGCCTGAGGGAGTGTCACCTGTGGCCCCAATCATGGCTGACCCAGGTTTGCCAGATCTCGTTACTGTCACCACTGTACGCTTTGTAGCAGCTCCCAAACTGGCCAGCAGGGTCAGTTTTCAAATTCAGACAACGGGTGACCTGGTGGTCCCTGCGGGACCTGCCGCTGGTATCCGTGCCACAGTAGTCGGGGGTCAGGGGCCAAGGCCACCTGAATAAGAATAAACCTCGATACCATGAATCTGTAAATAGTTACTGTTTTCCTGTGTTTTGCTAAACCCGTTCAGGGTAAACTCTTAAAGGGATCCCTTTGTTGACCCGGGATCCCTATTGTTTTTGGTTGTTTTCTATTTTTCTACGTTATTTAAAAGAACTGCTGAAATCATGAACAGTGCATGATCCGAACTCCTTGTATATAGTTGCACCTTATTAAAGGCGCTCCCTATTGGTTTTACTTAAAGAAGGACTCTTTGTGAAGATACCGCACTGGAACCTTTGCTGAGTATAGACTGGTAGCTCGAGAAGGTACGCTACCTCACAGAGACTTGGTCCCCTCTTAAAGGGGATGTTCATTTGTTGCGCTTAAACCGTGATATTGCTTTAAGACGGGAAGCAATAATGTCTTGACCAAAGGAAATGATGATAATGTTTATATGAGAAAAGTTATATGTGTTTAATTAGTTAAATGTGAAGAAATACTGATAATGTGCTCTGAGAAGTAAAAGGTGAAAGATAGAAGAAGGATGCAGTGGACCCGTAGGGATAGACGTGGAGTCCAGCATGCATGATAGAAAGAAAGATAATGAGAAGGCTTAATGTTCAGAAGAAAATGCTTGATAATGTTGATAGATAGTTAGGATAGAAGGTAAACCCTGAGTCCTCATAGGAGTCTTGTAGAGATGGCTCAGTGCTCTTAAGCTGAAAGTAATGTTATGTTCTATACTGTGTATAGTAGTTGAAAAGGCAGTAGGCCCTGGCTGAACGGGGCGGTCCTGTAACAGAAAGGAGAGGCAGTAGGTCTGGTGCCGATAGGACAGGCGGTCCTGCAGATTCAAAGAAGGAGAATGAAAAAAACAAGTTAATTTACCTTATAATGTGATTATAGGAAGGTCTTTGGTGGATACAGAGTGTATGTCCTTAAAGGCAATGTTAAATTATTGTTCAACAATTTTTGCACTTAGTAGAATACCCGGTTGGGTAAGGAAAGTTAATTATAGCATGTTGCTATGATTGCTATGATATTTAACCATGTTTTGTAACGTTCAAGTGTCCTCACCTCCCATAAAGGGAAGCTTGTTCAAGTATACTTATTGTTATTGCACTCAACCAAACTGTATGTCTTTTTGCTAAACTTGTATTGTTGTTTTCTTCCCAGTCCCGGAGTACTGTGTTTAACCAGGGGGGAGTGCAGCGCCCCAGAGTCCTGGTCGTTGCAGTACTGTGGCTCCGCCACTATGGGGAGCTATGGTGCGTCCGATGGCACTGAAGGAGTTCATCTGATCAGGTATCACAGACACCAATACATTTCACAGCCGGGCCTCCGGGGGGAGCTAAGGGTGCTATTCATTAGGCCACTCCCCACCATAGTGGGTAAACTGGGGGTCAGGCAGGAAGTGAGATGAGAAAGCTGACTGGGTTGGAACCAGGCAACACCTTGTGGCAGAGGGTGTTGTAGGGGAAGATACAGTAGGGTCTCTGTCAGGGGTGGGATCCTGACAGAGGCTTGGCAACGAGAACGAACGTAACGGGACCGTGCCTGCTCCGGGTAGCGGCGGTGCCCAAGAAAGGATTAGAAGAGAGATAGATTGTGCTGAGTGAGAAACGGGATCACGCAAAGGAGAAATACCAGTAGGAGTCGTGCTGTAAGACCGGAGCAACATCCTGCTGAGGCGCACTACCGGTGGCCGGAACGCCGAGGGAGTAGAACAACATTCAGCTTCAAGCAATACTCCAAACAGCGGCAGGACAGTCAGTCTCAGGCGGGCTGTCTAACTCAAATCACCTATGAAGTCTTGGGAGGCAATTGTGGGAGAGGGGCGTCTCTAGGGTCCCGGAAGAACTCCAGGCCTACCCGTCAAACGGGTGCCGTTCCTACCCGAACCTCAGGGAGGGACAGAGGATTAGCAGAACATCATCTAGTCGAGTTGTGAGGGAACATCAGAAACAGACACAACAGTTGTGGGGTACTTTCCGTAAGCACAGCAGGGAAGGACTACAACACATAGCGCTAGGGGGAAGGCACAGATTTCCTCCTGTGAAGAGAACTCTGGAAGTGTCATTGGACCGGCCGGACTTGCGCAGCCTGGTGAGCCGTATTCTGGATTGAGGACCCAGAGATCTTCAGTAAAGAGGTAAAGAGACTGCAACCTGGTGTCCTCATTATTTATCGCGACCTGCACCCCACAACTGCACCGTTACAACACCACTTATTGCACCGGACGTCCCCCACTGACAGACAGGGCCACGGACCGGGTCTAGTCAACGTGACAACCCCAGGACTGAGATCCCAGAGGCCTGGCTCCGGGTACCCCTCGGCCCTGCGGCGGTGTGGGGGCGCTCCAGTCACACAGTGGCACTTTGGTCGCTACGACGGCACGATCCGTGACGTTCCAGAGATATACTTACGATCTCGCTGTGTCTGACACGCTACTGCGATCAGGGACCCCGCTGAGAATCGTACGTCGTAGCAGATCGTTTGAAACTTTCTTTCGTCGTCTAGTGTCCCGCTGTGGCAACATGATTGCATCATGTGACAAAGGTGTGCACGATATTGTATACGATGTGCGCATAATAACCAATGGCTTCTACATCGCAAATACGTCATGAAATTATCACTCCAGCGTCGTGCATTGCAAAGTGTGACCGCAGTCTACGACGCTGGAGCGATAATCAAACGACGCTGCAACGTCACGGATCGTGCCGTCGTAGCGACCAAAGTGCCACTGTGTGACAGTACCCTAATTCACACTTATTAGGGACCCATCAGTCTTATCGGACCACCTTGATGTTGGTTGATGGTGTAAGCAGGTTGCGGGATGCAGTGACAGACAGAAGGCAGAGCAAGGGTTAACAAATATAAGTTTTAATTTAACAGGGGGTTAACTCCTCGCAGGGAGATGCAGGGTTAAATGGGGAGAATAACAGTCCAATTGTAAAGGATATGCAGAGATAAGGAACAATGAATCAGATGACTGCAGTGCTTGTGAATGCTGCGGGGAGTCAATAGCACCAACAACGGCTGGTACAAGAAGGTTCATCTGGTAACTGTGGTCTGTCTTCTGTGATATGTCTCCGGTACCTTCCGCTGAGCCCCTAGTCCATGAACATATGCGGCCGGAGCAAACAAGGCCGCAGCACGATCAGGGTCTCCCATGGGTGGGAAGGTATATGCTGGTAAGGTGGGCTGAAAACGTCTGTCCAGTACCCGGTTCTCTCTTTGCGGCACGTGCGCTGTACTCACGGTCACGAAGCACACGGCACCTTGCTCTCTGTCAGCCATCTGGCGCGCTGCACTTCTCTGTCTGTGCTGCGCGCTGCCTGTTCCCGCCAAGACTGAAGCGCCGACAATAGCTGGCGCGATGTTTCTCCAACGAGGTCGTACAGACCACAGTCTGACAACGAGGGTAGCAGCGGACAGTGCTGAACTCTGCCCTGGCTCTTAAGCTGGTGTGCGGCGCTTAGCTGAACAGGGCTCCCTGCTCTTTCCTTATTACTGCGGTGGGCTTCGGCAGCATTCTGGCATCGGATCGGCCGCGTGTCGTTGCGGCCCGGCTGCGCGCTCCTCGGAGCCCGCTGAGCGGTCCTCGGAGCCCGCTGTGCACGCACCTTGCCTCTGTCACCACCGGTGGGAAAACTGCCTGGCGCTGTGCGCGCTTTTACTTATATCCGCGCCCCCAGCTTCCGGGTCAGGGAACCTGTCCGGGCCTTTTTGCCTTCCCCCAGACAACATGGGACGCAGCCTCAGCAGTTCCGGACCCGGTCTGACACAGGTACCCACAGTCCGGTCTTCCTTCTTAGGCCAGGGTCACACTTGCGACTAAAACGGACGAGTGCAATGCGATAAAAAAATCGCATTGCACTCAGACCAATATTAAACTATGGGGCAGCTTCCAGCAGCTGATTTTTTGTCGGCCGTTTTCCTCGGTCCGAGTCAATCACAGCATGCTGCTATTGTCACCGACACTCGGCCGACTCTCAGCTCACTCACACCCATATAAGCCTATGGGTGCGAGTGAGACAATGCACATCACTCGGATATCATCCGAGTGATGTGCGTCATACGCTGACCCCGGCAATGGAGGAGATGGAGAAATTAGTTTCTCCGCCTCCTCCGCAGCTGTGCTCTGATCCTCTCAGTGCGAGAGGCTCGGAGCACAGTAGAATGACACTTGGCTCCCGCTCGCAGCAGAGCAGGAGCCGAGGGTCATTAGCATATCCCATCCGATGCTCTCGCATTGGATGCAATAAGCTAGTGTGACTCTGGCCTTATAATGAGAAGTCATTATTTGGACAAATTTTGTGCAAAGCGTCTCATTCATTTATTTCTAATATTCAAAAGCCATATTGCTATTCATATTTCATATATTTCATATTGACATGCTTTAGCACTATAGAGTGCAACCTTTTTTTGTAAATTGCATTGGTGACCTTACACCTTGCATTGTTCATGCTTGTATGGTGGAAGCAAAGCTGAACTTTGGGATCCGGAAAATGCAGCAAGAAAAAGAGCAAAAAAGTCAGCAACATCTGCTTTTTGTCTGCAGCTTTTTTACTGCCAAGAGATAAGGATTTGGTTGCAGAAAAGAAGCAGCAAAAAAGCAACATGTGAACATAGGCTTACACCTGTGTGTAACAGAAGTCATGTGAACACAATCTTAAGCAGGGCCGGACTGGCCATCGGGCACTTCTGGCAAATGCCAGAAGGGCCGGTGCCAGTCGTGGGCCGCTCGATCCGCCTCCCCCCGCCGCCGCCGACTCACCCCCCTGCCGCCGCATTCAACTATACCGGCGTCGACAGTTAAATGCAATGATGGAGGAGAGAGCGTCTACAGACGCTCCCTCTCCCGTCATTCTCCGCTCTGCCGACACTGCGGGTGCGCGATGACGTCATATCATCGCGCACCTGCTGTGTCCCAGGCAGACTGCAGCCGCCGAGACAGGAGCAGGAAGCAACGCGGGCAAGAGGAAAGGTAAGGAGAGTGTTTTTTTGGTTTTTTTTTTACTGGACTGTGGGGACATTCTTGGGGGGGAGGAGGAGAGATGCGGGCTGTGCTGTATATACCACTGTGCGGGCTGTGCTGTATATACCACTGTGCGGGCTGTGCTGTATATACCACTGTGCGGGCTGTGCTGTATATACCACTGTGCGGGCTGTGCTGGATATACCACTGTGCGGGCTGTGCTGTATATATTACTGTGCGAGCTGTGCTGTATATACTACTGTGTGAGCTGTGCTGTATATATTACTGTGTGGGCTGTGCTGTATACTGCTGTGTGGGCTGTGTTATCTACTATGCGGGCTGTGCTATATACTATGCGGGCTTTGCTATATACTATGGGGAGTATATTATCTTCTATGGGGAGGCCATGTTATGTACTATGTGGCTGTGGTATATACTATTGTGGGGGTATATTATATTCTATGGGGGAGGTTGGGTTATATACTATGGGGGAGGTTGTGTTATATACTATGGGGGGCTGCATTATATTCTATGGGGGCTACATTATATATTATGGGGAGGTGGGCTGTATTATATTCTATGGGGTTACATTATACTCTGTGGGGTGGCTGCATTATACTCTGTGGGGTGGCTGCATTATACTCTGTGGTTGCCGCATTATATTCTGTAGGGTGGTGGCTGCATTATACTGTATCGGGGAATGCGTTATACTACATGGATGACTATGGCGGTGCATTATACTATATGGAGCACTATGAAGAGTGTATTATACTATGTGGAGGACTGAGCAGTGTATTTTAATATATGGAGGACTATAGGGAGTGTATTATACTATATGGAGGACTGTGGAGCACATTATAATATATGGAGGACTATTGGGTGTATTTTACTAAACAAGTAAAATGCTGCATATTCAGATTGTTTTTGCTGGAACAAAAATCATTGTTCTCAGCAGCACATCGCCGGTGTAAACTGTAGATGTGCTGCTGATAACATGATACTGTACGGGGATCGGTTAGTGATCTGTTAGTGATCGTTCTGTCCCATCATTCTTTCTCAGATGGTGGAAAGAGGCCGGGAAACAAGAGTTGAACAACTTCAGTATTGTCGATCAAACTAATTTAGCGGCCTGAACTCAGCACATGTAAATACAAACGAAATGCTTTTGTGTGATGTTCAATATGTTAGCATTTGGGGCCCCATTTTAAACTTTCCCTAGGGCCCCACTTTGCCTAAAACCGGCCCCGCCTACAAGTGTACAAAGATATTATACAGTCACCATGTGACAAGTGGGCCTGTGTAACTTCAAATGCCAGGGCTGAATTTTAGTCCCAGTCCGGCCCTGATCTTAAGCCTCCTGGAGTTTGTGTGACTACCTCATGGGATACTGAGGCTTAGTGGTGGTAACTGGTAAGGTGCCTTGCTTGAGTTATGGTGCAGACACTGGGGACACTGTGCCTTGCTGGGGGTATTGTGTAGCTTCTGAGGACACTGTGGTTTTCTAGGGGCACTGTGTCTTGCTAGGGGTACTGTAGAAGGTTAGTGCCAAGTTCAGGGTGTGTCAAGTTCAGTTAGGGAAAGTGTGTTGTGGTGCTAGCAGTCGTCATAGGCAGTAAGCTTCTAGGAACAACGTGAGCCTGTTACTTGGGGCAGTGCATAGGACACTTAAGCACGAATCGGTCTGTCGGCCCGGAAACCTCGAGATGGATGTCGGGGATCTTTAGCGCACTAAGGGAAAGATGGACTCAAACTCTTAGGCCGACATCACACTTGGCGTATGAAAATACGGTCTCTTTTTTACAGGCGTAATACACAGAAATGATCCCAAAACAGTGATCCGTATGTCATCCGTAGGCAGGGCGTGTCTGCGTATTTTACGCATGTAAACCTCCGTATGTAATCCGTATGGTATCCGTAATGCGTTTTTTTCACGCAACCTTACAGAATGGACATTTAATGGTTTTGAGGCCTGAAATTAATTTAAATCATCAGCATAAACCCTATTTAACCCCTTTACCCCCAAGGGTGGTTTGCACGTTAATGACAGGGCCAATTTTTACAATTCTGACCACTGTCCCTTTATGAGGTTATAACTCTGGAACGCTTCAACGGATCCCGGTGATTCTGACACTGTTTTCTCATGACATATTGTACTTCATGATAGTGATAAAATTTCTTTGATATTACCTGCATTTATTTGTGAAAAAAAACGGAAATTTGGTGAAAATTTTGAAAATTTCGCAATTTTCCAGTTTTGAATTTTTATGCAATAAAATCACAGAAATATGTCGCAGAAAATACTTAATAAGTAACATTTCCCACATGTCTACTTTACATCAGCACAATTTTGGAACCAACATTTTTTTTTGTTAGGGAGTTATAAGGGTTAAAATTTGACCAGCAATTTCTCATTTTTACAACACCATTTTTTTTAATGACCACATCTCATTTGAAGTCATTTTGAGGGGTCTATATGATAGAAAATAACCAAGTGTGACACCATTCTAAAAACTGCACCCCTCAAGGTGCTCAAAACCACATTCAAGAAGTTTATTATCCCTTCAGGTGTTTCACAGGAATTTTTGGAATGTTTAAATAAAAATGAACATTTAACTTTTTTACACAAAAAATTTACTTCAACTCCAATTTGTTTTATTTTACCAAGGGTAACAAGAGAAAATGGACCCCAAAAGTTGTTGTACAATTTGTCCTGAGTACGCCGATACCCCATATGTGGGAGTAAACCACTGTTTGGGTGCATGGCAGAGCTCGGAAGTGAAGGAGCGCCATTTGACTTTTCAATGCAAAATTGACAGGAATTGAGATGGGACGCCATGTTGCGTTTGGAGAGCCCCTGATGTGCCTAAACATTGAAATCTCTCACAAGTGACACCATTTTGAAAAGTAGAACCCCTAAGGAACTTATCTAGATGTGTGGTGAGCACTTTTACCCATTAAGTGATTCACAGAAGTTTATAATGCAGAGCCGTAAAAATAAAAAATCATATTTTTTCACAAAAATGATCTTTTCGCCCCCGATTTTTTATTTTCCCAAGGGTAAGAGAAGAAATTGGACCCCATAAGTTGTTGTACAATTTGTCCTGAGTACGCCGATACCCCATATGTGGAGGTAAACTACTGTTTGGGTGCATGGTAGAGATCGGAAGGGAAGGAGCGCCGTTTGACTTTTCAATGCAAAATTGACAGGAATTGAGATGGGACGCCATGTTGCATTTGGAGATCCCCTGATGTGCCTAAACATTGAAACCCCCCACAAGTGACACCATTTTGGAAAGTAGACCCCCTAAGGAACTCATCTCGATGTATTGTGAGAGCTTTGAACCCCCAAGTATTTCACTACAGTTTATAACGCAGAGCCGTGAAAATAAAAAATCCTTTTTTTTCCACAAAAATTATTTTTTAGCCCCCAGTTTTGTATTTTTCCAAGGGTAACAGTTGAAATTAGACCCCAAAAGTTGTTGTCCAATTTGTCCTGAGTACGCTGATACTAATATGTGGGGGGGAGAACCACCGTTTGAGTGCATGGCAGAGTTCGGAAGGGAAGGAGCGTCATTTGGAATGCGGACTTTGATGGATTGGTCTGCAGGCGTCACATTGCATTTGCAGAGCCCCTAATGTACCTAAACAATAGAAACCCTCCACAAGTGACCCCATATTGGAAACTAGACCCCCCAAGGAACTTATCTAGATGTGTTGTGAGAACTTTGAACCCCCAAGTATTTCACTACAGTTTATAACGCAGAGCCGTGAAAATAAAAAATCCTTTTTTTTCCACATAAATTATTTTTTAGCCCCCAGTTTTGTGTTTTCCCAAGGGTAACAGGAGAAACTGGACCCGAAAAGTTGTTGTCCAATATGTCCTGAGTACAATGATACCCCATATGTTGGGGTAAACCCCTGTTTGGGCACACGGGAGAGCTCGGAAGGGAAGGAGCACTGTTTTACTTTTTCAACGCAGAATTGGCTGGAATTGAGATCGGAGGCCATGTCGCGTTTGGAGAGCCCCTGATGTGCCTAAACAGTGAACACCCCCCAATTATAACTGAAACTCTAATCCAAACAAATCCCTAACCCTAATCCCAAAGGTAACCCTAACCACACCCCTAACCCTGACACACCCCTAACTCTAATCCCAACCCTAATCCCAACCGTAAATGTAATCCTAACTTTAGCCCCAACCCTAACTGTAGCCTTAACCCTAGCCCTAACCCTAGCCCTAACCCTAGCCCTAACCCTAGCCCTAGCCCTAACCCTAGCCCTAACCCTAGCCCTAACCCTAACCCTAGCCCTAACCCTAGCCCTAATGGGAAAATGGAAATAAATACATTTTTTTAATTTTTAAATTTTTCGCTAACTAAGGGGGTGATGAAGGAGGGTTTGATTTACTTTTATAGCGGGTTTTTTAGCGGATTTTTATGATTGGCGGCCGTCACACACTGAAAGACGCTTTTTATTGCAAAAAATGTTTTTTGCGTTACCACATTTTGAAAGCTATAATTTTTCCAGATCTTGGTTCACAGAGTCATGTGAGGTCTTGTTTTTTGCGGGACAAGTTGACGTTTTTATTTGTAACATTTTTATTTGTAACATTTTTTAACATCGCGTTGCTCCGGGGGTCTCAGGGAAGCCCGCAGAGAGCCCCCTCCCTGCGCGATGCTTCCCTATACCGCCGGAACACTGCGATCATGTTTAGGAACCTAGTAATTGAGTATGATGTTGTAACGCTTGGTCCAACAAACTGAAATTGACTTTTGACTATATATTTTTATTATAGCAAAAGCCTTTTTTTTTTGGTTAAACACCATATTAATATCATATGGTATTTTTTTTAAATAAACTTGACATAACCCATTTTTTTTTAGAAAAATAGAACAAAGTGCTATCACAGCAAAAGTAAAACCTAAACATGGTTACCAACCAAAAATATTTACAGAAGAAAACATTTTGAATTACAGATTCCTGTAAGTTGGTGGAGGTGGTGGCGGCAGCTCAAGGTCCTGGTCAGGTGGTCTTTGTTGGGCCAATTGACCTTCACCCTGTGTGTATGATGTCAGTCCCTGATCCAAATGCAGCCCTTGCTCATATTGGCCAGTTGGGTATTGGCCATAAGGGTTTTGAGTATACCCCTAATGAGGTTGGAAAAAAGGCCTTGCCTCATACCCCCCCCAATATGGCCATGTCGTCCAAACCCAGGTTGGGACCAGCCTCCAGCACTGGGTCTGTACAAGTGGCCATATTGGGAAGGTTGATGGTATGATGGCATATGGTAATGTGCTGGCCTTGGTGGATTTTGGGTGGGAACGGGTAGAGGTGTAGGTACACGTGGAGGGGGTGCTTCAAATACTTGTTGAGTATGCACCTGTTGAGATGTTGGAAGGCGCAGGACGTTACGTGCTGACAGCTGCCACCTCTCAATGAACTCAAACAAATCATACGATTCATTTGGGGGGTACATGCATCAATAAGTATTTGAAAACACCCTCTCACACGTAGCCTCACCTCACGGGGTATGGGACGGAGGTAGCGGGCCAGGCTCCTCGCATAGGCCTCCTCACCATCATCCTGAGCAGCCCATGCCAAATAATTAAGGACCCCAGTGTCCACATTTCTGCGACTTTCTTGCAGCTCTCTCCTTCTGTGGCCACGGCGGGAAATGACAGCAGGCTGTGGGGATGTCTCCAGTGGAACAGTAGGGCTGCTACTGTTTCCAGGATCATCCTGGCTTACTGGAACTGGTGCTGCTGTGGGTGGTGGTGCAGCTTCTGGGCCAGTTGTTGCCGGATCTTGTGGTGCAAATGAAGAAGTTCCAGGAGGGATGTCCCTGGAAGGATCCAAAGATGGGCCAGCCACCCCTTCTCCTTCCCCAACTGGATCTATCATGACCTCAGAGTCTGAGGTGGTCTCCCTCTCGGTGAGGTTGGACTGTGTTCTGTTAGTCAAGTATGAGAATAAGTAAATTAAATTTTAAATTTCACCTTTAAAAATATATTTTTAATGTGTTTTGATGTTTTTACTTACAGTCTCAGATCCATACTGGGATCCAAAAAGGAGAGTCTGTCATAATATATGTACCGTATATACTCGAGTATAAGCCGAGATTTTCAGCCCACTTTTTTGGGCTGAAAGTGACCCTCTCAGCTTATACTCGAGTCAGTGTTGGCGGGGGGGGGTCGGCGGGTGAGGGGGAGCGGCGGCTGTCACATACTCAGTGGCGTATCTGGGGGGGGCAGCCGGGGCATGTGCCCTGGGCGCAGCCGGCAGGGGGGCGCAGTCGGGCAGCCTAATTCGGCGGTCCGCAGTGTCTCCCCCGGCGGCTGCATTCTGACGCCCCCGGTCTGGGAGTCAGCTGTTCTCTGTGCCGACTGTCAAGCTGACAGCCGGCACAGAGAAGCTGCAGAGCGCCGGCTCCCAATGTGTACAGAGGGGGAGGGGAGCCCCTGCAGAGTGGCTGCGGCAGGCAGGGAGAAATCCCTGCAGCTCCGCTGCCCAGCGATCTGTCTTCCTGCTTCCTCTTGCTTCCTCTCACACAGACGCGCCGCTGGATGACGTCATCATTCAGCGGCCGGCTGTGTCAGAGGAAGGCGATGGATCTGCTGCAGCAGAGCGCAAGGAGAGGTGAGAGGTGTGTGTGAATGTGTGTGTGTGTGTATGTGAATGTGTGTGAGTGTGTGTGAGTGTGTGTGAATGTGTGTGTATGTGTGTGTGTGAATGTGTGTGTGTGTGTATGTGTGTGTGTGTGTGAATGTGTGTGTGAGAATGTGTGTATGTGAGTGTGTGTGTGTGTGTGTGTGTGTGTGTACGTGTGTGTGAATGTGTGTGTATGAATATGTGTGTGTGTGTATGTGAGTGTATGTGTGTGTGTGTGAATGTGTGTATGTGGCTCAGTATTGGGTGTGTGTGTGTGTATCACGCTGCAGGGGAATGTGCAGAGAAGTGAATGGTGTGTGTGTGGGGGGAGGAGAGGGCAATGATGGGGCTGACGGGGAGAGAGCAATGATGGGGATGGTGGAGGAGGAGAGGACAATGATGGGGCTGACGGGGGGCATATGTCCTGGGGGGGCGCCAAAATGAATTCTTGCCCCGGGTGCCAGAAATGCTAGATACACCTCTGCACATACTCACCTGCTCCTGGCGCGGTCCCTGCATGTCCCATGGTCTCCAGGCAGCTCTTCCTGTGTTCAGCGGTCACGTGGTACTGCTCATTACAGTAATGAATATGCACGCATATTCATTACTGTAATGAGCGGTACGTGACCGCTGAATACAGGAAGATGCCGCCGACTCCCGGAGACCATCTGACAGTGAGACGCTGCCAGGGACCGCGCCGGGAGCAGGTGAGTATATCAGGGGAGGTGAGCATTGCGCGATAGTCACCTTCCTCGTTCCAGCGCTGCGCGCTGCTCTGTCTTCCGTCCTCTGGTTGTGACTGTTCAGGTGAGAGGGCGCGATGACGCGATTAGTGTGCGCGATGGAACGAGGAAGGTGACTATCGCAAGTGCTGGGGGCCTGAGCAAAGAGAGGTGAGTATGTGATTTTTTTTATTTTAATCGCAGCAACAGCAAATGGGGCAAATGTGTGGAGCATCTTACGGGGCCACAATGTATGGAGCATCTCATGGGGCCACAATGTATGGAGCATCTTATGGGGCCACAATGTATGGAGCATCTCACGGGGCCATAATCTGTGGAGCATCTCATGGGGCCATAATGTGTGGAGCATCTTATGGGGCCATAATGTGTGGAACATCTTATGGGGCCCACAATGTATTGAGCATCTCATGGGGCCATAATATGTGGAGCATTGTATGGGGCCATAATGTGTGGAGCATCTTATGGGCCCCTAATGTGTGGAGCATCTCATGGAGCCATAATGTATGGAGCATCTCACGGGGCTATAATGTGTGGAGCATCTTATGGAGCCATAATGTGTGGAGCATCTTATGGGGAATAATGTTTTGAGCATCTTATGGAGCCATAATGTATGGAGCATCTCATGGGGCCATAATATGTGGAGCATCGTATGGGGCCATAATGTGTGGAGCATCTTATGGGCCCCTAATGTGTGGAGCATCTCATGGAGCCATAATGTATGGAGCATCTCATGGGGCCACAATGTATTGACGATCTCATGGGGCCATATTGTGTGGAGCATCTTATGGGGAATAATGTTTTGAGCATCTTATGGAGCCATAATGTATGGAGCATCTTATGGGGCCATAATGTATGGAGCATCTTATGGGGCCATAATGTATGGAGCATCTTATGGGGCCATCAACCTTTATGCAGCATTGTATGGGGCAAATGTTTCTATGGAGCATCTTATGAGGCCATTATTAACCTTTGTGCAGCATTATATGGGGCATATTTTAATATGAAGCATCTTATGGGGCCATCATGAACTGTATGGGGCATTATATGGGGCTCCTGATTCTATATGGATATTCAAAAACACAACCTACTGATGTCTCAATTAATTTTACTTTTACTGGTATCTATTTTTATTTTTGACATTTACCAGTAGCTGCTGCATTTCCCGCCCTAGGCTTATACTCGAGTCAATAAGTTTTCCCAGTTTTTTGTGGCAAAATTAGGGGGGTCGGCTTATACTCGGGTCGGCTTATACTCGAGTATATCCGGTATTTTCGCTTTTTTGAAGGCGCTGCTGACCCACTCCTCGCCCGCTGCTGCCTTTCTGGTCGTGTATGCTGCGCCATCTGTCATGATTCCCCAATGGCATGGGAACATCAGAAACACAAAAATAACAGACTAGCTCTCGGGTGATGGAAACTCAAGCTGACCGTGACCTAAATCTACCACACAACTAACAGTAGCCAGGAAGCATTCCTACGGCTGCCTAGATGCCATGCGCCAGCCGGAGAACTAATTACGCCTGGAAGAGGAAGGAACAGACCTGGCTTACCTCTAGAGAAATTCCCCAAAGATGATAGTAGCCCCCACGTATATTAACGGTGAGTTCAGAGGAAAAGACATACACAGTATGAAGGTAGATTTAGCAAAGCGAGGTCCACTTACTAGATAGAGGAAGGATACAAAAGAGGACTTCACGGTCAGCTGAAAAACCCTTTCAAAAACCCATCCTGAAATTACTTTAAGACTCCTGTGTCAACTCATGACACAGGAGTGGCAATTTCAGTCCACAAGAGCTTCCAGTAACAGGAAATGACAAAACTGTAAACTGGACAAGAAAAACAAAACAATAAGGACAAGAGTCCACTTAGCTGATCAGCAGACTAGTAGCAGGAACATGCAACTGAATGACTCAGGTTACAATGATGACCGGCAAGGAAGTGACTGGAGAGCAAGGCTAAATAGGGAACTCCCAAAACTGATGGAAGCAGGTGAGCTGAGGCAGAAAAGCACACACAAGTCTCCAGTACCACCAGCCACCACCAGGGGAGCCAAAAAGCGGATCACAACAGCCATCGTCTCATAACATCTTCCACTGCAACACTGCAATGAAAGAGAATAAAATAATGTATAAGGCCATTGTGCACAGTGGTAACACAAGGTGTCAGTGATTTAACAGATTTTAATGTGGCCTAGTATCCTGCATTTCTTAAAAAAGATCATCAATATAAATATTGTAAACACAAACAGCACAATACGATATAAGGGAAAATGCATAGAATGTAAGGCCACAAGGACAGGGTCCTCTCCCCTCTGTAGCAGTCTGTCATTGTAAATTTGGTTACTGTAAGCGACATCTATAACTCTGTACGTAACCCCTTTCTCATGTCCAGCACCATGTAATTAATGGTGCTATATAAATAAATGAGATTAATCTTAATGAAAATAACAATAGGCCCAAATTCATGTAGGTAATGCAGTTTGCAATATTAATTGAAAAACATGAGTGTACTTACTTATCTGCCTGTGGACCTCACATGGCCGCTGCCCATATTCTGGGAAAAGGATCCCACAGATGCTCCTCCAAGCAGCCTCTTTCCTGGCCCGGTTCGCATAGTTTGCATCCCGTTGGTCCCAAATTTCGGGCCTTTCTTGGACAAGGATGAGAAGCATGTAGAGCGGCCCCCAAACGCAGGACGGCGGGGTACTCGGTACCGGGTCTATCGGTTCTGAGGATGTCACGGTGGCCTGACTCGGTCCGTGGTCCTGCTAAGGGGCGCCCAATAAAAGGTGTAGGTGATGGTGTCCTTTTCGCTAGGCCTCTGCCAGGATCCCACCCCTGACAGGGACCCCCCTGAATCTTCCCAAGCAACGCTCTTCTCTCACTAGATGTTACCTGGGCAAAACCCAGCCAGCTTCTCCCTAACTTCCTATCCAGCCCCCAGTTTTACCAGAGTGTGAGGAGTGGCCTAATACATAGAACCCTTTGCTCCCCCTGGTGGCCGGAGTGTGAAGTGTAATGTGTGACTGTGATACCTGGTCAGGTGAACTCCTTTAGTGCCATCAGACGTACCATCACTCCCCTTAGTGGCCGAGCGTCAGTACTGCAATGACCAGGACTCTGGAGCGCTGCACATGTCCACATTTATGATTGAAGCCATGATGCAGGAGACTCCGTGGAGGCGTGCGGCAGACTTCCGGGATGTCTGTCTGGCTTTTTCTGCTAATTAGCATGTCTGAGCTTCCTGACTGAGGGCTTGGCACATTTCCTGTCACCTGCAAAACTCTTGCGTATTTCTCGCAAGTCACACTGTTGGTCCGTGTGTAATCTGTATTTTTCTCGCCCCCATAGACTTTCATTGGCGGATTTTTTGCGCAATACGCTGACAAACGCAGCATGCTGCGATTTTCTACGGCCGTAAAATACGGCTGTGAAATATACGGCCGATAGGAGCTGCCCCATAGAGAATCATTGGTCCGCGTGCAATGCGTTGTTTTTGCGCCTCTCATACATCCGTAAAACTCGCTAGTGTGACGCCGGCCTTAGAGGCGGGAGGTAATGGAATCCGGGTGTGCTGCTTTTCGGGGAGAAGAATTCTTAGTGCTAGAGGAGTTAGCAAGAGGGATGCTTTACCCATACCAACAATTAGGGCTGAAGTTCTGACCGGTACCTGTGGGAAAGACTAAGCCATGGGGCCCTTTCCTACATGCTTCACTGTAATGACTGTAAACTGCTAAGTAAAAGTTTGACTGTTTTAATGAATTCAGTGTCCCCTGGATTGTGTGCTGCGAAGGTCGTGGAAGATGAAAGTCTGGAGCCAGTGGAGCCCTATGGGTCACAAGTAAGTATGATGTACTCACACACATCAGCACACCGGGATTGGGACATGATTTTTTTGTAGGGTGCTAGAGCGTGCAGAAGCAGCAGCTCCTCCACACATGCAGCTGCGGTGCCAATCAACTGATCAGCCGGCGCAATCCATGGAGCCGGGTTTCCTCTGCAGTATATTCGGCTAGCGCCATAGCTTGCCGAATAAGAGAGAAACCGAGCAAATTCACTCATCTCTACTCAACAGCCCAATAGGCCTTGGAGAAAGCAGGAAGGAGGGTAGAAGATTTCACTCAGAGATCATAATGTGTAGAGGGAGGAGAGCACCTATGTCTTCATGGAGGGCAGATCACACAGGCTGTAGGAAAAGAAAGCACACAAAAGGCACTTTGCAGGAGGAGGTGGGGTAATCATATAGGTCATGTGCAAGTATGGAGAGAAGCTTGAGAAAATCACACAGTTTTTAACCTTCATGCCTCTGACAGTCCCATAGAGAATGAATGGAGCAGTAACCGAGCATAAGGATTCCTTTTTCGGGATCAGTTGGGGGTCCTAGAAGTCGGAACCAGGATAGGTGACCTTCATTTCTGGGATTAACCCTTCTAGAGCATGTTACAGTAAAAAAAAATTGAGATAGATCTGGAAAGCGAGGCTTCGTAGGCTGGTAGAGGAGGGGCCCGGATCACTTTACTCCAAGGCTTTTTCAGGACAAGCCCAATTGCTAAGTTCATCTCATCCAGCCGGGCCAGACTAGTACATAACCCTAGTCCTTACATGATCCAGTCTGATTCTCACCCAAGGGGAACCCTTTTGAAGAAACGGAGCCAGATAGTGAGTCCTGTTCCTGCTCAGGATTAAAATAATTCACAAGGTTTTCATCTTTTCCAACAGCTGGCTGATCTAATTAACCATATCGCTGATACAGTCCAATCCCCGAAAATGCACTCATGTATAGATCAAATGAGAGGGGAAACGCTACGTCCACCCACTTATATACACAGCAAACAGCCGTCTCCGGCCAAGGCGATCATTAACCAGCTGCTTAAGCGATGATACGTTCATGTAAATGAGCAAAGCTGTCATTCGCTAAAGATAACAATTGCCGAAATGTATCACGTATGGGGAAAAAAAATTATTATTCTACATAGAGCCACGTTCTGCCCCATCTGAGACCTAGGAAAAACTGACATGACGAAAAATAAGTGCGAACATCTTATAATGAAAAGATCAGCAACTTTCTTATACACATTCTGCCCGACTCATTATTGCGTTAGCGCCTTAATTTTTTTTGGATCATTTTTGGTATTTATCTTCTATTTTTCATTTGCATTTTCTTTTTTTTTTTATTTTTAGTTCAATTTATTTTTAAAGTCTATTTTAGATATATTTGCCTATTTTGGTTTAAGTTCGCCATTGAGGTTTACACATGTTTTCGGCTGTTTTATCAATTTTTAAAAAGTCTCAAAATGTTTGCACAAATGTACTTTTTTCTCCCATGGAGTGTCTTTTTATGTATGTTTTATCTTTTCATTTTTTTGCACAAATTTTGCAGGACAATTCTGTGCAAATGGCGAATTTCAAAAGATTTCCTTCATTTTTTTTGTTATGACTTAAAAATTGGGGACAGGGGACTGTGGGGGCCATTATAAAACCTTCAGCTTGTGCCTTTTCAGGTAGCCTGTGCATTTTTACATGTGTTTATGATCATTATCCATTTGTAGAAGGCAGCCATCCTCTTTTCATCTTCAGCTTTTTTACAGATATTGTTATGTTTGCATCAAGAATTTGTTGAAATTTCATTGGATCCATTCTTCCCTCTATCCATGAAATGTTCTCTGTGCCATTGGCTGCAATACAACCCCAATGCATGATTGATCCACCCCAATGCTTAATGGTTGGCGAGATGTTCTTTTCCTGAAATTCTGTG
Source organism: Ranitomeya variabilis (assembly GCF_051348905.1). NCBI lineage: Eukaryota > Metazoa > Chordata > Amphibia > Anura > Dendrobatidae > Ranitomeya > Ranitomeya variabilis. Next base: position 618,341,651 of record NC_135235.1, read on the forward strand.
CCCTTGTTTACCCACACATACCTTTAATCATTGTGGCCAAATAGTTCTATTTTAACCTCACAGAAATTGTTTCCAAAATGCATCAGGCTTATTTAGATGTTCTTTTGTATACTTCTGACTCTGAATTTTATGATGAGGATGCAGGAGAGGTTTTCTTTTGATGACTCTGCCATGAAGGTCATATTTGTGCAGGTGTCTCTGAACAGTAAAACAATGTACCACAACTAGTGTTGAGCATTCCGATACTGCAAATATCGGGTATCGGCCGATATTTGCTGTATTGGAATTCCGATACCGAGTTCCGATATTTTTGCGATATCGGAAATCGGAATCGGAAGTGTGCGGTGCGTATGGTTCCCAGGGTCTGGAGGAGAGGAAACTCTCCTTCAGGCCCTGGGATCCATATTCATGTAAAAAATAAATAATAAAAATAAAAAATATTGATATACTCACCCCTCCGGCGGACCCTGGCTCTTAGCGGTGCCTCCGTTCCTAAGAATGCAGGGAGTGAAGGACCTGCGATGACGTCGCGGCTTGTGATTGGTCGCGTGAGCGGTCACATGAGCGGTCACGCGACCAATCACAAGCCGCGACGTCATCGAAGGTCCTTCACTCTGCATTCTTAGGAACGGAGGCAGACGCTTGGACCGGTGAGAGCCGGGGCCGTCGGAGGGGTGAGTATATCAATATTTTTTATTTTTATTCTTTATTTTATACATGAATATGGATCCCAGGGCCTGAAGGACAGTTTCCTCTCCTTCAGACCCTGGGAACCATTCCGATATTTTGTGTCCCATTGATATGCATTGGTATCGGGTATCGGTATCGGCGATATCTGATATTTTTTGGATATCGGCCGATCCAATCCGATACCGATACCTTTGCATATCGGAAGGTATCGCTCAACACTAACCATAACTCCAGAGTCTGCTGAATCTTTCTGAATGTCTTTTGTAGTTAAGTGGGTGTCTTGATTTGCCATTCTAGCAATCCAGCGAGCAGCTCTCACTGAAATTTTGCTTGGTCTACCAGACCTTATCTTGACCTCTACTGTTCCTGGTAACTGCCATTTCTTAATTACATTTCGAACTGAAGAAAGGGCAACTTGAAAATGCTTTGCTATCTTCTTTTAGCCTTCTCCTGCTTTTGTGGGCCTCCACCATTTTCATTTTCAGAGTGCTAGACAGCTGCTTAGAAGAACCCATGGCTGCTGTTTTTTGGCACAAGGTTAGAGGAGGCTGGGTTTTATAAAGCTGGGAAATTTTCACCACCAGGCCTTTCCTAATGATGAGAGTAAATAAACCATAACCCTAACAGGCTAATCAGAGTTGTATCTAGGGTTTCTGGTAGCCGGGGCAAGAATTCATTTTGGCGCCCCCCTCAACCACCAAGGACATAAGCAATTTTCACACTTAGTCATGTACCGACGAGCTCCTCTCCCTAATGCTCTCAAAGATCAGTGAAAAACTGAGAGAAGCAGGAAGAGAAGCTCATTGTCACAGGACCACAAGTATTAAAGTCGCACATGACTGAAGTGTCCATGTGATGACTACTGGAACCTGCAGAGCTGAATGCTGACATTGCAGACTTCTGAATTCTCACATCTAATGCACTGCACATTTTTAGGATCCTCCCTTGCCTGAGGACAGTCATGTCAGCACAAGCGATTTGTATACCTCTAGCCACATTCCGACTAGGCGTGCCCGGCCTCACTCAGTTCATTTTCATTGAGTGAGGCCACACATGTCTAGTCAGCACATGAAAGCATGTATCTAAATCGCCAGCATGAGAGAATCCTGACAGCGTGCAGGGCGCACTGTGAGAATTCCGAAGTCTGCAGTCACAAAGAATAACTGTAGACTCATTACAAACCTGGACATCCCCTTTAAAGCTCCTAACATAAATAAAAACATGAGAGTTACCGTATATACTCGAGTATAAGCCGAGATTTTCAGCCCACTTTTTTTGGGCTGAAAGTCCCCCTCTCGGCTTATACTCGAGTCATACCCAGGGGTCGGCAGGGGAGGGGGAGCGGGGGCTGTGTAATTATACTCACCTACTCCTGGCGCGGTCCCTGCATGTCCCTGCTTCCCGGCGCTGCAGTTTCTTCCTGTAGTGAGCGGTCACATGGTACCGCTCATTACAGTAATGAATATGCGGCTCCACCTCCCATAGGGGTTGAGCCGCATATTCATTACTGTAATGAGCGGTAACAGTGACCGCTCACTACAGGAAGAAAATGCTGCACCGGGGAACAGACGTGCAGGGACCGTGCCAGGAGCAGGTAAGTATGATGGGGGGCAGTGCGCTATGGTCACCTGCTCCTCGTTCCACCATCGGCACCGCTGTGTCTTCCACAGTGACGCTCAGGTCAGAGGTTTCGGTGACGTGATTAGTGCGCACCGCCCTCTTCCTGATCGTCGGTGCAGAGGATGGGAAGACACAGCAGCGGTCAGCGGTGGAACGGGGAGCAGCTGACTATAGCAAGTGCCGTGGGCCTGAGAGGTGAGTATGTGATTTTTTTTATTTTTTTTAATCCCAGCAACAGCATATGGGGCATCTTATGTGGCCATGTGCAGTGTATATATGGGGCAAATATCTGTATGGGGCATCTTATGTGGCCATGTGCAGTGTATATATGGGGCAAATATCTGTATGGGGCATCTTATGTGGCCATGTGCAGTGTATATATGGGGCAAATATCTGTATGGGGCATCTTATGTGGCCATGTGCAGTGTATGGGGCAAATATCTGGAGCATCTTATGGGGCCATGTGCAGCATTATATGGGGGGAAATATCTGTATGGGGCATCTTATATGGCCATTTGCAGTGTATATATGGAGGGAAATATCTGTATGGGGCATCTTATGTGGCCATGTGCAGCATTACATTGGGTCAAATATCTGTATGGGGCTATGTGCAGCATGATATGGGGGCAAATATCTGTATGGAGCATCTGTATGGGGCCATGTACAGCATGATATGGGGGCAAATATCTGTATGGAGCATCTGTATGGGGCCATGTGCAGCATTATATGGGGCCATGTGCAGCATGATATGGGGGCAAATGTCTGTATGGAGCATCTTATGGGGTCATAATCAACATTTGTGCAGCATTATATGGGGCATATTTTAATATGGAGCATCTTATGGGGCCCATCATAAACTGTATGGAGCATTATATGGGGCTCCTGATTCAATATGGATATTCAAAAACACTTAACCTACTGATGTCTCAATTAATTTTACTTTTATTGGTATCTATTTTTACTTTTGAAATTTACCAGTAGCTGCTGCATTTTCCACCCTAGGCTTATACTCGAGTCATTAAGTTTTCCCAGTTTTTTGTGGCAAAATTAGGGGGGTCAGCTTATACTGGGGTCAGCTTATACTCGAGTATATACGGTAGTTAGCATCACACATAACATTTACATAGAGGTATCTTATGGATGACGTCGTCTCTGGAATCGTTCTCCTTCTTTTCTTCATCTTGTCCAGATCCCATGATGCGTTTTCTCATCCACAGCTCATCTCTGCCGACTTCCATCTTCTCCGCTCTTTTGCAGAAACTTTCCACAAGATACCCTTAAAGATACAAGTGTCATTATAATGCTCCTGAATAAAAAATTACCCCTCATTATATTGTCTGCAGTGCACAAAATATGACCCCCACACTGTCCCTCTTATAGTACATGCTCTTCACACTGACCTCTCCTTTCCATACCGGCCCCCTCTTCACACTGTCCTCTCATAATGTGTCCCCCTATAGGGCCCAGTATTTATACTGTACTCTATCATCACACTCCCCCTTCCTGGTATACTGTCCCCTCCTGGCTGTGCCCTCACACTGTCCCTCCATGCTACACCCCCACTATTCAGTTTCTATTCTGTGCCCACTCATTTTTGTCCCACCATACTGTCTCCTCACACTATTCCCCTCCCTCCTCATACTGTCTCCTCTCACATCCCCCTATTCACCATACTGTCTCCTCATATATTTACCCCCTCACTTTCTATACTACCTGCTCACCTAACTCCCCATACTGTGTCTGCACACATCCCATCACCCTCACTCCCCGTACTCTATCCACATACATTTTTTACATCGCTCCTCATTCTGTGCCCTCGTTCTCTCATATTGTTTCCTCATACATGCCCCCAATTCCCCCATACTGTTTCCTCAAACATGCCCCCAATTCTCCCACACTGTTTCCTCATACATGCCCCCCATTCCCCCATACTGTTTCCTTATACATGCCCCCATTCCCCAATACTGTTTCCTCGTACATGCCCTCATTCCCCAATACTGTTTCCTAATACATGCCCCCAATTCACCCATATTGTTTCCTCATACATGCCCCATTCCCTCATACTGTTTCCTCATACATTCCCCCCATTCCCCCATACTGTTTCCTCATACATGCCCCCCATTCCCCCAAACTGTTTCCTCATACATGCCCTCCATTCCCCCATACTGTTTCCTCAAACATGCCCCCAATTCCCCCATACTGTTTCACTGTTTCCTCATACATGCCCCCAATTCCCCCACACTGTTTCCTCAAACATGCCCCCAATTCCCCCATACTGTTTCCTGATACATGCCCCCAATTCCCCCATACTGTTTCCTCATACATGCCCCCCATTCCCCGTACTGTTTCCTCATACATGCCCCCGATTCCCCGTACTGTTTCCTCATACATGCCCTCATTCCCCAATAATGTTTCCTCATCACATGCCCCCAATTCCCCCATATTGTTTCCTCATACATGCCCCCCAATTCCCCTGTACTGTTTCCTCACATAAGCCCCCCATCTCCCCTTTTGCTCTTCATTTTGTGTCCTCAAATCTCCCCCACACATTAAATCCCCCATCCCCACTCCAAATCTCACTCCACACATAATAAATTCCCCATCCCCAAATTCTCCCCACACATAAGAAATCCCCCTATCCCCACTCAAATTGTCCACACACATATTATTGCCCTCTACCCCACCCCATGATTGCTCTCTTCACCACCTCCATCATTGCCTTCTCCGTCACGCCCATCATTGCCCATTTCACCACCTCCAGCATTTCCTCCCCCAATCCCATCATTGCCCTTTCCACCACATCCATCGTTTCCTCCTCCCCACCATCCCCATCCTTGCCCATTCCACCACTTCTATCATTTCCTCCTCCCGCATCATCCCTATCCTTGCCCATTCCACCACTTCCATAATTTCCTCCTCCCCCACATCCCCATCCTTGCCCATTCCACCACTTCCATCATTTCCTCCTCCCCCACCATCCCCATCCTTGCCTATTCCACCACTTCCATCATTTCCTCCTCCTCCACCATCCCCATCATTGCTCTCTCCCCATCAGCCCCATCATTGCCCTCTCCTCTCCCACCATCCCCTTCATTGCCCTCTCCCTGTCAGCCCCATCATAGCCCTCTCCTCCCCACCATCCCCATCATTGCCCTCTCCCCATCATCCCCATCATTGCTCTCTCCTCCCCCACCATCCCCATCATTGCCCTCTCCCCGTCAGCCCCATCATTGCCCTCTCCTCCCCACCATCCCCATCATTACCCTCTCCCCATCAGCCCCATCATTGCCCTCTCCCCGTCAGCCCCATCATTGCCCTCTCCTCCCCCTACACACACACACACCATTTACTTCTCTGCACATTCCCCTGCAGCGCGTCACACACACACGCACACACACCCGCACACACACACCCCTCTCACCTCTCCTCGTGCTCTGCCTCAGCATCTCCATCGCCTTCCCCTGACATAGCCGGCTGCTGAATGATGACATCATCCAGCGGTGCATCTATGTGAGAGGAATCGCGGGCAGGAAGCAGGAAGACAGATCGCTGCAGCTCCGCTGCTATTTTCTCTTGTAGGCAGCGGAGCTACAGGGATTTCTCCCTGCCCTCCGCAGCCACTCTGCAGGGGCCCCCCTCCATCTCCGCACATGTTGGGAGCCGGCACTCTGCAGCTTCTCTGTGCCGGCTGTCAGCTTGACAGTCGGCACAGAGAACAGTTGACTCCCAGACCGGGGGTGGCAGAATGCAGCCGACCGGGGAGACACTGTGGACCGCCACATTAGGCGGCTGGACTGCGCCCCCCTGCAGGCTGCACCTGGGGCATATGCCCGGCTGCGCCCCCCCCCCTAGATACGCCACTGAGGCTAATTAAGATCAGAAACCTTGGTCAAACTTATCTGAGCACACAAATATCAAAGGGTGCCCAAACTTTAGCATGGGCCCATTTTCCTTTTTGTAATTTTTAAAATGTAAAAGATGAAAATACATTTTTTTTGCCTGAAATGCAAAAGAAATGTATTAAATTTAACTTTAGGCTTTTTAGAGATAATTTAATCTTCAACTTTCGGAAGTGTTCATAATAACAGTAATTTTGACCAGGGGTGCCCCAACTTTTACATGCCACTGTAGCTATATAGATAAGATGAAAACCATTAAAGTACCTCTTAATTCTAATTGATTGCATCCCAGGGGTGAAAATGAAGATTCATGTGTATGGGGGAGTAGGGAGAGATAACTGTCGCTTGAAAGAACCTACCTTAAGCAGTAACCGTCATTTTAATTTCTATCTCATAAATCAACAGTTCACGTGAAAATAGAAAACTGTAATATGTGTCATCGGAGAAATCTTCTTTTTCTTAGATTGATATTTCAACCTTAATTTATGGGTAAAATCTGTTTTCAGCGAAGATTTTTCCATTACTGAGATAGGAGATGACAGTTAGTGCTTTTAAAATTCTATGGAGGGGAGGAGCTAGAGGCTGACACATTCTACAGAAAGTTCTGAAATGACAGATCATTCTCCTCCTGGATTCATCTGTAGCTTTCACTTCATGGGTAAAAGCTGTATTCAGTGAAGACAGATTTTACCATTAGTGAGATAGGTAATGTCAGTTGGTGCTCATAACATTCTATGAAGAGGGGAGCAGTTAGAGGAAGACACAGACATTCTTTATCAAGTTATCCATAGAACTTTATGAGCACCAACTGTCATCTATCTCGGTAATATAAAAATCTGGATTCAGTGAAGACAGATTTTACCTGTGAATTGAGAATTTTGAGAATGAATGGGTCAGGAGGAGAAAGAAGCCGATTTCTCTGATAAATTATAGTGCAAAGTTTTTTATATTTTCACGGCTGCTATTGATTTAAGAAAAAAATGTAAACTATTGTTACTTTTTAAGAATCAGCTATAATGCAAGAATACCTGTCGACGCCTGCGGAGCTCGTCATTCATAACACTGTCTGTAATTAGTTCCATCCTTCCCTGGTAGGCTAGTAATCTCTGGCTTCACCATCGCAGGAGCCGATGCCTCCATTCCCGGACTTGGCGAATAAGACTTACTTTTCCATGATATACTTCAGTCCAAAGTTGAGGGTGTGAATGTGAATTTTATCATTGAAGAAGTTGCATATAACGAAGCCCAAGATCTACGGAGACCTTGGAATAACGGCCTTTCTGAGCCCAACATCTTATTTTATTCCTCCCGCAGCTACAGGGCGATACGGTACGAGAATTAAATGCGGGAGGAAACGTTAATAAAAGCCGTCCAATGTAGCTAACGCGCTTTCTGCTTGCGGACAGATACCAGTCCGGGCTCGGGAGGGATTTGTTCTTAATCTTTTAATGCACATGATTGTAGCCATTAACCCTTCCGATATAAAGAGAAGCATTTGGTGGCTCGTGTCCAGCGACTAAATGTGGATCGCGGAGAGATCAGATTAGAGCCGAGCATCTCGGTGACTCTTCTGCGCGATATATTTAAACTTTTCCAACTCTTGTCGGGGGGCTGCACTTGCTGGAAAGAAAGTTAATTATACAACGTGCATATAAATACATGGTGGTGTGATAATGCTGAGCACAGGAATAGATGTATCCGAGGGTCCCCTGCTAAGACAGTAATCTTCTGCATAGTGCTGGAGGTCAATAGGATGTAACTAGTTTCCACTATGTCCTTCGTATGAACTTATATTAAAGGGGCAAGTTGTCGCGAGTCCAGAAGTAATAACTCGCTGATCACTGGGTGTCCGACCATTGGGACCCATCTCAAGAACTGAGCTCTAAAAGGCCCCGTTGGAATGGAGTGGTGGTGACGCATTGCACACCACCACCCCATTCATATATGTGATCATCTCCAGCAGTTTCATAGACCATGAATGGAGTGGTGGCAAGGCATGCTGACCAAAGTCCCATTCATGTACTTATCCATCTCCATCAGTCTCATAGACATTGACTAGAGTGGCAGCTGTAGCGCCCCCACCGCCGCAGGGCCGAGGGGTACCCGGTACCGGGCCTCTGAGTCTCTGCTCTGGGGTTGTCACGGTAGTTAGGCCCGGTCCGTGACCCTGCTGAGGGGCGTACAGTGAATAATAGATATGGATGGTGGTGGTGGTGCGGTGCAGTAAATAACGAGGACACCAGGTTGCAGTCTCTTTACCTCTTTACTGAAGATCTCTGGGTCCTCAGTCCGGAATACGGTTCACCAGGCTGCGCAAGTCCGGCCGGTCCAATGGCACCTCCAGAGTTCTCTTCACAGGTGGAAATCTGTGCCTTCCCTCTAGCGCTATGTGTTGTGGTCCTTCCCTGCTGTGCTTACGGAAAGTACCCCACAACTGTTGTGTCTGTTTCTTAAGTTCCCTCACAACTCGATTAGATGATGTTCTGCTAATCCTCCGTCCCTCCCTGATGTTACGGTTAGGACGGCACCCGTTTGACGGGCAGGCTCGGAGCTCTTCCGGGACCCTAGAGTCGCCCCTCTCCACAAGTTGCCCCCCAAGACTGCATAGGTGATTTAAGTGAGACAGCCCGCCTTAGACTGACTGTCCTGCCGCTGTTTAGAGTATTGCTTGAAGCTGAATATTGTAATACTCCCTCGGCGTTCCGGCCACCGGTTTTGCGCCTCAGTAGGATGTTGCCTCGGTCTTACAGCACGACTCCTACTGGCATTCTCCTTATTGCTTGATCTCGTTTCTCACTCAGCACAATCTATCTCACTTCTGATCCTTCCTTGGGCACCGCCGCTATCCTGAGCAGGCACGGTCCCTGTCATGATCTCAATGGCAAGAGAACATAGCATAAGCATATATAGGAACTAGCTCTTGGAAGATGGGAACTGAGCTGACCATGAACTAAACCTAACGCACAACTAGCAGTGGCCGGGTAGCATGCCTACGTTGATTCTAGATGCCCAACACCAGCCGGAGGACTAAATAATGCTAGCAGAGGAAAATATCAGTCCTAGCTCACCTCTAGAGAAATACCCCGAAAGGAGACAGAGGCCCCCCACATGTATTGGCGGTGAATAAAGATGAAATAACAAACGTAGTATGAAAATAGGTTTAGCAAATTTGAGGTCCACTTACTACATAGCAGAAGACAGAAAGGACACTTTCATGGTCAGCTGAAAACCCTATCAAAACACCATCCAGAAATTACTTTAAAACTCTGGCATTAACTCATAACACCAGAGTGGCAATTCCTGTTCACAAGAGCTTTCCAGACACAGTAACGAAACTACAGCTGTGAACTGGAACAAAAAATGCAAAAACAAACATGGACAAGAGTCCAACTTATCTAGTAGTTGTCTAGGAGCAGGAACAAGCACAGAGAGGCTTCTGATAACATTGTTGACCGGCAAGCAACTAACAGAGCAGCAAGGTTATATAGCGACTCCCACATCTTGATGGGAACAGGTGAACAGAGAAGATGAAGACACCAGTTCAATTCCACCAGTAGCCACCGGGGGAGCCCAGAATCCAAATTCACAACAGTACCCCCCCCTCAAGGAGGGGGCACCGAACCCTCACCAGAACCACCAGGGCGATCAGGATGGGCCCTATGAAAGGCACGAACCAGATCAGAGGCATGAACATCAGATGCATTCACCCAAGAATTATCCTCCTGGCCGTATCCCTTCCACTTGACCAGATACTGGAGTCTCCGTCTGGAAACACGAGAGTCCAAGATTTTCTCCACAACGTACTCCAACTCACCCTCAACCAACACCGGAGCAGGAGGCTCAACGGAAGGCACAACCGGTACCTCATACCTGCGCAATAATGACCGATGAAAAACGTTATGAATAGAAAAGGATGCAGGGAGGTCCAAACGGAAGGAAACAGGGTTAAGAATCTCCAATATCTTATACGGGCCGATGAACCGAGGCTTAAACTTAGGAGAAGAGACCCTCATAGGGACAAAACGAGAAGACAACCACACCAAATCCCCAACACAAAGCCGAGGACCAACACGACGGTGGCGGTTGGCAAAAAGCTGAGTCTTCTCCTGGGACAACCTCAAATTGTCCACCACCTGCCCCCAGATCTGATGCAATCTCTCCACCACAGCATCCACTCCAGGACAATCCGAAGATTCCACCTGACCAGAGGAAAATCGAGGATGAAACCCCGAATTACAGAAAAACGGGGACACCAAAGTGGCAGAGCTGGCCCGATTATTGAGAGCGAACTCCGCCAATGGCAAAAAAGCAACCCAATCATCCTGGTCAGCAGACACAAAACACCTCAGATATGTCTCCAGGGTCTGATTAATCCGCTCGGTCTGGCCATTCGTCTGAGGATGGAAAGCGGACGAAAAAGATAAATCTATGCCCATCCTAGCACAGAATGCCCGCCAAAATCTAGACACGAATTGGGTCCCTCTGTCAGAAACGATATTCTCAGGAATACCATGCAAACGAACAACATTTTGAAAAAACAGAGGAACCAACTCGGAAGAAGAAGGCAACTTGGGCAGAGGAACCAAATGGACCATCTTAGAGAAACGGTCACACACCACCCAGATGACAGACATCTTCTGAGAAACAGGCAGATCTGAAATAAAATCCATCGAGATGTGCGTCCAAGGCCTCTTAGGAATAGGCAAGGGCAACAATAATCCACTAGCCCGAGAACAACAAGGCTTGGCCCGAGCACAAACGTCACAAGACTGCACAAAGCCTCGCACATCTCGTGACAGGGAAGGCCACCAGAAGGACCTTGCCACCAAATCCCTGGTACCAAAAATGCCAGGATGACCTGCCAACGCAGAAGAATGAACCTCAGAGATGACTCTACTGGTCCAATCATCAGGAACAAACAGTTTATCAGGTGGGCAACGATCAGGTCTATCCGCCTGAAACTCCTGCAAGGCCCGCCGCAGGTCTGGAGAAACGGCTGACAATACCACTCCATCCTTAAGGATACCTGTGGGCTCAGAGTTACCAGGCGAGTCAGGCTCAAAACTCCTAGAAAGGGCATCCGCCTTAACATTCTTAGAACCCGGTAGGTATGACACCACAAAATTAAACCGAGAGAAAAATAATGACCAGCGCGCCTGTCTAGGATTCAGGCGCCTGGCGGTCTCAAGATAAATCAAATTTTTGTGGTCAGTCAATACCACCACCTGATGTCTGGCCCCCTCAAGCCAATGGCGCCACTCCTCAAAAGCCCACTTCATGGCCAAAAGCTCCCGATTCCCAACATCATAATTCCGCTCAGCGGGCGAAAATTTACGGGAAAAGAAGGCACAAGGCCTCATCACGGAGCAGTCAGAACTTTTCTGCGACAACACTGCCCCAGCTCCGATCTCAGAAGCGTCGACCTCAACCTGAAAAGGTAGAGCAACATCAGGCTGACGCAACACAGGGGCAGAGGAAAAACGGCGCTTAAGCTCCCGAAAGGCCTCCACAGCATCAGGGGACCAATCAGCAACATCAGCACCCTTCTTAGTCAAATCGGTCAATGGCTTAGCAATATCCGAAAAACCAGCAATAAATCGACGATAAAAGTTAGCAAAGCCCAAAAATTTCTGAAGACTCTTAAGAGAAGAGGGCTGCGTCCAATCACAAATAGCTTGAACCTTGACAGGATCCATTTCAATGGAAGAGGGGGAAAAAATATATCCAAAAAAGGAAATCCTCTGTACCCCAAAAACACACTTAGAACCCTTCACACACAAAGAATTAGACCGCAAAACCTGAAAAACCCTCCTGACTTGCTGGACATGAGAGTCCCAGTCATCCGAAAAAATCAGAATATCATCCAGATACACAATCATAAATTTATCCAAATAATCACGAAAAATATCATGCATAAAGGACTGGAAAACTGACGGAGCATTTGAAAGACCAAAAGGCATCACTAAGTACTCAAAGTGGCCCTCGGGCGTATTAAATGCGGTTTTCCACTCATCCCCCTGCCTGATTCGCACCAAATTATACGCCCCACGAAGGTCAATCTTAGAGAACCACTTGGCCCCCTTTATGCGAGCAAACAAATCAGTCAGCAACGGCAATGGGTATTGGTATTTAACAGTGATTTTATTCAAAAGCCGATAATCAATACATGGTCTCAAAGAGCCGTCTTTTTTTGACACAAAGAAAAAACCGGCTCCTAAGGGAGATGACGATGGACGAATATGTCCCTTTTCCAAGGACTCCTTTATATATTCTCGCATAGCAGCATGTTCAGGCACAGACAGATTAAATAAACGACCCTTTGGGTATTTACTACCCGGTGTAACAGGCCAAAGTAACCCCGTCCCAGATTAACCCCGGGTATAATTTGGCCTAGGCCAGAGTATACCCCGGGGTATAAACTGGCCTAGGCCAAACTATACCCAGGCATAAAATGGCCTAGGCCAAACTATACCCCGGGGTGTAAAATAGCCTAGGCCAAACTATACCCCTCCAGGCCACATTATACCCCCCAGGGTTAAAGTGGCCTAGGCTACATTTAACCCTGGGTATATTTTGGCCTAGGCCAAACTATACCTAAGGATGTAAAACAGCCTAGGCCAAACTATAACAGGCCACACTATACCCTCAGGCCAGACTATAGCCTTTTACTGGTTGCTATGGGATTTTACATGGCCACTTTATCCTAGCAACGCCCTGGATACGGTTGGAAAAGGGGTTTATCTACCTTGGGGGGCACCCTCACAGCACTGCGGGGAAGCCGGGGAACCCTTTTACTGGTTGCTATGGGATTTTACATGACCAATTTATCCTAGCAACGCCTTGTATACGCTTGGAAAAGCGTATCCAAGGTGTTGCTAGGATAGAGTGATCATGCTATATCCCATAGCAACCAGTAAAGGGGTTCCCCACCCACCCCTCAGTGCTCGTCAGTGCCCCCTAGGTATACAAAGCCCTTTTCCAAGCATATCCAAGGCGCCAAGACAACGAGCTGGCACGAGCAGGGCTGAAGATTTCATGTCACATGTGACTATAGGGAGGGGGTGGGGCTTAGAAAGGGAGATCCCTGGCGTCACCAGAGGTGGAGGAGCTTGAAAAGGAGCAGTGCCCGATGGGAGGGGGAGCTGTGACCTAGAAGAATGAGCAGCTTTCCCTCAGCTTACCCTGGGGGGTATAATCTGGCCTGGAGGGGTATACTTTGGCCTAGGCTATTTTATACCCCGGGGTATAGTTTGGCCTAGGCCAAAGTATACCCGGGGTATAATCTAGCCTAGGCCACTTTAACCCCGGGTATAGTCTGGCCTGGGGGTATAATCTGGCCTGTTACACCGGGATTAAATCTATGGCACAATCGCACTCTCGGTGCGGAGGTAACGAACCAAGCTTGGATTCTTCAAAGACGTCACGATAGTCAGACAGGAACTCAGGAATTTCAGAGGGAATGGATGATGAAATGGAAACCACAGGTACATCCCCATGAGCCCCCTTACATCCCCAGCTCAACACAGACATAGCTCTCCAGTCGAGGACTGGGTTGTGAGATTGCAGCCAAGGCAATCCTAGCACTAAATCATCATGTAGATTATGCAGCACCAGAAAGCGAATAATCTCCTGGTGATCCGGATTAATACGCATAGTTACTTGTGTCCAGTATTGTGGTTTATTATTAGCCAATGGGGTGGAGTCAATCCCCTTCAGAGGAATAGGAGTCTCCAAAGGCTCTAAATCATACCCACAGCGTTTGGCAAAGGACCAATCCATAAGACTCAAAGCGGCGCCAGAGTCGACATAGGCGTCCGTGGTAATAGATGACAAAGAGCAAATCAGGGTCACAGATAGAATAAACTTAGACGGTAAGGTGCAAATGGAAACAGATTTACCAAGCTTTTTAGTGCGCTTAGAGCATGCTGATATAACATGAGTAGAATCACCACAATAGAAACACAACCCATTTTTCCGTCTAAAATTCTGCCGCTCGCTTCGGGACAGAATTCTATCACACTGCATACTCTCTGGCGACTTCTCAGTGGACACCGCCAGATGGTGCACTGGTTTGCGCTCCCGCAAACGCCTATCGATCTGAATAGCCATTGTCATGGACTCATTCAGACCCGCAGGCACAGGGAACCCCACCATAACATCCTTAATGGCATCAGAGAGACCCTCTCTGAAAGTCGCCGCCAGGGCGCACTCATTCCACTGAGTAAGCACAGACCATTTACGGAATCTTTGGCAGTAAATTTCCGCTTCATCTTGCCCCTGAGACAGGGACATCAAAGTTTTTTCTGCCTGAAGCTCCAAATGAGGTTCGTCATAAAGCAACCCCAAGGCCAGAAAAAACGCATCCACATTGAGCAACGCAGGATCCCCTGGTGTCAATGAAAAAGCCCAGTCTTGAGGGTCGCCCCGGAGCAAGGAAATCACAATCCTGACCTGCTGTGCAGGGTCTCCGGCAGAGCGAGATTTCAGGGACAAAAATAATTTGCAATTATTTCGAAAATTCTGAAACCCAGATCTATTCCCCGAGAAAAATTCCGGCAAAGGAATTCTCGGCTCAGATACAGGTGCATGACAAACAAAATCTTGCAAATTTTGTACCTTCGTGGCGAGATTATTCAAACCTGCAGTTACACTCTGAAGATCCATTACAAACAGGTGGACACAGAGCCATTCAAAGATTAGAAGGAGAGAAAAAAAAAATAAATTTCAGCAGACTACTTATTTCTCTCCTTTCTCAGCCAAGGATTTTAACCCTTTAGTGGGCCGGTCAAACTGTCATGATCTCAATGGCAAGAGAACATAGCATAAGCATATATAGGAACTAGCTCTTGGAAGATGGGAACTGAGCTGACCATGAACTAAACCTAACGCACAACTAGCAGTGGCCGGGTAGCATGCCTACGTTGATTCTAGATGCCCAGCACCAGCCGGAGGACTAAATAATGCTAGCAGAGGAAAATATCAGTCCTAGCTCACCTCTAGAGAAATACCCCGAAAGGAGACAGAGGCCCCCCACATGTATTGGCGGTGAATAAAGATGAAATAACAAACGTAGTATGAAAATAGGTTTAGCAAATTTGAGGTCCACTTACTACATAGCAGAAGACAGAAAGGACACTTTCATGGTCAGCTGAAAACCCTATCAAAACACCATCCAGAAATTACTTTAAAACTCTGGCATTAACTCATAACACCAGAGTGGCAATTCCTGTTCACAAGAGCTTTCCAGACACAGTAACGAAACTACAGCTGTGAACTGGAACAAAAAATGCAAAAACAAACATGGACAAGAGTCCAACTTATCTAGTAGTTGTCTAGGAGCAGGAACAAGCACAGAGAGGCTTCTGATAACATTGTTGACCGGCAAGCAACTAACAGAGCAGCAAGGTTATATAGCGACTCCCACATCTTGATGGGAACAGGTGAACAGAGAAGATGAAGACACCAGTTCAATTCCACCAGTAGCCACCGGGGGAGCCCAGAATCCAAATTCACAACAGGTCCCGTTACGTTCGCTCTAGTTGCCAAGCCTCTGTCAGGATCCCACCCCTGACAGAGACCCTACTGTATCTTCCCCCACAACACCCTCTGCCACAAGGTGTTGCCTGGTTCCAACCCAGTCAGCTTTCTGATCTAACTTCCTGCCTGACCCCCAGTTTACCCACTATGGTGGGGAGTGGCCTAGTGAATAGAACCCTTAGCTCCCCCCGGAGGCCCGACTGTGAAATTTATTGGTGTCTGTGATACCTGATCAGATGAACTCCTTCAGTGCCATCAGACGTTCCATAGCTCCCCTTAGTGGCGGAGCCACGGTACTGCAACGACCAGGACTCTGAGGCGCTGCACAGCCATGCATGCGCATCACTTCCCCATCCATGCACTTGACCATCTCCGGAAGTCCCATAGACAGTGAATGGAGTGGTGGCCCCACATGTGCATTACCACCCCATTCTTGCACTTATCTATCTCTGGCAGTCCCATAGACAAGGAATGAAGTGGTGGCCATGCATATGCCCCACTGCCCCACTACTGCAACTGTCCATCTCCGGCAGTACTATAGACAATGAATAGAGTGGTGGACACACATGTGCACCACTAAGCCGCTCATGTATTTGTCCATCTTTGGAAGTCCCATAGACAATTAATGGAGTGGAGGCCATGCATGCACACTACAGCCCATTCATATACTCGTCCATCTCCTGCAGTCCCTTAGATAATGAATGAAGTGGTGGCCACACATGTGCACCACTGTTCCATTCATGCACTCATCTATCTCCTGCAGTGCTATAGACAATAAATAGAGTAGTAGCCACACATGTGCACCACAGCCTCATTCATGTACTTGTCCATCTTCGGCAGTCCTATAAACAATGAGTGGAGCGGTGGTAACACATGTGCACCACTACCCCCATTCATGTACTTGCCTGTCTCTAGAATTCTCATAGACAATGAATTTCATGGTGGCCATGCATGCATACTACAGCCCATTCAAGTACTCTTCCATCTCCAGTAGTCCCATAGCCAGTGAATAGAGTGGTGGCCCCACATGTGCATTGCCACCTCATGCATGCGCTTATCTATCTCTAGCAGTCCCATAGACAATGAGTGAAGTGGTGGCCATGCATGTGCACCACCACCCCATTAATGTTATCGTCCATCTCCAGCAGTCATATAGACAATGAATGGAGTGGCGGCCACACATGTGCACCACCAAAACATTCATGTATTGTCCATCTTCGGAAGTCCCATAGACAATGAATGGAGTGGTGGCCACGCATGCACACCACAGCCCTTTCATGTACTCATCCATCTCCGGTAGTCCCATAGACAATGAATGGAGTGGTAGCCATGCATGCATACCATAGTTCAATGATGTACTTGTCCATCTCCAGTAGTCTCATAGACAATGAATAGAGTGGTGGCCATGCATGCACGCCACAGACCAATCATGTACTCGTCCATCTCCGGCAGTCTCATAGACAATGAATAGAGTGGTGGCCATGCATGCACGCTACAGACCAATCATGTACTCATCCATCTCTGGCAGTCCCATAGACAAAGAGTAGAGTGGTGGCCTTGCATGTGCACCCCCACCCCATTCATGTACTCATCCATCTACGGCAGTCACATAGACAATGAGCAGACCGGTGGCCTTGCATGTGCACCACCACCCCATTTGTGTACTCTTCTGTCTCTAGCAGTCTCATACACAATGAATGAATTAGTAGTCACACATGCGCACCACAGCCCCATTCATGTACTCGTCCATCTCCAACAGTGCCATAGACAATGAATGAGTGATGTGTGCATGGCTAGCTGCCATTCTATTTCTCATGGACATTTCAGAGCCCTGTTTTTGAATTGGGACAACTCCTTTAATACATCTATTGCCCTTAGCAAGTTGTAATCAGACATTTACAGCGCAGCGGGTGTAGTGAGTATTTTTCAAGGCTGCTGAAGTTTTTGGACTCTTGAAAATCAAACGTTATTGTGAGCCCCCTGTCCACGTCACTTTTGGCTTGACTGGCAGGAATATTTGTACCCCAAGTATGATGCGTTCTGGCATCTGTATACCCCGAGGGCAGTATGATGACACCCATCAGATACAGGTTATTATTCTCTGACACTGAATGGGCACCTGAGACAGACAATATAATGGGGGCACCTGGCTACAGATGAGATGCAGAATAGTCCGGCTTTTCAGCACAGACTTATTTGCAAATTCATTGCATCCCTAAAATATGCACAAAACGGAAGAAATGGGAGCAATAAAACATAGAAACTCCCCGGAAAATGAGTGTAAGCCACAATTACATCATGAGATCCACAAGAGGGCGCAAAAGAGAGATAGACAGCACATAACAGCAGAATGCAATGTGCAAAATCCCCCTGGCCTGGCCTGCTGTGATGATGGGTAACCGACACTGCTTCCATGATTCATAAATTACTGCGGAGATTTGGGGGGTGATTTATTGTGGGTGGGAATCAAAGGGACTTTTTAAATTAACGTCAAGACATTAAAAAATCAAATGCCAAAAACTGAATTTTCATTTACTGATATTGCACATGGCCCAGTATCATCCTGAAACATGTTGCGCTGACCTGCTACTGACAGGTAATTTCTGCCCTAAATCCTGCTCCTTCTCTGTGGGGGTGTCATGGTGATAGGAGAGATGCTGAGACAAGTGTAGTGGAGCTAATTAGATTTCTAAATTTGTATTTTAGTGATAGGTATCCATACCATGCATCAAGGGCATATATATCATTGCGGCAGTCCATTTTACCGCTATAGGGTCTTAAAAAAAGACCCTGATTTGTACAATCCCTTTTAAAGACTATGGACACCTTTGACATTGAAAAATAATTTTTACGTGTGCTAGTGGTTAGTTACCTTTAGTTAATAAAATTACACAATCTTCATTTCTTTCATTTTCATACCCTGTAATAAACAGATTGCAGTCTGGTCTATGTTTCAGGTTTTTTTTTTTTGCAGTAGTATCTCTCCCAGTAATATAGGCTGGATGTGAGCTTGGTGACTTACTCTCAGTTATACTTGATAGATGTGAGGTCTGTGTGTCCCTCCCAGTAATACAGGTTGGTTATGAGTTCTGAGTGTTCCTCCTAGTAATATAGGCTGGATGAAAGCTCTATATGTCTCTTCCAGTAATATGGGCTGCTTTGAGATGTGTGTGTCCCTTCCAAAAATATAGGCTGAATGTGAGCTTTGTGTGTTCCTGCAGCGCCCCAGAGTCCTGGTCGTTGCAGTACTATGGCTCCGCCACTACGGGGAGCTATGGTGCGTCTGATGGCACTGAAGGAGTTCATCTGATCAGGTATCACAGACACCAATACATTTCACAGTCGGGCCTCCGGGGGGAGCTAAGGGTTCTATTCATTAGGCCACTCCCCACCATAGTGGGTAAACTGGGGGTCAGGCAGGAAGTTAGATCAGAAAGCTGACTGGGTTGGAACCAAGCAACACCTTGTGGCAGAGGGTGTTGCAGGGGAAGATACAGTAGGGTCTCTGTCAGGGGTGGGATCCTGACGGAGGCTTGGCAACTAGAACGAACGTAACGGGACCGTGCCTGCTCAGGATAGCGGCGGTGCCCAAGGAAGGACGAGAAGAGAGATAGATTGTGCTGAGTGAGAAACGAGATCAAGCAAAAGGGAGAAATACCAGTAGGGGTCGTGCTGTAAGACCGGAGCAACACCCTACTGAGGCGCACTACCGGTGGCCGGAACGCCGAGGGAGTATAATAACGTTCAGCTTCAAGCAATACTCCAAACAGCGGCAGGATAGTCAGTCTAAGGCGGGCTGTCTAACCTAAATCACCTATGCAGTCTTGGGGGGCAACTTGTGGAGAGGGGCGACTCTAGGGTCCCGGAAGAGCTCCGAGCCTACCCGTCAAACGGGTGCCGTCCCAACCAGAACATCAGGGAGGGACGGAGGATTAGCAGAACATCATCTAGTCGAGTTGTGAGGGAACTTAAGAAACAGACACAACGGTTGTGGGGGACTTTCCGTAAGCACAGCAGGGAAGGACCACAACACATAGCGCTAGTAGGAAGGCACCGATTTCCACCTGTGAGGAGAACTCTGGAGGTGCCATTGGACCGGCCGGACTTGCGCAGCCTGGTGAACCGTGTTCCGGACTGAGGACTCAGAGATCTTCAGTAAAGAGGTAAAGAGACTGCAACCTGGTGTCCTCGTTATTTACTGCACCGCACCACTACAGCCTCACCCCCCATCTACATCATCCACACCTAGTAATCCCCTGTGCGCCCCACGGCAGGGTCACGGGCCGGGGCCTAGCCGCCGTGACAACCCCAGAGTAGAGACTCAGAGGCCCGGTACCGGGTACCCCTCGGCCCTGCGGCGGTGGGGGCGCTCCAACTTGGCGTCACGAACAGGATCTACTTAAGCCTGAAGAATCAGGTCATGTGTGCCTTGGAACTGTGATTTGTTGTGCTTGGATTGTACTTTATTACAAAGACTGTGCTGCGCCATTTACCGCCAAAATCCGCCGCCATTACAGCGCTGAGGAGAGCGCAGGAAGAGAAGAGGGGCGTGGAGTGGGCGTGGACAAGCTGGTGAGCGCGAAGGATAATGGCCGCCCAGTCTAAATATTTCTGCACCGTGAGGACGTGTCCGTCAGCAGCAGAGATCCGCCTCCTAATCCTCAATGGAGGGCGGAGACCGAGAAAACGACACCGCCCACGAAGGAGTGAGCGGGAAAAAGACCAGGAAGTGACCCACGTGGAGGACGCTATGGCCAGCAGCTCCGAACCCGACAGTGGGGTTGAAGTGGAAGTCTCCCCCAACTACCCGGATGAGCCCAGCAGCCCGTTCTCCATGGACAGCACTGAACTTCTGCGGGTCGAGATGGAGAGCCTGATCGGCCAACTCCTCTAACTGAACATGAAGGCCCAGGCTCCGCACCAGTCAGCGCCGGAAGAAGGCCCTCAAGCGTCGGATCCTGCACCGTTACCGGAGCAACCGCTGGGATCCTCGCCGACACCGCCGGAAGAACCCGCCGCGGAGGAGGAACCTGCATCGGCTGGTGAGTCCGCCGACCCCGTCCCGCTGACCGAGGGTTTGCTGGTGGGTCCCGTAGCAGCACCACCTCTCCCGGGAACCCATAGACTCCAGCGCCTGCTACCATGGGAGGAAGCCACGGGCATGGAACATCGTATGCGAGCCCCAATCACCCCTACTCCCTTGCTGTGTGAGGTCCACGCGGAGCGCACAGTGTGCCGCTGGGTGAACCCCGGACCCAATCTTATGGGGTTCCCCGGGGTGGAGACCCAGGAGGGGGAGATGGTACAGGCCCTAAGCTGGGAGGAATATCGGGTCCAGCTAGAACAACAGTGGAAAGAGGAGGAGAAAACACACCAGGCCGGGCGGGAGGCCCACCATCAAAAAGACTTGGCGGTCAAGGACCGGGCCCGCAAGGACCCCACCACTCACCAGGCCCCGCGCAGGCAGGGCATTGTAGTTGACTTTAAGCTCCGTGGAGGCTGGGGCTTCATTAAAGAGCCGGGATTATACGCAGAGATCTTTGTCAACCGCCGGGATGTCGAGTCTCATCTTAGAGAGGGCCACCCGGACCGGGACCTCTACCCGGGGGACAGCGTTACCTACACCAGGCACCTTGGTGAGAAGGGGTGGTTTGCTTTAAACGTTTAGAAGAGGAAGCCGACGGAATCCCCGACCAAGGTGCCAGCAAAACCGTCCCCTGTGGCCAAGGTGCTGCCTTGTGGTTGGCCCACGCCCACCACCCAGACCACCGTGGTCACTCCCGCTGGTACACTTGTGAAGACCACGACCTGCAGTATTACTACCACCACCGCTGTGGTGGCTAAGGAGGCACTTCCCCAGGTGACCAGTGTTCCTGCTGTGCCAGAGCGGAAGACGGTGGGTACGCAGACCCCCAGATGGGACAATACTCCCCCTTATGTAGTACCAGGTGGTGCGCAGTATCCTGCGGGGTTGCCTCCACCGGTGCTGCCGCCTGCGTGGTTCCAGTAAGCATGATTGCTTTATTAATATGTAAATAGTTATTGTTTCCTGATTTTTGCTGCTGAACCCGTCCAGGGTTAACTCTTAAGGGGATCCTTCTGTGGACCTGGGATCCCTATTGTTTGTTTTGTTTATTTTTCTGAAGTTTTGTTGCACAAGTTTCCAGAACTGCTGAAATCATGAACAGTGCATGATCCGAACTTCTTGTACATAGTTTGCACCTTATTAAAGGCGCTCCATACTGGTTTTACTTAAAGAAGGACTCTTTGTGAAGATACCACACTGGAACCTTTGCTGAGTATGGACTGGTAGCTTGAGAAGGCGTGCTACCTCATAGAGACTTGGTCCCCTCTTAAAGGGGATGTTCATTTGTTGCGCTTAAACCGTGGTATTGCTTTAAGATTGGAAGCAATAATGTCTTGACCAAAGAAAGTGATGATAATGTTTACATGAGCAAGTTATATGTATTTGACTAGTTAATTGTGAAGAAATACTGATGATGTTCTCTGAGAAGAAAAAGGTGAAAGATAGAAGAAGGATGCAGTGGGCCCGTAGGGATAGACGTGGTGTCCAGCATGCATGATAAAAAGAAACATAATGAGAAGGCTTAATGTTCAATAGAAAATGTTTTGATAATGATGATAGATAGTTAGGATAGAAGGTAAACCCTGAGTCCTTATAGGAGTCATGAAGAGATGGCTCAGTGCTCTTAACCCGAAAATAATGTTATGTTCTATACTGTGTATAGTAGTCGAAAAGGCAGTAGGCCCTGGCTGTACGGGGCGGTCCTGTAACTGAAAGGAGAGGCAGTAGGTCTGGTGCCGATAGGACAGGCGGTCCTGCAGATTTAAAGAAGGAGAATGAAAAAGTTAAATTACCTTATAATGTGATTATAGGAAGGTCTTTAGTGGATTTAGAGTGTATGTCCTTAAAGGCAATGTTAAAGTTAAATTGTTGCCCAATAATTTTGCACTTAGTAGAATACCCGGTTGGGTAACAGGAGTTATTTATAGCCTGTAATTTATAATGTTAACCATGTTTGTAACGTTCAAGTGTCCTCACCTCCCATAAAGGGAAGCCTGTTCAAGTATACTTATTGTTATTACACTCAACAAAATTGTATGTCTTTTTGCTGACTTGTATTGTTGTTTTCTTCCCAGTCCCGGAGTACTGTGTTTAACCAGGGGGGAGTGCAGCGCCCCAGAGTCCTGGTCGTTGCAGTACTATGGCTCCGCCACTACGGGGAGCTATGGTGCGTCTGATGGCACTGAAGGAGTTCATCTGATCAGGTATCACAGACACCAATACATTTCACAGTCGGGCCTCCGGGGGGAGCTAAGGGTTCTATTCATTAGGCCACTCCCCACCATAGTGGGTAAACTGGGGGTCAGGCAGGAAGTTAGATCAGAAAGCTGACTGGGTTGGAACCAAGCAACACCTTGTGGCAGAGGGTGTTGCAGGGGAAGATACAGTAGGGTCTCTGTCAGGGGTGGGATCCTGACGGAGGCTTGGCAACTTGAACGAACGTAACGGGACCGTGCCTGCTCAGGATAGCGGCGGTGCCCAAGGAAGGACGAGAAGAGAGATAGATTGTGCTGAGTGAGAAACGAGATCAAGCAAAAGGAGAAATACCAGTAGGGGTCGTGCTGTAAGACCGGAGCAACACCCTACTGAGGCGCACTACCGGTGGCCGGAACGCCGAGGGAGTATAATAACATTCAGCTTCAAGCAATACTCCAAACAGCGGCAGGACAGTCAGTCTAAGGCGGGCTGTCTAACCTAAATCACCTATGCAGTCTTGGGGGGCAACTTGTGGAGAGGGGCGACTCTAGGGTCCCGGAAGAGCTCCGAGCCTACCCGTCAAACGGGTGCCGTCCCAACCAGAACATCAGGGAGGGACGGAGGATTAGCAGAACATCATCTAGTCGAGTTGTGAGGGAACTTAAGAAACAGACACAACGGTTGTGGGGGACTTTCCGTAAGCACAGCAGGGAAGGACCACAACACATAGCGCTAGTAGGAAGGCACCGATTTCCACCTGTGAAGAGAACTCTGGAGGTGCCATTGGACCCGCCGGACTTGCGCAGCCTGGTGAATCGTGTTCCGGACTGAGGACTCAGAGATCTTCAGTAAAGAGGTAAAAGAGACTGCAACCTGGTGTCCTCGTTATTTACTGCACCGCACCACTGCAGCCTCACCCCCATCTACATCATCCACACCTAGTAATCCCCTGTGCGCCCCACGGCAGGGTCACGGACCGGGGCCTAGCCGGCATGACAACCCCAGAGTAGAGACTCAGAGGCCCGGTACCGGGTACCCCTCGGCCCTGCGGCGGTGGGGGCGCTCCATTCCCTCCCAGTAATATAGGCTGAATGTGAGCTTTGTGTGTTCCCTCCCAGTAATATAGGCTGGATGTGTGCTCTGTGTGTCCCTCCCAGTAATATAGGCTGGATGTGTGCTCTGTGTGTGTCTCCCAATAATATAGGCTAGATGTCAGGTATGTGTGTTCCCTCTCAGTAATATAGGCTGGATGTAAGTTCTGTGTGTGTCTCCCAATAATATAGGTTGGATGTGAGCTCTGTGTGTCCCTCCCAGTAATATAGGCTGGATGTGAAGTACGTGTGTCCCTCCCAGTAATATAGGCTGGATGTAAGTTCTGTGTGTGTCTCCCAATAATATAGGCTGGATGTGTGCTCTGTGTGTCCCTCCCAGTAATATAGGCTGGATGTGAGCTCTGTGTGTCCCTCCCAGTAATATAGGCTGGATGTGTGCTCTGTGTGTCCCTCCCAGTAATATAGGCTGGTTGTGAGGTCTATGTGTCCCTCTCAGTAATATAGGTTGGATGTGAGCTCTGTGTGTCCCTCCCAGTAATATAGGCTGGATGTGAAGTATGTGTGTCCCTCCCAGTAATTTATGCAAGATGAGAGCTCTGTGTGTCCCTCCCAGTGGTTTATGCTAAATAAGAGCTCTGTGTGTCCCTCTCAGATGCATAGGGTGAATGTGAGCTTTGGTGTGTTCACTCCCAGTAATATAGGCTGGATGTAAGGTCTGTGCATCACTGCCAATAATATAGGATGGATGTGAGCTCTTTGTGTCTCTCCCAGTAATATAGGCTAGATGTGAGGCTGGAGGTTTGTGTGCCCCTCCCAGTAATACAGGTTGTTTGTGAGATCAGTGTGTTGTCATTCCTAGTAATATAGGTCTGTTTGTCCCTACCTGTAATATATGCTGTCTGTACTTTCAGTGTGCCCCTCCCAGTTCTACAGGCTAAATATGTAATATATGCTGGACGTGAGCTCAATGTGACCTCCTCAGTAAAATAGGCTTGTTGTGAGATATGTGTGTCCCTTTCAATAATATCTTCTGGATGTGAGCTCAATGTGTCCCTCCCAGTAATATATGCTGGTTGTGAACACGGTACTTTACTCCCAGTAATCTAGACTGGATAAGAGTTTATGTGTTCTTTCCACTAATATAGGCTGGATGTGAGAATAGTGTGACCTTCCCAGTAATATAAGCTGGATGTAAGCTCGGTGTGTTCCTATAAGTAAGATAGGCTGGATGTACGTTCAGTGTGTTCCTACAAGTATTATAGGCTGGATGTAAGCTCAGTGTGTTCCTACAAGTAATATAGGCTGGATTTAAGCTCAGTGTGTTACTACAAGTAATATAGGCTGGATGTAAGCTCAGTGTGTTCCTACAAGTAATATAGGCTGGATGTAAGCTCAGTGTGTTCCTGCAAGTAATATAGGCTGGATTTAAGATCAGTGTGTTCCTACAAGTAATATAGGCTGGATGTAAGCTCAATGTGTTCTTATAAGTAATGTAGGCTGGATGTAAGCTCAGTGTGTTCCTACAAGTAATATAGGCTGGATGTAAGCTCAATGTGTTACTACAGGTAATATAGGCTGGATGTAAGCTCAATGTGTTCCTATAAGTAATATAGGCTGGATGTAAGCTCAGTGTGTTCTTACAAGTTATATAGGCTGGATGTAAGCTCAGTGTGTTCCTACAAGTAATATAGGCTGGATGTAAGCTCAAGGCGTTCCTATAAGTAACATAGGCTGGATGTAAGCTCAATGTGTTACTACAAGTAATATAGGCTGGATGTAAGCACAATGTGTTCCTACAGGTAATATAGGCTGGATGTAAGCTCAGTGTGTTCCTACAAGTAATATAGATTGGATGAAAGCTCAGTGTGTTCCTACAAGTAATGTAGGCTGGATGTAAGCTCAATGTGTTCCTATAAGTAACATAGGCTGGATGTAAGCTCAATGTGTTCTTACAAGTAATATAGGCTGGATGTAAGCTCAGTGTGTTCCTACAAGTACTATAGGCTGGATGTAAGCTCAGTGTGTTCCTACAAGTAATATAGGCTGTATGTAAGTGAGTCGCTCACCAGGGCCGTGGGGTACCCGGTACCAGGTCCGGTGTTCACAGGGGGATATCACGGTGGCGACCCGATCCTTGGCCCTGGGCGCCCATGTGAAAGGGGAAAATGAATAAAGTTTATGTTCGTGACGCCACCTGTGGTATTCAGTCAGTGGGAACTGACGCTGCTTTAAGCGGTCCTCTGGGGTGATGTTATGGCACCTAGATTGTATAACTTCCCACAGGTGAAGTATATCCCCAGGGCTCCCGGTGTGTAGATGGAAGATGGTGAATGGTGCAGCGGGTCTGAGTGCAGCTGCACATGGTTATCAGTTCAGTTTGCGTAGCCTGGGTAGGTGTAATGGCTGGTGAGGCTGCCACTGCTGTCTCAGTGGTGGTTATGGTGCACACTGTCGTCTTGGTGGTGCGAGTTGGGGTCACAGTAGAAGTAGTAGTGGTGGTGGCTACTTTGGCATTAGGTGGCGCTACTGGTGCCTTTGGTTTAGCCAGCTTTGGGGCAGTGTCTCTGTGCTTTCTCCCATTTAAAGCATACCACCCTTTTTCACCAAGATGTCTGGTGTACGCGACACAATCACCGGGGTAAAGGTCCCTGTCCGGATGTCCTTCCCAGAGGTGGGACTCCACGTCTCTCCTATTGACAAAGACCTCCGCGTACAGGCCTGGCTCTTTAATGAAACCCCAGCCTTTCTTTAGTTTGAAGGCTACCACTGTGCCCTGCTTCGGCGGGGCCTGGTTTGTCTGGCGGTCTGTCATGGTTCCCAATGGCAAGGGAACGTAAGAAACATATAAGTAACGAACGAGCTCTCGGGTGATGGAAACTCGAGTTGACCGTGAGCTAAATCTACCACACAACTAACAGTAGCCAGGGAGCATACCTACGGCTTCCTATATGCCACGCGCCAGCCGGAGGACTAACTACGCCTGGTAGAGGAAGAAACAGACCTGGCTTACCTCTAGGGAAATACCCCAAAAGATGATAGCAGCCCCCCACATGTAATAACGGTGAATTAAGAGGAAAAGACATACACAGTATGAAAGTAGATTTAGCAAAGAGAGGTCCACTTACTAGATAGCAGAAGGATACAAAAGAGGACTTCACGGTCAACTGAAAACCCTTTCAAAAACCATCCTGAAATTACTTTAAGACTCCTGTGTCAACTCATGACACAGGAGTGGCAATTTCAGCCCGCAAGAGCTTCCAGCTACAGAGAATTACAAAAACTGCAAACTGGACAAAAGGTACAAAACAAAAGGACAAAGTCCACTTAGCTGATCAGCAGACTAGTAGCAGGAACATGCAACCGAAGGCTCTGGTTACAATGATGACCGGCAAGGAAATGACTGGAGAGCAAGGCTAAATAGGAAACTCCCAAACACTGATGGAAGCAGGTGAACAGAAGCAGCAAAGTGCAAACAAGTCACCAGTACCACCAGCAACCACCAGGGGAGCCCAAAAAGCGGATACACAACAGTACCCTCCCCTTAAGGAGGGGGCACCGAACCCTCACAAGAACCGCCAGGGCGATCTGGATGAGCCCTATGAAAGGCACGAACCAAATCCGAGGCATGAACATCAGAGGCAGTTACCCAAGAATTATCTTCCTGACCATAGCCTTTCCATTTAACCAGATATTGAAGTCTCCCTCTGGAAATACGGGAGTCCAAGATCTTCTCTACGACGTACTCCAATTCACCCTCCACCAGCACAGGAGCAGGAGGTTCAGTAGAAGGAACCACCGGTACCTCATATCTCCGCAACAACGACCGATGGAACACATTATGGATAGCGAAAGATGCCGGGAGGTCCAAACGAAAGGAAACAGGGTTAAGAATCTCCAAAATCCTATAAGGACCGATGAACCGAGGCTTAAATTTGGGAGAAGAAACCCTCATAGGGACAAAACGGGAAGACAACCACACCAAGTCCCCAACGCGAAGGTGGGGACCAACACGACAATGACGGTTAGCAAACTGCTGAGTCCTCTCCTGGGACAATTCCAAATTATCCACCACTTGTCCCCAAATCCGATGCAACCGATCCACCACCGCATCCACTCCAGGACAATCCGAAGATTCAACCTGACCAGATGAAAAACGCGGATGAAACCCTGAATTGCAAAAGAAAGGAGAAACCAAAGTGGCAGAACTAGCCCGATTATTAAGAGCAAACTCCGCCAACGGCAGAAAGGCAACCCAATCATCCTGATCCGCAGACACAAAACACCTCAAATAAGTCTCCAAAGTTTGATTAGTTCGCTCCGTCTGGCCATTGGTCTGAGGATGGAATGCAGACGAAAAGGACAAATCAATGCCCAACCTGGCACAGACTGCCCGCCAAAATCTAGACACGAACTGGGTACCCCTGTCAGAAACGATGTTTTCCGGAATACCATGCAAGCGAACCACATTTTGAAAAAACAGAGGGACCAACTCAGATGAGGAAGGCAACTTAGGCAATGGCACCAAATGAACCATTTTAGAAAAACGGTCACACACCACCCAGATGACAGACATCTTCTGAGAAACAGGGAGATCCGAGATAAAGTCCATAGAGATGTGCGTCCAAGGCCTCTTCGGAATAGGCAAGGGCAACAACAACCCACTAGCCCTAGAACAACAAGGCTTGGCCCGAGCACACACATCGCAAGACTGCACAAAAACACGCACATCTCGAGACAGGGAAGGCCACCAGAAGGATCTAGCCACCAAATCTCTGGTGCCAAAAATTCCCGGATGACCTGCCAGAGTAGAAGAATGAACTTCCGAGATGACTCTAGTGGTCCACTCGTCAGGAACAAACAGTCTACCAGACGGACAACGATCAGGTCTATCCGCCTGAAATTCTTGCAAAGCACGTCGCAAATCTGGAGAGACAGCAGACAAAACCACTCCATCCTTAAGGACACCAGCAGGTTCAGAATTCCCAGGAGAGTCAGGCTCAAAACTCCTAGAAAGAGCATCTGCTTTCACATTCCTAAAACCCGGTAAGTACGAGACCACAAAATTAAACCGGGAAAAGAACAACGACCAACGAGCCTGTCTAGGATTCAGGCGCCTGGCAGACTCCAAATAAATTAAATTCTTGTGATCAGTCAAAACTACCACCTGATGTCTGGCACCCTCAAGCCAATGACGCCACTCCTCAAATGCCCACTTCATGGCCAAAAGCTCCCAATTACCAACATCATAGTTTCGCTCGGCGGCCAAAAATTTTCGCGAAAAGAACGCACAAGGTCTCATCACTGAGCAGTCGGAACTTTTCTGCGACAAAACCGCCCCCGCTCCGATCTCGGAAGCATCGACCTCAACCTGAAAGGGAAGAGAAACATCAGGCTGGCGCAACACAGGGGCAGACAAAAAGCGGCGCTTAAGCTCCCGAAAGGCCTCCACGGCAGCAGGGGACCAATTGGCAACATCAGCACCCTTTTTAGTCAAATCCGTCAGAGGTTTAGCAACGCCAGAAAAACCAGCTATAAATCGACGATAAAAATTAGCAAAGCCCAAGAATTTCTGGAGACTCTTCAGAGAAGTAGGCTGCGTCCAGTCGTAAATAGCCCGAACCTTGACAGGGTCCATCTCAATAGAAGAAGGGGAAAAAATATACCCCAAAAATGAAATTTTTTGAACCCCAAAAATACACTTTGAACCCTTTACACACAAAGAATTCTCCCGCAAAACCTGAAAAACCCTCCTGACCTGCTGAACATGAGACTCCCAGTCATCAGAAAAAATCAAAATATCATCCAAGTACACAATCATAAATTTATCCAAATATTCACGGAAAATATCATGCATTAAGGACTGAAAGACAGAAGGTGCATTAGAAAGGCCGAAAGGCATTACCAAATACTCAAAATGGCCCTCAGGCGTATTAAATGCGGTCTTCCACTCATCCCCCTGCTTAATTCGCACCAAATTATACGCCCCACGAAGATAAATCTTAGAGAACCACTTAGCCCCCCTTATGCGAGCAAACAAATCAGTCAGCAAAGGCAACGGATACTGATATTTGACTGTAATTTTATTCAGGAGACGATAGTCAATACAAGGCCTCAGAGAGCCATCCTTTTTAGAGACAAAGAAAAAACCGGCTCCTAAAGGTGATGAAGAAGGACGAATATGTCCCTTTTCCAGGGACTCCTTAATATACTCGCGCATAGCAGCATGTTCAGGTACAGATAGGTTAAACAAACGACCCTTTGGAAATTTACTGCCAGGAATCAGATCTATGGCGCAATCACAATCCCTGTGAGGAGGGAGTGAACCAATCTTAGGCTCTTCAAAAATATCACGATAATCAGACAAAAATGCCGGAATCTCAGATGGAATAGATGACGAAATGGACACCATAGGAGTGTCCCCATGAGCCCCCCGACATCCCCAGCTTAACACAGACATAGCCTTCCAGTCAAGGACTGGGTTATGAGACTGTAACCATGGTAATCCAAGCACCAAAACATCATGTAAATTGTACAACACAAGGAAGCGAATCACCTCCTGATGGTCTGGAGTCATACGCATAGTCACTTGCGTCCAGAACTGTGGTTTATTACAAGCCAAAGGTGTAGAATCAATACCCTTCAGAGGTATAGGGACTTCCAGAGGCTCTAAATCAAACCCACAGCACCTGGCAAAGGACCAGTCCATAAGACTCAGAGCGGCGCCAGAGTCCACATAGGCATCCACGGTAATAACTGATAATGAACAAATCAAGGTTACAGACAAAATAAATTTGGACTGTAAAGTGCCAATTGAAATGGACTTGTCAACCTTCCTAGTACGCTTAGAGCATGCCGATATAACATGAGCAGAATCACCACAATAGAAGCATAACCCATTTTTACGCCTATAATTCTGCCGCTCGCTTCTGGACATAACTCTGTCACATTGCATTTTCTCTGTCGTCTCTTCAGAAGATACCGCCAAATGGTGCACGGGTTTGCGCTCCCGCAAACGCCGATCAATCTGAATTGCCATTGTCATGGACTCATTCAGACCTGTAGGCGCAGGGAACCCGACCATAACATCTTTAACGGCATCAGAAAGGCCCTCTCTGAAATTTGCCGCTAAGGCGCACTCATTCCACTGAGTAAGCACAGACCACCTACGAAATTTTTGGCAGTATATCTCCGCTTCATCTTGCCCTTGAGATAGGGCTATCAAAGCTTTTTCAGCTTGAATCTCCAAATTAGGTTCCTCATAAAGCAACCCTAAAGCCAGGAAAAACGCATCCACATTGAGCAACGCAGGATCCCCTGGTGCCAATGAAAATGCCCAATTTTGAGGGTCACCTCGCAGCAAAGAGATTACAATCTTAACCTGCTGGACAGGATCTCCTGAGGAGTGAAGTCTGAGAGAAAGGAATAATTTACAATTATATTTGAAATTCAAAAACCGAGATCTATCTCCGGAAAACACCTCTGGTGTAGGGATTTTAGGTTCAGAAATAGGAGCATGTATAACAAAATCTTGTAAATTTTGAACCTTCGTAGCAAGATTATTTAAACCTGCAGCCAAACTCTGAGGATCCATCTTTAAACAGGTGAGCTCAGAGCCATTCAAGGATTATAAGGAGAGAAAGGCAAAGGCTGTAATTAAAGCTGAAATACAACTGATCCAACTATGGAGCAAGCATAGAGGAAAAAGGGCAAAAAAAAAAAAAAATTTACAGACTTCTTTTTTCTCTCCTTTCTTCTGCCAATAAGTTTAACACAGGCCGGTCATACTGTCATGGTTCCCAATGGCAAGGGAACGTAAGAAACATATAAGTAACGAACGAGCTCTCGGGTGATGGAAACTCGAGTTGACCGTGAGCTAAATCTACCACACAACTAACAGTAGCCAGGGAGCATACCTACGGCTTCCTATATGCCACGCGCCAGCCGGAGGACTAACTACGCCTGGTAGAGGAAGAAACAGACCTGGCTTACCTCTAGGGAAATACCCCAAAAGATGATAGCAGCCCCCCACATGTAATAACGGTGAATTAAGAGGAAAAGACATACACAGTATGAAAGTAGATTTAGCAAAGAGAGGTCCACTTACTAGATAGCAGAAGGATACAAAAGAGGACTTCACGGTCAACTGAAAACCCTTTCAAAAACCATCCTGAAATTACTTTAAGACTCCTGTGTCAACTCATGACACAGGAGTGGCAATTTCAGCCCGCAAGAGCTTCCAGCTACAGAGAATTACAAAAACTGCAAACTGGACAAAAGGTACAAAACAAAAGGACAAAGTCCACTTAGCTGATCAGCAGACTAGTAGCAGGAACATGCAACCGAAGGCTCTGGTTACAATGATGACCGGCAAGGAAATGACTGGAGAGCAAGGCTAAATAGGAAACTCCCAAACACTGATGGAAGCAGGTGAACAGAAGCAGCAAAGTGCAAACAAGTCACCAGTACCACCAGCAACCACCAGGGGAGCCCAAAAAGCGGATACACAACAGCGGTCCTTGTGGGCCTGGGCCTTAGCACATAGGTCCCTCTCGTCAAAGGCTTTGCGCTGAGCCTGGTACTCCTCCTCCTTAGCCTCCCATTTATGTGCAAGTTGTTGTTGGTATTCCTCCCAGCTCAGACCCTCTAGGACCTCTCCATCCTTCTTCTCTGCCCCGGGGAACCCATAAGATCGGTCCCAGGGTTCACCCAGTGGTATACAGTCTTTTCCACATAGATTTCACCCGGCAGGCTGGTGGGCTGGATCGGGGCCTTCGTAAAACTTTCCATCCCCGTGGCCTGGTCCCATTCCCCAGGATCTGAAACCACCCGGATCCTTAATGGGGTCGTGCAGCTAGCGGGCTCACTAGGAATTCCTCAGCTACCGGGGCAGGGTCAGCGTCCTCACCTGCCACTGTGGTGTCTCAGGTGCCGGTCTCCTATGCTGGTATCGGGGTCCGTTGGATAGGACACAGTTCCTGCAACTGTCCTCTCAGCACCACCTTCCGCGTGGTCTCGGCACTCAGCTGCATCCACAGGAGCTGGTCGGTGAGCTCTTCCACCTCCGCTATCAGGAACTCCAAGAACTCTGGTGATGGCTCGCTGCGACTTCCATCCTGGTGGCTGGAGGAGTCCTCAGCTTTCACCCCACGCTCCAGATCCGGGCTGCTCGCCATGTCGTCCTCCACGTTCCTCTCCACTTCCCGTTCCCGCTCTCTCCTGCGGGGCCGGAGCTTCTTCTTTCTCCCGCCATTTAGGATTAGGAGGCGGATCTCTGTTGCTGATGGGCATGTCCGCATGGTACAGTAATATTTGGAGTGGGAAGCCATTATTTTCATGCCCCACAGCTAGTTCCCTCCCACCATTGCACACTTGTCTTTTCCAGCGCTCCTCGTGGTGCTATAATGGCGGCAGTTTTGGTGGCAATTCACAATGCACAGTCTCTCAATAAATCACAGTCAGGCACAGTCTCTTAGGCGCACATGACCCGATTTACTGGGTCAGTCCAACCTGTTCGTGACGCCAAGATGAGTCACCCGCCAGTGCCGTGGGGTACCCGGTACCGAGTCCGGTGTTCACAGGGGGATGTCACGGTGGCGACGCAGTCCGTGACCCTGGGTGCCCATGTAAAAGGGGAAATTGAATAAAGTTTATGTCCATGACGCCACCTTTGGTATTCGGTCAGTGGGGACCAACGCTGCTTTAAGGGGTCCTCTGGGGTGATGGTATGGCAGGTAGATGGTATAACTTCCCACAGGTGAAGTACAGTATATCCCCAGAGCTCCCGGTGTGTAGATGGAAGATGGTGAATGGTGCAATAAAGAACGAGGACACAGGGTTGCAGTCTCTTTACCTGGTTTACTGAAGACTAGGGTTGAGCGAAACGGGTCGGCCATTTTCAGAAGTCGCCGACTTTTGGCAAAGTCGGGTTTCATGAAACCCGACCCGACCCCTGTGTGGGGTCGGCCATGAGGTCGGCGATCTTCTGAATCTGGTATCGGAATTCCGATACCGAGTTCCGATATGTTTGCGATATCGGAAATCGGTATCGGAATCCACATTTAAGTGTAAAATAAAGAATTAAAATAAAAAATATTGATATACTCACCTCTCCGGAGGCCCCTGGACATCGCCGCTGGTAACCGGCAGCCTTCTTTGCTTAAAATGAGCGCGTTCAGGGCCTTCCATGACGTCACGGCTTCTGATTGGTCACGGCCGCCCATGTGACCGCCACGCGACCAATCACAAGCCGTGACGTAATTCTCAGGTCCTAAATTCCTAGAATTTACCGCGTGGCGGTCACATGGGCGGCCGCGACCAATCAGAAGCCGTGACGTCATGGAAGGCCCTGAACGCGCTCATTTTAAGCAAGGAAGGCTGCCGGTTACCAGCGGTAAGGTCCAGGCTGCGTCGGAGAGGTGAGTATATCAATATTTTTTATTTTAATTCTTTATTTTACACATTAATATGGATCCCAGGGCCTGAAGGAGAGTTTCCTCTCCTTCAGACCCTGGGAACCATAGTATCCCATTGCACTGCATTGGGTTTCGTGTTTCGGCCGACCCCGACTTTTTTATAGGATCGGCCGATTTCACTCGACCCGACTTTTGAGAAAGTCGGGTTTCGTGAAACCCGACCCGATCCTATAAAAATAAAAGTCACTCAACCCTACTGAAGACTTCAGGCAGCCACAGTCCAGGGCCCCAGATCACAGGGTAGGCAGGGTCTGGCCGGCATGCAAGCGAATCCAGAGTCCCCCTTACCAGGTGGAGTTAAAAGCCTTCCTTAAAGCGTGGTGGTGTTGTAGTCCCTTACTGCCTATGGCTTCAGATAAGGTCCTCACAGTTCTTCTGTTCCCCATATAGGATAGGACAATACCTGCATGACAGGTAACTTGGGCTTTTTTACAGGGACTCTATCATGCCCAGGGCTCTATGTGTTACTGTTTCTCAGGTGTGTGTTGCAGACAGGTAACTTGCAGTTCAGTTGTCCTGCCGGTCTCTGCTGTAAGTCATAGCATCCCTTAAAACCTCAGTGGTCCGGCTACCGATTATCTGCGCTTCAGAGGGAGGCAGCCTGCTCGTAGCTGGTCTCCCCCTGATATCACTCTCCTGTGCTTTGCTCTCCTGCACGCTTCCCGAACAATGTCTTTTCCTTCTGTATGTCTCTTTCTTTAGGAGCTGTAGTACTTCAGACTACACGGCCCCTTCAGACCCTCTGATACTCTATGTCGGTCCGCACTCTCCTCTGTCCTCTGACAGAATCTGCCTCAAACTAAGACTCTCTTTCCCTTCAAACCACAATATATATAGGGAAGTTCACCCTAAACTAGGCTTACAGCTCCCCCTTCTGTCCTGGAGTGTGAACATGTTGTATGCATTGTGATTACCTGATAAAAGATATCCTTCATAGCTTCCAAACGTAACATCACTCTCCCCGTGAGGAAAGCAATGCTACTGTGATGACCAGGACCCTGGGGCACCACAAAAGCTCAGTGTGTTCCTATAAGTAATATAGGCTGGATGTAAGCTCAGTGTGTTCCTACAAGTTATATAGGCTGGATGTAAGCTCAGTGTGTTCCTACAAGTAATATAGGCTGGATGTAAGCTCAGTGTGTTCCTACAAGTAATATAGGTTGGATGTAAGCTCAGTGTGTTCCTACAAGTAATATAGGTTGGATGTAAGCTCAATGTGTTTCTACAAGTAATATAGGCTGGATGTAAGCTCAGTGTATTCCTACAAGTAATATAGGCTGGATGTAAGCTCAGTGCGTTCCTACAAGTAATATAGGTTGGATGTAAGCTCAGTGCGTTCCTACAAGTAATATAGGTTGGATGTAAGCTCAATGTGTTCCTACAAGTAATATAGGCTGGATGTAAGCTCAGTGTGTTCCTACAAGTAATATAGGCTGGATGTAAGCTCAGTGTGTTCCTACTAGTAATATAGGTTGGATGTAAGCTCAGTGTGTTCCTACAAGTAATATACGTTGGATGTAAGCTCAGTGTGTTTCTACAAGTAATATTGGCTGGATGTAAGCTCAGTGTATTCCTACAAGTAATATAGGCTGGATGTAAGCTCAGTGCGTTCCTACAAGTAATATGGGTTGGATGTAAACTCAGTGCGTTCCTACAAGTAATATAGGTTGGATGTAAGTTCAATGTGTTCCTACAAGTAATATAGGCTGGATGTAAGCTCAGTGTGTTCCTACAAGTAATATAGGCTGGATGTAAGCTCAGTGTGTTCCTATAAGTAATATAGGCTGGATGTAAGCTCAGTGTGTTCCTACAAGTAATATAGGCTGGATGTAAGCTCAGTGTGTTCCTACAAGTAATATAGGCTGGATGTAAGCTCAGTGTGTTCCTACAAGTAATATAGGCTGGATGTAAGCTCAGTGTGTTCCTACAAGTAATATAGGTTGGATGTAAGCTCAGTGTGTTCCTACAAGTAATATAGGTTGGATGTAAGCTCAATGTGTTTCTACAAGTAATATAGGCTGGATGTAAGCTCAGTGTGTTCCTACAAGTAATATAGGCTGGATGTAAGCTCAGTGTGTTCCTACTAGTAATATAGGTTGGATGTAAGCTCAGTGTGTTCCTACAAGTAATATACGTTGGATGTAAGCTCAGTGTGTTTCTACAAGTAATATAGGCTGGATGTAAGCTCAGTGTATTCCTACAAGTAATATAGGCTGGATGTAAGCTCAGTGCGTTCCTACAAGTAATATAGGTTGGATGTAAGCTCAGTGCGTTCCTACAAGTAATATAGGTTGGATGTAAGTTCAGTGTGTTCCTACAAGTAATATAGGTTGGATGTAAGCTCAGTGTGTTCCTACAAGTAATATAGGCTGGATGTAAGCTCAGTGTGTTCCTATAAGTAATATAGGCTGGATGTAAGCTCAGTGTGTTCCTACAAGTAATATAGGCTGGATGTAAGCTCAGTGTGTTCCTACAAGTAATATAGGCTGGATTTTAATGCCATTTTTCCTCACCGTCAACCTTTTAGATATGAGGTCTGTGAATTCAAGATACAGTTGTCTTTACTTGCTTCCATGTATCAGCACAGTTATATTGCATTTACTGTATTTCCTCTTTGTCTATATCCTGTTTTCTCTGCTCTCCGGAAGATTTCTCCCTATCCACTACAGATTGGTGTACAACACATCCCCCTCTCTGAGGCTATCTCTAAGGGTATGTTCATGGGCAAGCATGTAAAAAAATCATAGTTTTATCCTGAAAAGTAGAATGACCAAAAATACAGTTGTGTGAATGAGGCCTAACACTGAGAATAGGAAGGTTAAATAATGGACTAAATGACACTTCAGCAGCAAAGTGGTAGACATTTTTTAATTAAAGCTATTCAGAAAGTTCCTTAACTTTGCACTTAGAAAGCAAATTATTAAAAAAAATATTTATTATTGGATAACATGGCTCTATAAAGGTACCCACTCAGCAAAACAAAGCCTGCAATATTAGCAAAATGGCCAATGGGTTAGGCTCAGTTGGCCATCCTGACACCATAATAGGTTGCTTAATTAGCCACTGGTGCACAGAGACAGTAGTTGTTTTATCGTTAGTATACTTTAGCGGTGCATTTCACATATTGTTTGCAACACCAGCCCTGGAAGCAAGATTGACATCATTTCTCTGTTTCTGGAAAATGATAAGGGGCAATGCCAGCTTGACATTCCTCAAAGAGAAACTTTACCCCCTAAACTTGTGGAAAATCTGAAAAGTGTGTATGATGTTGAGACGATGAGTGTAAGGCTAGGTTCACATTGCGTTAGGGCAATCCGTTTAGCGCTAGCGCTAGCGGATTGCGCTAACGCAATGTTTATTTAGGGGCCGCGCTAGGGGTCGCGTTAACGTCCCCGCTCTCGCAGATCCCCGATCTGCGAGAGCGGGGAACGGACCTCGGGCACGCCGCGGACGCTGCAAGCAGCGTCCGAGGCGCGCCACAGAAGAACGGTACATCGCTAGCGCGAGCCGAAAAAGGCACGCGCTTGCAATGCGCTAGAGGGAAACTTCACATTGCTGTCAATGGGTGCGCTAACGGACCCGTTGCACGGCGTTAATTGCGACATTTTCACCGTGCAACGCTGTCCGTTAGCGTGCACACATTAACGCAATGTGAACCTAGCCTAAGGCACATCAGCACTGGATTTGAAGAAATTCAATTGACCATCTAGAAGTCTGATAGAAAAAATCCGGCAGATACTGGAAGAACATTTCTTGCCCAAACTTGGAAGAAGATTAAGGATCTAGGACTATCTTTCATGTTTTCGGTCCCATAGTTATCATTTTACAGAACTGTGAGCAGTTGAAGGATGATACTTTTCTGCTCTTGTGTGCAAGAAAATCTTGGCTGACTTGCTCAAAACTCAAATTCAGCTCCATTCAATGTTTAGGGATGAATGAGAACCTCCCTAAGGCAAAAGTCACATGGCTGTATAACTCAGACAAGTACCGCAGCGCACTTATGTTTCTCCAGTACAGGGGGAAAAAAAGCATTAAACCTCTGCAGAAATGGAGAGTCTCCAATAAAATACTTCTACATTACATGACCAAAACTCTGTGGACATACGAACGTCACCTCTGTAGGTGGAAATGGATCACCTCATTCAAAAACCAAGGACATCATTATAGATTTGGAAGAGTTTCTGTCATGATCCAGGTCGGGGTTTGCTTCTTGCTTTTCTTTCCCCGGCCTGGTTATGATGGGGTTCACCTTTCTTTCCTGCCTCTCTTTGGTTCGAGGGTGGCTATTTATTGGTGCCATTTCTGGTAGCATTTGTCAGTGATAGTTCCAGTCTCTGGCTTGAGCAGCTGACCCGTATGCTCTAGTGATCCTTCTACCTCTGACTACCCGTATTTGTGCCTGATCCGTTCCCTATCCCTGACTTTGTATGTGTTTGGTGGTTCCCTACAGTGTATGACTTGGCTTGAATTATGAACCCCGCCTCCTGCTTTCCTTCTCTGTTACTACTAATGATGAGCAAGTATACTCGCTGCTCGGGTGATCTCCGAGTATTTGTTAGTGTTCGGAGATATAGTTTTCATCGTCTCAGCCAGGGCCGGACTGGGACTAAAATTCAGCCCTGGCATTTGAAGTTACACAGGCCCACTTGTCACATGGTGACTGTATAATATCTTTGTACACTTGTAGGCAGGGCCGGTTTTAGGCAAAGTGGGGCCCTAGGCAAAGTTTAAAATGGGTCCCCAAATGCTAACATATTGCACATCACACAGAAGCCTTTCTGTTGTATTTACGTGCGCTGAGTTCAGGCCGCTAAACGAGTTTAATCGACAATACTGAAGTTGTTCAACGCTTGTTTCCCGGCCTCTTTCCACCAGCTGAGGAATAATGATGAGACAGAACGATCACTAATAGATCACCATACAGTATCATGTTTTCAGCAGCACATCTACAGTTTACACTGGCAATGTGCTGCTGACAACAAGGCTTTTTGTTCCAGCAAAAACAATCCGAATATGCAGCATTTTACTTGTTTAGTAAAATACACCCCATAGTCCTCCATATATTATAATGTGCTCCATAGTCCTCCATATAGTATAATACACTCCCTATAGTCCTCCATATATTAAAATACACTGCTCAGTCCTCCACATAGTATAATACACTCCTCATAGTCCTCCATATAGCATAATACAATCCTCATAGTCCTCCATATAGCATAATACAATCCTCATAGTGCTCCATATAGTATAATGCACCGCCACAGTCATCCATGTAGTACAATTCACTTCCCATAGTATAATGCACCCCATAGTTCTTCATATAGTATAACGTATTCCCCATAGTCCTCGATACAGTATAATGCAGCCCACATATAGTATAATGCAGCCACCCCAGAGTATAATGCAGCCACCCCAGAGTATAATGCAGCCACCCCAGAGTATAATGCAGCCACCCCAGAGTATAATGCAGCCACCCCACAGAGTATAATGCAGCCACCCCAGAGTATGTAACCCCCATAGAATATAATACAGCCCACCTCCCCATAATATATAATGTAGCCCCCCATAGAATATAATGCAGCCCCCCATAGTATATAACGCAGCCTCCCCCATAGAATATAATATACCCCCACAATAGTATATAACACAGCCACATAGTACATAACATGGCCTCCCCCATAGAATATAATATACTCCCCATAGTATATAGCAAAGCCCGCATATTATATAGCACAAACCGCATAGTATACAGCACAGCCTGCATACTATAGCACAGCTCGCGTAGTAGATAACACAGCCCACACAGCAGTATTCAGCACAGACCACACAGTAGTATACAGCACAGACCACACAGTAGTATACAGCACAGCCCACGTAGAAGTATACAGCACAGTCCACACAGTAGTATACAGCACAGCCCACAGAGTAATATATACAGCACAGCCCACAAAGTAATATATACAGCACAGCCCACAAAGTAATATATACAGCACAGCCCACAGAGAACTATATACAGCACAGCCCAGAGAACTATATACAGCACAGCCCACAGAGAACTATATAAAGCACAGCCCAGAGTACTATATACAGCACAGCCCAGAGTACTATATAAAGCACAGCCCAGAGAGTACTATATACAGCACAGCCCAGAGAGTACTATATACAGCACAGCCCAGAGAGTACTATATACAGCACAGCCCACAGAGTACTATATACAGCACAGCCCACAGAGTACTATATACAGCACAGCCCACAGAGTACTATACACAGCACAGCCCACAGAGCACTATATACAGCACAGCCCACAGAGTACTATATACAGCACAGCCCACAGAGTACTATATACAGCACAGCCCACAGAGTACTATATACAGCACAGCCCACAGAGAACTATATACAGCACACAGTAGTATACAGCACAGAGCACAGCCCACAGAGAACTATATACAGCCCACAGTAGTATACAGCACAGAGCACAGCCCACAGAGAACTATATACAGCACAGAGCACAGCCCACAGAGAACTATATACAGCCCACAGTAGCATACAGCACAGCCCACAGATAACTATATACAGCCCACAGTAGTATACAGCACAGAGCACAGCCCACAGAGAGCTATATACAGCCCACAGTAGTATATAGCACAGAGCACAGCCCACAGAGAACTATATACAGCCCACAGCAGTATACAGCACAGAGCACAGCCCACAGAGAACTATATACAGCCCACAGCAGTATACAGCACAGAGCACAGCCCACAGAGAACTATATACAGCCCACAGCAGTATACAGCACAGAGCACAGCCCACAGAGAACTATATATAGCATAGAGCACACAGTAGTATACAGCACAGAGCACAGCCCACAGAGAGCTATATACAGCCCACAGTAGTATACAGCACAGAGCACAGCCCACAGAGAACTATATACAGCCCACAGCAGTATACAGCACAGAGCACAGCCCACAGAGAACTATATACAGCCCACAGCAGTATACAGCACAGAGCACAGCCCACAGAGAACTATATATAGCACAGAGCACACAGTAGTATACAGCACAGAGCACAGCCCACAGAGAGCTATATACAGCCCACAGCAGTATACAGCACAGAGCACAGCCCACAGAGAACTATATACAGCCCACAGTAGTATACAGCACAGAGCACAGCCCACAGAGAACTATATACAGCCCACAGCAGTATACAGCACAGAGCACAGCCCACAGAGAACTATATACAGCCCACAGCAGTATACAGCACAGCGCACAGCCCACAGAGAACTATATATAGCACAGAGCACACAGTAGTATACAGCACAGAGCACAGCCCACAGAGAGCTATATACAGCCCACAGCAGTATACAGCACAGAGCACAGCCCACAGAGAACTATATACAGCCCACAGTAGTATACAGCACAGAGCACAGCCCACAGAGAACTATATACAGCCCACAGCAGTATACAGCACAGAGCACAGCCCACAGAGAACTATATACAGCCCACAGCAGTATACAGCACAGAGCACAGCCCACAGAGAA
Organism: Ranitomeya variabilis; assembly: GCF_051348905.1. Taxonomy (NCBI): domain Eukaryota; kingdom Metazoa; phylum Chordata; class Amphibia; order Anura; family Dendrobatidae; genus Ranitomeya; species Ranitomeya variabilis. The sequence continues at coordinate 618,383,740 of NC_135235.1, forward strand.
CTATATATAGCACAGAGCACACAGTAGTATACAGCACAGAGCACAGCCCACAGAGAGCTATATACAGCCCACAGCAGTATACAGCACAGAGCACAGCCCACAGAGAACTATATACAGCCCACAGTAGTATACAGCACAGAGCACAGCCCACAGAGAACTATATACAGCCCACAGCAGTATACAGCACAGAGCACAGCCCACAGAGAACTATATACAGCCCACAGCAGTATACAGCACAGAGCACAGCCCACAGAGAACTATATATAGCAGAGCACACAGTAGTATACAGCACAGAGCACAGCCCACAGAGAGCTATATACAGCCCACAGCAGTATACAGCACAGAGCACAGCCCACAGAGAACTATATACAGCCCACAGTAGTATACAGCACAGAGCACAGCCCACAGAGAACTATATACAGCCCACAGCAGTATACAGCACAGAGCACAGCCCACAGAGAACTATATACAGCCCACAGCAGTATACAGCACAGAGCACAGCCCACAGAGAACTATATACAGCCCACAGCAGTATACAGCACAGAGCACAGCCCACAGAGAACTATATACAGCCCACAGCAGTATACAGCACAGAGCACAGCCCACAGAGAACTATATATAGCACAGAGCACACAGTAGTATACAGCACAGAGCACAGCCCACAGAGAGCTATATACAGCCCACAGCAGTATAAAGCACAGAGCACAGCCCACAGAGAACTATATACAGCCCACAGTAGTATACAGCACAGAGCACAGCCCACAGAGAGCTATATACAGCCCACAGCAGTATACAGCACAGAGCACAGCCCACAGAGAACTATATACAGCCCACAGTAGTATACAGCACAGAGCACAGCCCACAGAGAACTATATACAGCCCACAGCAGTATACAGCACAGAGCACAGCCCACAGAGAACTATATACAGCCCACAGCAGTATACAGCACAGAGCACAGCCCACAGAGAACTATATACAGCCCACAGCAGTATACAGCACAGAGCACAGCCCACAGAGAACTATATACAGCCCACAGCAGTATACAGCACAGAGCACAGCCCACAGAGAACTATATACAGCCCACAGTAGTATACAGCACAGAGCACAGCCCACAGAGAGCTATATACAGCCCACAGCAGTATACAGCACAGAGCACAGCCCACAGAGAACTATATACAGCCCACAGTAGTATACAGCACAGAGCACAGCCCACAGAGAACTATATACAGCCCACAGCAGTATACAGCACAGAGCACAGCCCACAGAGAACTATATACAGCCCACAGCAGTATACAGCACAGAGCACAGCCCACAGAGAACTATATACAGCCCACAGCAGTATACAGCACAGAGCACAGCCCACAGAGAACTATATACAGCCCACAGCAGTATACAGCACAGAGCACAGCCCACAGAGAACTATATACAGCCCACAGCAGTATACAGCACAGAGCACAGCCCACAGAGAGCTATATACAGCCCACAGCAGTATACAGCACAGAGCACAGCCCACAGAGAACTATATATAGCACAGAGCACACAGTAGTATACAGCACAGAGCACAGCCCACAGAGAGCTATATACAGCCCACAGCAGTATACAGCACAGAGCACAGCCCACAGAGAACTATATACAGCCCACAGCAGTATACAGCACAGAGCACAGCCCACAGAGAACTATATACAGCCCACAGCAGTATACAGCACATAGCACAGCCCACAGAGAACTATATACAGCCCACATCTCTTCTCTTCCTCCCCTCACCTCCTCCGAGAATGGCCCCGCAGTCCAGAAAAAAAAAAAACTCTCCTCACCTCTCCTCGTGCCCAGCGTTGCTTCCTGGTTCCTGCTCCTGTCTCAGCAGCTGCAGTCTGCCCGGGACACAGCAGGTGCGCGATGATATGACATCATCGCGCACCCGCAGTGTCAGAGGCAGAGCGGGGAATGATGGGAGAGGAGCGTCTGTAGACGCTCTCTCCTCCATCATTGCATTCAACTGTACCGGCGTCTATACGCCGGTATAGTTGAATGCGACGGCGGGGGCGGCGGATTGAGCGGCCCACTACTGGCACCGGCCCTTCTGGCATTTGCCAGAAGTGCCCTATGGCCAGTCCGGCCCTGGTCTCAGCTGAATGATTTACAGCTACTAGCCTGTCTGAGTACATGTGGGGGTTGCCTGGTTGCTAGGGAATCCCCATATGTAATCAAGCTGGCTAATAGCTGTAAATCATTCAGCTGAGATGATGAAAACTATATCTCCAAACACTAACAAATACCCGGAGATTACCCGAGCGTGCTGGGGAAAACCTGAGCAACGAGTATATTCGCTCATCACTAGTTACTATGTTTCGGTTTGGCTTTGACTCTTTGGCTCGTTCCCCGACTATGTCTTCTGTCTCAAGTTTTGGATCCCGCTCTCCCATCTGGTTCTGATTTCTGGCTTGTCTCTGACCACGTGCATTGCTGTGACCTCTGGTGCTTCGTCTTCCTGTTTGTTACTGACCGGCCTGTCTGACTACTCTGCCGCCTCCAAGTGGCGATCCGTGCTTTGCACTGTGGTGCTGCACAGTGAGTGCTACCTTTTTCCCCTTACATGCGCCCCTGGTAGAGGTTGCGTGCAGCTGCCTTGCAGTTGCATTACAGTTTCATGGTCGTATAACTCGGACTGACCGTCATCTCTCCCAGACAGAGTGTGAAATACATGCTTTCACGCTCAGGTCAGGATAGTTACTGGCCAGTCCAAGAATTGCGTTGCAATCCTCTTCCCTAATAGTCCTCCTCCGAAGAGTCTAAAGTCCTTGCAGACCCCTCCTAAAGTCTAGCAGAAGAGTCGAAGGTGTAGGAGCAGCAATAGGTTGATCAAGTCTATAATGTTTTTAGTTTTTGAATGAGATGGTACACCACCTCCTAGAGAGGTGACATTTGTATGTCCACATACTTTTGGGCACATAATGTAGAACTATTTTATTGGAGAGTCTACGTTTCTGCAGGGAGTTACTGTAAGACTTTTTTTCTTGCACTTGGGAAACATAAGTGCAAAGCCCTTGTGGATATCTCCTGAACATATCTCGTGCACAGACTGTTCAAGTCAAGTCATCGTCAGTCATTGAGTGTCTTTCAGAGCTAAATCCGGAGCAGATGCCGTCTTCACCTTCATACCTTCCAATCTCACCTTTCACACTCGCAAACATGCATTATTTTCACTGTAGAGACAATCAAAGTTTTCTTCTATATTTGATTGCCAGAAAGTTAATGGAGTCCTACCAAACTAGTTTTTTCCAGAATGAGTATCAAGTTGGCAAGATCCTCAAGAAATGAACTAGAAGAAAATGACGTTGTCTGAACATGGAGTCATATCTAGACCGAATTATAACCTTTTATATCCAATACTCCTCTTTAATTTGTCGGTCTTCTAATATTCAACGGTAAAGTTACTCAACTAGTTTTAGTGAAGGGTCACTCACCTGGATATTCGATCAGGTAAAGGTATTTTCTGGCTTGTTAACATTTCACAAATCAAGGTTGATTATTTATTGATGGGGGAACCTCATACCCCTAACACAGCCCCTTTTTAACAAACTCAGACCCCAGACCAGAACCTTAAACCCATTCAGACACCAGATCTAAAGAATCATTCAGAGCTTAGACTCTACAAAATCATTAAAGAGTAACCCTCATTTTAATTTTTATCTCATAAATCAATAGTAAATATGAAAGTACACTATATATAAATTATAAATTAAAGGAGGCATCATTAATCTGAGACATGTAATGACTAACTGTCGGCTCTTTCACTATACATGTCTCACATTGGTGACACCCCTTTCATTTAAAATAACCCCTGGAGGCAAATTCTCAGGGAGATCTATGTCCTGCCCATAGATCTTAACGGCTCATTTACATATTTAAAAAATGTGGATTTCTCAGGAATAAGACATTGGATTGCAGATATCAGGGTATCATTTAATTCAGCTTCCTATAACCTACATACACATATGGACGGCTGGGGAAAGTTGATTCTACTGACTCATTCCTTTTAAGGACACCAGACCTCTAAACTTTTTCAGACCCTCTAATTAATCCCTATTATGAATTAAACTCCACACCAGACTGCTAAAATTAATAAAGACCCCAGACCCTACTCACTTAAAAATACAGATGATGGTAAACCCTCCCATGAATCTCCCAGCAGCGGGCAAAGTGTTTGTGCTGATGCTAATACTAGCAAAGCCAGTGGTGTGTCTAAAGGTCACCAATGCAAAATTAGAATATGCCCCCCCCCACTGTAAGCTGGTCAGATGTATGAGCACTTGTAACATTCTAGAACTTAAAAAGACATATGTGTTCACCCTCATGTGATAATGTCCGCCATCCTGGTGCCATCCTATAATAAAGTCTACCATCTTGGCCCCCTTCCTGGTATAATGTTCTCCATCTACTATATAATTGTCTAAGGGTCACTTCCGTCTGTCCTTCTGTCTGTCTGTCACGGATATTCATTGGTCACGGGCCACGGCCTCTGTCTGTCATGGAATCCAAGTCGCTGATTGGTCGTGGCAAAACAGCCACGACCAATCAGCGACGGCCACAGTCCAGCGGAAAAATGGCCGCTCCTTCCTCCCCGCAGTCAGTGCCCGCTCCGTACTCCCCTCCAGTCTGCCCTCACACAGGGTTAATGGCAGCGGTAACAGACCGCGTTATGCCGCGGTGTAATGCACTCCGTTACCGCTGCTATTAACCCTGTGTGACCAACTTTTTACTATTCATGCTGCCTATGCAGCATGAATAGTAAAACGATCTAATGTTAAAAATAATAAAAAATAAATAAATCGTTATATACTCACTGTCTGTCGGCCCCCGGATTGACAACAGGCCTTTCCCGCTCCTCGCGACGCTCCGGTAACCGGTCCATGCTGCGATCTTGCGAGATGATGACGTAGTGGTCTCACGAGACCGCTACGTCATCATCTCGCGAGACCGCAATGCACTCTTGGGACCGGCGCGCACGAGCAGCGTCAGTAACCGCTTCGCTTGGATCCGGAAGGTGAGTATATAACTATTTTTTATTTTATTTCTTTTTTTAACAGGGATATGATGCCCACATTGCTGTATACTACGTAGCTGGGCAATATACTACATGGGCTGGGCAATATACTACGTGGCTGGGCAATATACTATGTAGACTGCGCAATATACTACGTGGGCTGCGCAATATACTACGTGGGCTGCGCAATGTACAACGTGGGCTGCGCACTGTACTACGTGGGGTGTGCAATGTACTACGTGGGCTGTGCAATATGCAACGTGGGCTGCGCAATGTACTGCGTGGGCTGCGCAATGTACTGCGTGGGCTGCGCAATGTACTGCGTGGGCTGCGCAATGCACTGCGTGGGCTGCGCAATATACTACGTGGGCTGTGCTATACACTACGCATACATATTCTAGAATACCCGATGCGTTAGAATCAGTCCACCATCTAGTCATGTAATAACGTCCTCTGTCCTGGGCCTTCTGTTGAATTATGTCCCTAATCCTGGGCACATCTGAGGACGCTCATCCAGGTGAAATTGATGGTGGCGTCAGCGAGTTCTTCTCTCAAACCCTGTGTGCCCGCAATCATTGCACCCCTTAGCAGAGTACTAGTGACTTTTCTGCCCCCTGCTCCTCAGCACTTAGTGACTATGTAACGTTACGCAGTCTCCACTTCATGGCTGAGTTGCTGCGATTCCTTCCACTCACAGGTGATGGGGAAGATTTAGGAGGAAGAAATGTCATGAATGGACTTGTTACCTCAGTGGCTCCTATTACAGAACCTCGCTGGTATCAGGGAACTCTCTTCTAAATAGATTCGGGACGCGTTTCAGTATTTCCAGCAAAACCTCTTTACATACACCAGATGGAATCTCTCAGATTTTCTAGTAGACACGGGCCTTACCTTGTATGACCCCGCTCTCCTGGAGAGGCGATGTCTCCTAGACTAAACTATACCCAACGGCTACTAACCTAATGCCTTGCACCTGGGCAGCGGAGCTGTATAGACATGTCCATCACACTGCTTCTTCTGCTGCCCACAGCTGAGGACTGTCCATTAACCTATGAGGGTAAGGTCTCACTGCAATGTCCATTTTTCACATACATGTTTTATTCGTGCTTTTCACAGAACAGGTATCTATTACAGTCCATGCGGCTGCTCACATTTCAGTATCTTTTTGCAAACTGTGTCAGCAAAAAAATCAAAGAGATGTGCATTTTTACTTCGATTCATAGATCAAAGTTACCCGTACAAACCTATGTAAAATTACGTGTGCTCTCCGTTTTTAACATCGTAATGGGCAGGAAAAGTTTTGCAATTTTTTTTCTTTTTCTTTTCTACGATGTGAAAAATTTACTGATTGTAAAAATGTTGTTTCATAATTTTGGGCTTAGGGGTGTCATAAAGAGAAACTTGATACATTTATACATTTAAAAAACTGGAATGACTTCTTGGGCTTTGTGCACGTGGAGTTTTTCGAGGAGGTTTTGGCGCAAAAAATTGAGTGGAATCTTTCCAAATCCTACTCAAATGTCACCAACAATGTTGCGTTTCCACTTAGTATCAGCTCTGAAAATTCAGCAAAAAGTCTCCGTTTGCACATAGCTTAAGGGTTCGCCTTATGTGTGCCATCAGAGAATATGTCCAAAATCCCCCACCAAAAAATGAGGTCCGGTTCATGTACCGATGGGGCCAATAGACTACAATGGTGACCGCAGACCGAACGGCGTGCACTTTTTTGGGAGTATATGCCTACAGGAGGCGGACACTCAGACATATCAAAAATAGCCAAGAGAATATCTTACATGCAATATAAAACATAACTTTTAATCATGATAATGTAAAAATAGTTTTATGGATAATAGACAACATAAAGTGCAAACAGTGCTCAGAATACCAGTGCTCAATAAAAATGGTTTTATCTCACCAAATAGTAGTTTTTCTTTCCAGGAGCTCTATTGTCAAAGAAGGGGGGGGGGGAAATAAGTTACTGTACTACCCAGGTCGTGCCCCTGTATTGCTCCTGCCCTGACAAGGGCAGTCCCCAAGTCAGGCTAAATAATTGTCCCCACTGAAAAATAGGTGAATATCCCTACGCGTTTCCTCTCCCATAGGGGAGATTCATCAGGGGAATGTATAGATATAAATTATGGGATATGCAGTTTTTTAGAAAAAGAGCCCCTCCATCGGGAGGTGGCTCCTATGTGTCCAATGCACCTGTTTTTTGGGGTATGGACTAATGGTAATAGTAGAGATTTTGGACATAAGCTCCATCGGGACCACCTGGCTTGTGACAAAACGCAATGTTAAACCACCTTAAGGATACCTCGACATGGACTTATCCTCCACCGACCTTTCCCTGCAGGAAAATCTGCAAAATAATAAATAGCAGCAAAGTCCTTGGATTTCACTGAGAATGTAGCTGCAGAAATGCTGCAGATTACACCTTGTGTTAGTAGCACGCGCGATGCACCACTATTTGCAGGGTGGTGGATAGAGAATGCTCCTAACTAGTGTTGAGCATTCCGATACCGCAAGTATCGGGTATCGGCCGATACTTGCGGGTATCGGAATTCCGATACCGAGATCCGATACTTTTGTGGTATCAGGAATCGGTATCGGGATTAATATCAATGTGTAAAAGAAAGAATTAAAATAAAAAATAGGGATATACTCACCTCTCCGACGCAGCCTGGACTTTACCGCCGTAACCGGGAGCCGTTGTACCTAAAAATGCGCGCTTGAAGGGCCTTAGATGACGTCACGGCGCTCTGATTGGTCCGTAGCGGTCGCGTGACCGCTACGCGACCAATCACAAAGCAGTGACGTCACCTAAGGTCTTTCAAGCGCTTGAAAGACCTTAGGTGACGTCACTGCTTTGTGATTGGTCGCGTAGCGGTCACGCGACCGCTACGTAACCAATCAGAAGCTGCGGACGTCTTCTAAGGTATTTCAAGCGCTTGAAAGACCTTAGGTGACGTCACTGCTTTGTGATTGGTCGCGTAGCGGTCACGCGACCGCTACGGACCAATCAGAGCGCCGTGACGTCATCTAAGGCCCTTCAAGCGCGCATTCTTAGGTACAACGGCTCCCGGTTACGGCGGTAAAGTCCAGGCTGCGTCGGAGAGGTGAGTATATCCCTATTTTTTATTTTAATTCTTTCTTTTACACATTGATATGGATCCCAGGGCTTGAAGGAGAGTTTCCTCTCCTTCAGACCCTGGGAACCATACAGGATACCGTCCGATACTTGGTGTCCCATTGACTTGTATTGGTATCGGGTATCGGTATCGGATTAGATCCGATACTTTGCCGGTATCGGCCGATACTTTCCGATACCGATACTTTCAAGTATCGGACGGTATCGCTCAACACTACTCCTAACACAAGCTTAATTGTGGCTGATCATCAGGATGGTGACTGATGATGATGAAAAACAGTCACTATAAGGCCTCTTTCACAGTTCAGTTGTTTGGCGTCAGTCTAAAACTGCCATTTTCATCAAATAACGGATCCGTCATTTTTTGTGACGGATCCGTTATTTTCCCCATAGACTTGCATTAGCGACGGATTGTGGCGGATGGTCGTCCGTTCCATCCGCCATGCGACGGATCCATCGAAATTTGGCGGACGTTGTCTAGACATTGACGGACATTGTAACGTTTTTTGTCTACGCCTAATTGACGGTCCGCGATTAGAATGGGTGCCTATGGGCGACGGATCCGTTGTGAACCGTCATTTGGCGGATCCGTCGCCCCAATCCGTTTTTTTCAAATGAGCATGCTCCAAAAAGTAGATACTTTGCCCAGACAACCCCAAAACTATATAAACAGGACAGGTGGGCCTCATTCCTCAATGTGCCATCAAGCAGAGAAGAAGCAGAGAGAGAACACAGTGCCAGCCAGCAAGAGAGATCCTGCCAGCAAGAGAGATCCTGCCGGCAAGAGAGATCCTGCCAGCAAGAGAGAGACCCTGCTAGCAGCCATCAAGACCCAGCCTGACACTGCTATGTGAGTACTGCCATCCAGCATGTGTGTGTGTCCGCCTTGTTTATTTTTATTTTTCATACTGTGCTGGTATTTTGAATGGCTGTGCTGTGACATGTGTGTGTATAAATGCCGTGTGATGTGTGTGTGACCGACCGCCCGCCGTGCATGTTTTTTATTTTTCATACTGTGCTGGTATTTTGAATGGCTGTGCTGTGACGTGTGTGGTGTGTATAAATGCTAAGTGATGTGTGTCCTGCATTTTTTTTTATTTTTCATACATTAACATACTGTACTGGTATTTCAAATAAAGAGCAGTGTAGCTCCTACTTTCCAACCAAAAAAAAAGAAAAAAAAAAAAAAAATTGTAATAAAAATTACACAAAACTGTCCGTAGTATGATTTCAAGATAAATGTGAAACTGGTCTATATTCAATAAAGGTGTTTGAGGTTCTATATACAAATGCGGAATGCAAACCTTTGGTATAGAAAATGCTCTGGTTATAGAAAATAGTAACTAGGGTAACCATAATTATCATTTTTGGGTATTGGTATTTTAACTTTGAATGAGGAAAATTTTTTACAATGTTGAAACTGTGCTTGGAGGAGGGGGTGGGGTAGGTTTACCAACATGCACATGGCGCATATCAAGATTGAAGTAGTTTTGGTGTTGCTTTCCAGAAATTTTTTGGGAAACAGGAGGTGGAGGGTTTATTGCTTGTACATCAAGCATATCAAGTTACCTTTTTTTTTTATTTTTTTTTTTTTTTATTTAAAGGTGTGGTTAAAAATTTTTTAAGGGGGGGGGGGGGAATGTAATTTGGCATACCAATACATAGTATAGTAGCTTAGAACTCTCTTTATACTTGCAGATTCTAGGGACCAAGGTACCAAGGGACTAGGGACCAAGATAGACGCAAGCAGGCCCCCCAAAGTTTTGAAAACATAATGTCTTCTTCTGAGAGCCCCCCCTCACATCGTCAGCCACCTGAGGTTTTTTTTTTCCCTTGATTAATTTTTTTTGGTACATCTCTGGTTACCGTATATGTTTTTGAACCCTATATGTATTTATTCTGTTTTCACAGGAAGATGAAGCAGAGGGGCTTCCAGAAGGAGACGGGCAGGGTGGAGAAATGAGAGGAGCGGGAGCGCATAGTGTAAGTTTTGCAGAGACAGATCCTCACATAAAACACACTACACCCAACACAAACATTCAGCACAGCCCACACACAGTACATATGCCTCCATCCAAGCACATAATTTATTTTTATTTATTTATTTTTTTTATTAGTCTTCACAATCCGGGGCTCGACGTAGAGTTCCTCAGAGCACCTCCCATAGTCGTCGGAATGCTAGTCGCGGCGGTCACCGAAGAGTAAGTTCCTTTTTTGGTTTGGTGTTTAGCAAACTGTAAAATTTATGTGGTATAATCTTTCCCTTTTTATTCATTTTTTTTGTTGCTTCACAGCGTGCTCCCGAACAGGATGAGGAAGAGGAGGGCATTGATGTGGACACCCTCATCCAAGCGGTCCAAAGCCGGGAGCCGTTATGGAACATGTCGGACCGCCGCCATGCTGACCAGTTCGTCACCCGACGGCTATGGGAGGAAGTGTGCAGTGTTGGTATTGATAACTGGGAGGAACTCGAAGCTGGGGCCCAGGATCTGGCGCGTAAGTATTCACACTTCATTACCTTATGTTAGCATGATTTAATTTTTGTTTTATCTTTCCAGGTAACAGGGTTATCGTGCGGTGGCGGTCACTCAGGGATCGCTTCAAGAGGGAGTTCAACAAGGAGATGCAGGCCCCGAGTGGATCTAGAGGACGCAGGAGCAGATACAAATATGCGAGAGCCCTGTCGTTCCTCCGGTCGACGCTGCTGAGCAGAAGGTAAATATTCAACACCACATGTTTTCAGTCAAACTGTTAAAATGTGTAACCTTCAATTTTTCTTGGCAGCAAGGGCAATTGTGATATCAAGATAATAATTGTTTTATTTTTTTTCTTTTTTAACAGTACTGTCTGCAGCACTCGGGAGCCTGCATCAGAGTTGCACCCCTCTGGAGCGATCTCTCAGGAGTCCGCCACCGGGGACCACGTCGACCCCTCTGTATCTGTACCTTCCCTTTTGTGTGATCCCTCGGCCCCATCCACCAGCGCTGGAGCAGCAGGGCGGACTTCGTCACTTGAAGCTGCAGGTGATGAGTTAGAGTTCCCTTTACCCCACCCCTCTGACACTGCCGCAACATCTAGACCACCTTTGGGGTCAGGACGGCAGCGCCAGAGAGGTCAGGAAAGGAGCTATGCGCCTGAGTTTTTGCATCTGAATGCAGCCTTCCAGAATGCCATCAAACTTTTGGGTGAGCAAACATCTGCAGGGTACAGTATGCTTAACAAAAGCATACTTGAACTCAGCAGTCGTCTGGATAGGATGCAATCCGATGCAAACCAGTCACCAAGACACTGTTTTTTTCAGTCGGTCCTCAGGCACATGGAAAATCTATCTCCTGACCTGCAGATGCATGTGATGCAAGGCTGCCACACTACTCTAGTGCAGGCAATGTCCCAAGCCCCTCCACCCACCCTTCATGTTTCAGCACCTTTCCCCTCTCAAGTCGCCGTCTATCCTCCCGTCCGTCCTCCTCCCGTCCATCCTCCTCCTGTCCATCCTACTTCTACTCCTTCGCCATACCTTCCCTCCCCCCTCAGTATTTCACAGTTCCTACCTTCCCCTTTCCATTCTTCCCCTTTAACGTCACCTTTCCCAATCCCACCACCTTCACCATACCTCCCACAAACCACATCTGTACCTCAACTCCCTGCCCAATCTCATGTTTTCACCACCCATTCCACTTCTGTTCCTCCCCGTGATGTCATGTCCCCCCCTATCGACGTGGCCCGCCCTGTCAGCCCCTCCGCTACTATCTCCTCCCCAAATATGAGAACCTTTAAAAACTTGTACATAAATAAAACTTTTTGTGGTTTAAAAACAAATGAGGCCCCTGAGCAGGGGGTGGGAGGCCAGGTGCCAGCAGTGGGACCCCCGCCTGTCATCTAAGGGTTAGCTGTATTGGCTACATGCCGATACAGCTGACCGCATTGATGAGAGAGGGAGCGCTATGCTCCCTCTCCCATCATCCCCCTGTCAGCGTCTGATGTCACCGACGCCAACACTGAAAGGGGTCGCAATGACGTCACTGCTCGGCGCCCGCTGTGTGGAGATGAGCGGGTGCTCAGAGCACCATGGGAACAAGGAGGAAAGGTGAGTATTGGATTTTTTTTTTAATCGGGTGCATTATACTGTACTGGCTGCCTAATGGGGGTGCATTATACTATACTGGCTTACTGGCTGCCTAATGGGGGTGCATTATACTATACTGGCTGTCTAATGGGGGTGCATTATACTATACTGGCTGCCTAATAGGGGTGCATTATACTATACTGGCTGCCTATGGGTGTGCATTATACTATACAGGCTGCCTAATAGGAGTGCATTATACTATACTGGCTGCCTATGGGGGTGCATTATACTATACAGGCTGCCTAATGGGGTGCATTATACTATCCTGGCTGCCTATGGGGGTGCATTATACTATACTGGCTGCCTAATAGGGGTGCATTATACTATACAGGCTGCCTAGTGGGGGTGCATTATACTATACTGGCTACCTAATGGGGGTGCATTATACTATACTGACTGCCAAATGGGGGTGCATTATACTATATTGGCTGCCTATGGGTGTGCATTATACTATGCAGGTTGCCTAATGGGGGTGCATTATACTATACTGGCTGCCTAATGGGGGTGCATTATACTATACAGGCTGCCTAATGGGGGTACATTATACTATATAGGCTGCCAAATGGGGGTGCATTATACTATATTGGCTGCCTATGGGTGTGCATTATACTATGCAGGTTGCCTAATGGGGGTGCATTATACTATACTGGCTGCCTAATGGGGGTGCATTATACTATACTGGCTGCCTAATAGGGGTGCATTATACTATACTGGCTGCCTATGGGTGTGCATTATACTATACAGGCTGCCTAATAGGGGTGCATTATACTATACTGGCTGCCTATGGGGGTGCATTATACTATACAGGCTGCCTAATGGGGGTGCATTATACTATCCTGGCTGCCTATGGGGGTGCATTATACTATACAGGCTGCCTAGTGGGGGTGCATTATACTATACTGGCTGCCTAATGGGGGTGCGTTATACTATACTGGCTGCCTAATGGGGGTGCATTATACTATACAGGCTGCCAAATGGGGGTGCATTATACTATATTGGCTGCCTATGGGTGTGCATTATACTATGCAGGCTGCCTAATAGGGGTGCATTATACTATACTGGCTGCCTATGGGGGTGTATTATACTATACAGGCTGCCTAATGGGGGTGCATTATACTATCCTGGCTGCCTATGGTGGTGCATTATACTATACAGGCTGCCAAATGGGGGTGCATTATACTATATTGGCTGCCTATGGGTGTGCATTATACTATGCAGGCTGCCTAATAGGGGTGCATTATACTATACTGGCTGCCTATGGGTGTGCATTATACTATACAGGCTGCCTAATAGGGGTGCATTATACTATACTGGCTGCCTATGGGGGTGCATTATACTATACAGGCTGCCTAATGGGGGTGCATTATACTATCCTGGCTGCCTATGGGGGTGCATTATACTATACAGGCTGCCTAGTGGGGGTGCATTATACTATACTGGCTGCCTAATGGGGGTGCATTATACTATACAGGCTGCCAAATGGGGGTGCATTATACTATATTGGCTGCCTATGGGTGTGCATTATACTATGCAGGCTGCCTAATAGGGGTGCATTATACTATACTGGCTGCCTATGGGGGTGTATTATACTATACAGGCTGCCTAATGGGGGTGCATTATACTATCCTGGCTGCCTATGGTGGTGCATTATACTATACAGGCTGCCAAATGGGGGTGCATTATACTATATTGGCTGCCTATGGGTGTGCATTATACTATGCAGGCTGCCTAATAGGGGTGCATTATACTATACTGGCTGCCTATGGGGGTGCATTATACTATACAGGCTGCCTAATGGGGGTGCATTATACTATACAGGCTGCCTAGTGGGGGTGCATTGTACTATACTGGCTGCCTAATGGGGGTGCATTATACTATACTGGCTGCCAAATGGGGGTGCATTATACTATTCTGGCTGCCTATGGGGGTGCATTATACTATACAGGCCTATGGGGAATGCATTATACTATGCAGGTCTATGGGGAGTGCATTATACTATACAGGGCTATGGGGGTGCATTATACTATACAGGCCTATGGGGAATGCATTATACTATACAGGCCTATGGGGAATGCATTATACTATACAGGCCTATGGGTAATGCATTATACTATACAGGCATATGGGGAGTGCATTATACTATACAGGATTATGGGGAGTGCAGTATACTATATAGATGTATCATACTATATTGAGGACTATCTGGCAGATTATACTATATGGAGGCTATCTAGGGGGCCATCATACAGTGTGGGGATTACAGTGAAGGGGCCATCACGCAGTGTTGAAGCCATCAAGTAGTTTGGGGGCTACTAAGGGGTCAGTATACTGTGTGAGGGTACATTACAGTGACGAGGCATCATATTATGTATAAGAGAGCATCATTGTGTGTATAGGGGATATGTACAGGGGGAGACTCGGGACATTATTGAATGTAAAGTGGGCACTTATTGTTATAGGGGAACTCAGGTTACTGTAACTATCAAAGGGGCACACAGGGCAATATTACTATCTAGGGAGCAAAATGTGGGCACTGTTTTGTAGGGCACCCAGCATTACCATATTCTAGAGGGTTGCTTTAGAATTTAGAGGGTACAGAGAACCACACAGCAGGTGCAGTAATAGGGACACATACGGGAGCGGCTCAGAATTGGGGTATCAGCAGGATGAGGAGTTTGTGCAGGTCGGGAATAGATGGTGACGTGCTGAAAATATGAGATGTGAAATGTGTCTTTGTTATATTCTCTGCAGACGAGTCCTGGGTGGAAGAAGTTGTGTCAGACTAGGCCAGGGGTAAAAGACCGGAAAAGTGAACGATTCCATCAGAAAGAACGTCAGCGGTAAGTCACCATCTGTAGCTGTGCTGTGATTTGTTATATGTTCTGTAGGACTGGTATCAACCACTGACCATATGGCGGTAATATCCATGTTGGTCTTTGTATAGAGATTATTTTCCGCAACAGCGCGGTCATCTGCTGAGGTTCTCCTCCACTATTAGGATGTGTCACCCAGTTGTAAACAAGGTTACCTGGTTAGGGGCCCACTCAGAAGCTTCGCCCTCTGAACCAAAACCCTAGCTACGCCTTTGAGCATAGTAGGCTCCTATAGTTGTATGATTTGCACTCTGTTTGCCTAACTGAATTCACTGGCTCCATTGGGTGAAGATCTCAATTTTTTTTTTTAGGTCACCCCTTGACAGAGTCATGAATGGGAAGCATAACGCAGTGTGAAAGCTGCCTAACACTTCTTGTGCAGTACCACAGGCAGCAACAAGGTAATTTGCTCTTGTAGGTGATCTACGAAAAATAACCCTATAAGCAATGAAATAATCCTCTGCAAAGGAAAACATGAGGTGCCGTAATCTTTATTGATGTGCACAGCAGTGAAAATACATTTCATAAAACAAGGTCACGGTCTGAAAATGATGGGTATAGTCATTGATCTAGAAGTATTGGCTCCTCTGTCAGATTTCCATATAATGATGGAGAGACACAAAATGTAATTTTTTTTCTAACACCGTGTCCTTTTAGACCATTTGTCCTTTAAGAACCCTTTCCACCCTGATGTAGTGTATGGGACCATCTGAAAAAAACCCTACAAAATTGTCAGCTTCCTGCAACTTTGTAATTTAAGGTTCATATACAAGGGCTGATTTTTATAGCAAATGTGCCCGATCTACTTCGCTCACACGGGCTGAAATATTGTGTATGGGGACAAAACAATCATTAATATGATCATTCTGTCCTTATGCCACGTGCATGTTACCGATGGCAAAGATAATGTGCTGCTGACAAAGATTTTGATGGCGGAGCAAAGCCATGATTGCATGGGTGGATTATCAGAAACAAGTGTTTTTATGAACAATAGCCTCCAGATTATCGGCCCTTTTAAATGGTCTTTTAGGCATGGAAGCAAATGTGGCAAGATGCCAGAATGAATTTTTGAAGGTTTTACACATTTCCATCCTCAGGTTTCTTAACGAATGCCAACCACTGGATGACAACCACATTAGGATCCAAATTTGGTGCCCACAAGCACTTCCCTGTCTCCAACACCGAAACCAAAGAAGAATTAATACTAACTTATTTGCTTGCAGAGCTACGTCACAGGGAAAGATATATACAGTATATGACCAAAGGTCTGGACATTCAGTAAGTTAGCTCAACATAAAGGGGTTTTCCAGTTTAACTTGGCTGAAGATTGTTTAAAAAAAAGTGTTTCTTTAGTCACCCTCCCCAGATCTAGGGCTGACTCTCCACCTCTGCTCTTGATGTCTGTTCTTGTCTTATGCTACACATCACATTACCAGCCCTGCAGACAATAACTGAGCTCAGTAGCTCCTGCTGTCAACTCGGCCTGAGCTCACTGACTGGCTGCAGCGCTGTTGATGTGACGTCAACGCGTAAGACAGTAGCAGATACCAGGAAAGCACTGTCGATAGCAAGGGTGAGTAAAGCACAGTTTGTTTGTTTTTTGAGCAAACAAGGGACAGGGGTTTTCCAAAACTGGAAAATCCCTTTAAGTCCCTATACGGTTCTGTTGTGATCTTTGTCCAGATCATTGGAAGTCAAGTTCTTTGGCCATCATACAGACTTATAATACAATGGGACATTGAGGCAGTCTGAAGATGGCACGCAGGCAATATTTGTGCAGAGATGCTGAATGGTGATGGTCATCTATTGTCCATAAAAGCGAATGTGAACATATAAATTACATGATAAGAGAGTTGTCACTGCTCTTTGCAAGGACCTCCATCATCCTCCATCATCGCTTATTGTTCCCTCACATTGCTGAAATATCTTGAATTTCTTCAAATGCTTCAGTAATTAACACTCAACCAACGAATGGAACACTTTCTTTGACCATTGCAAAGTCTTAATAGCTGATATAGTTAATAAGCTTCACTTACATAGAAAACACTATGCTTTGCATGTCTGGAGAGATGCAACACTTGGTAACTGCCCCGGAAGAAGCCAGCTAAGCATTACTACAATGTAATGATTTATGTTCTTCTATTACAAATCTAAGGACATTTTGCTCAAAGTCTTGAATACTTTTTGGTACGAAATGCCTTCTGCGTCTTCTAAAGTTGGGTCAGTGTCTACGTTTTCATAGTTGCTGTCTGTAGTATCTAGTGATGACACAGTGGTTATGCTCTGGGACATGCTGGAGATACCATTGGGCATTGAACTTGGACATGCAATGTTGAGCAAGTCATTGGAAAGTGAGGTGGCAGATGAAGCATCATGCAAGATGTTGTTCATTGAGCTGGTTGACTTTACAGTGGTCAAGACATTAGCTGTTGATCTTAGGCGTGGTCTGGTTGATAAGCCATTGGGCATGGAGCTGCTGGAAGGACTTGCGGGCATGTTATTGATGTCCAGCTGCTTTGCACTGCAGAATGGGGTATAATATTCAGTCATTTCCTCAAATTGCTCACCATCGACTTTATAATGTTTTTTCTTTGCTAACAAGATATTGTTGAATCGGAAGCCCCAAAGGATTTCACGGGGTAAGTAGGATGTTCGAGACTGATGGGACGTTCCCGTAGAATCCCCTGTGTAGATGAATGTCACCAAGATCTCAAATCTGTCTGAAGCCACAGCTTTCCGATCTAGCGCATATAAAGGACTATGTTCATCAATAACATGGACAACTGTGACTGGTGTTACCAATATGATTTGGTCATTGACCAGTTTGAGATCTTTGTATTCCATTACGATCCCTTTCTCATGATCTTCATTATAGCGGAGCAGTTGGGCCCTCACATTTCCCTCCACCACGTGGTTTGGACGGAAGTCACCGATTCGCCACATAAGGCAGAGCTGTCCATCTCTCAAGCCAACAAGAGCAAAGTAACTGAAACGTACCGTCTGGGCTCTTTTCCGGGCGGTAGCCATCTTGGCCATAGCAGCACCTATTATGAACGTGTCAATAATACAACTGAATACTGATTGCAGAGTGACCAGTATTATTGCCAAAGAGCACTCCTCCGTGACACAGCGGTAACCATAGCCAATGGTTGTCTGCGTCTCAAGTGAGAATAAAAATGCTCCCGCAAATGTGCGTACTTTGTCAATGCAAGGAGTTATGTCCATGCTACTGATATCGCCATGCTGTAAAGCAATGATCCAGAAGAGTAAGCCAAACAGAAGCCATGATAAGACATATGATAATGAAAATATGATCAGCATGTGACGCCACTTCATGTCAACTAACGTGGTGAAGATGTCAAGCACGTAACTCTCCCACTCGCCAAGGATGCTCTTGAAGTAGACGTTGCAGCTGCCATCTTTTTGCATAAAACGATGCTGGTAGGATTTCCTGTAGACCAGACTGTGTTGGTACCATGTGTGCTCTTTTACATTGACTAGCTTCCATGTATCTGTAACTTGAATCATCTTGGCTTTCAAGGTGGGCCTTCACGCAATGTTATATTCTGCCTTCATTCAACTCCTGAAAAAGAAATAGTTTTATAAGAATTATTGCATACATTTTTTTTTTCGTTTATGTGAAGACATGGTTAGTGGTAATGGTGTGGACTGATTCGCAGGATCCGGTCTAGAGGCCGGTTCGGTATTCTGTGGCTAAAAAATTTGAGTCCTAACAAACGACTCCTCATACCTGCCGGTATCCGCATCTCCTCTTTTTGCAGCGCATTGCACATCAAACATTGCGGCTGGTCAGATAATCATGAGAAGAACCATGAATGGTGGAAAACAAGAGACGGTACTTAGGGATCCTGTCCAGCAGGCACAGATTCCTGACATGATCGTTGGACCTGGGCCTTGCGAATCAATTCCCACCATCTCTAAATCTGACAATTATTATGGTGAGCTTTAGAGGACCATGCTAAAATTTCTTATTTGAGTTTCAAAACAGCTTCCTTATCCCACCCCTGACCCCTGGGGACACAAACTATGACAGTCTATTTCGTGGGTGGGAAGCCAACTTTTTTCCTAATAGAATATACACGTGCCATACGGGTTGATTTTCCATTTAGGCCATAAAAGCTATACCAAACCAAGAAAATGAACTTTCTACCACGTTTGTCCCCTTTTTTTTCCTCTTTTTTTTCTGAAGTCCATATTACTAAAACCAGACGTTCACAACCAAAGTGTGGAAAATAAAGAAACAGCAATGAGATTTCAAATGGAAAACATGCTCATGGTTTTAATTGTTTTCACGTTCACGGCTTCAAACAATAGTTATTTTAGAAATAACCACAAACATCGGGGAATAAATCCGCTTAAATCAGAAGCTACTGGTTGACTCTGCTCTGGATTACGGAGTGAATATTTTTACATCAATTGTGTCGGTTTATAAAAATGCTAGAACACCACTTTCCTGAAATAATTACAAAAAGGTTCGTTTGGTTCTTGCATGATGAAGTTTGCATGTCTCAACAAGACTAACAAAACAGCAGATGATACCGAGAACATTCTCCTAATTGTCACAATCATACAAAAAGTGCAGCTGCAAAGCGCAGCCGGGGACAGCGCCAAATATAGCAGCAAATTATTCTTCAGAACAGATCGCTTTCACAACCCAAGAAGACATAAAGAGAGCTGGATACTTTGTCTTTTACTTTATAACTTTAATTTTTTTTGAACAGCAGCTGTTTTATCTTTATAGTTGACCTGTTTTATAATCCCAGACACAATACTCAACCGTGTCCATAGAGCAAACCTCTAGCCATAAATCAAACCTTGACTGTTCTCCAGACTATTCTTGTATGAATAAAGACATTTAGTGAGTTAATCAGCTCTAAATTATGCATGACTACTATAATACCACCTTCTAGGATAAAAATATAATACTGCCCCCTATGTACAAGAATATAACTACTATAATACTGCCCTCTATGTACAAGAATATAACTACTATAATACTGCCCCCTATGTACAAGAATATAACTACTATAATACTGCTCCTATGTACAAGAATATAACTACTATAATACTGCCCTCTATGTACAGGAATATAACTACTATAATACTGCCCCTATGTACAAGAATATAACTACTATAATACTGCCCCTATGTACAAGAATATAACTACTATAATACTGCCCCTATGTACAAGAATATAACTACTATAATACTGCCCCTATGTACAAGAATATAACTACTATAATACTGCCCCCTATGTACAAGAATATAAGCACGGTGGCGCAGTGGTTAGCACTGCAGCCTTGCAGCGCTGGAGTCCTGGGTTCTAATCCCACCCAGGACAACATCTGCAAAGAGTTTGTATGTTCTCTCCGTGTTTGCGTGGGTTTCCTCCGGGTACTCCGGTTTCCTCCCACATTCCAAAGACATACTGATAGGGAATTTAGATTGTGAGCCCCATCGGGGACAGTGATGATAATGTGTGCAAACTGTAAAGCGCTGCGGAATATGTTAGCGCTATATAAAAATAAAGATTATTATTATTATTATTACTGCTCCTCTGTACAAGAATATAACTACTATAATACTGCTCCTATGTACAAGAATATAACTACTATAATACTGCCCTCTATGTACAAGAATATAACTACTATAATACTGCCTTTATGTACAAGAATATAACTACTATAATCAGTGGTGGGTTATAATGAGGTGGTGGGGGGGCCCTGGGCAACTGCTCAGATTGACCGCCGCCATCAGGGCATTACTGCCCTGACTGGCGTATGGGCCCGGTGGGCACAAGGGGCCCGCATTGGGCCCGTCTCATCTGCTCACCGGGCCCCTACCGGTGCTGTGGCAGTTTAACGCTATTGACGTGCGGGCGCGCACCCGCATGTCAATAGTTAACAGCCGCCAGCCAATTGGAGGCTGGCAGCTGAAGTCAGCCGCAGCACGCACGTCACCAGCGTCTAATGTCATTGTCAGTCGCTGGCGAGTGCGCGCTGCTGGAGGGAGCTTCCCCGAAGGAGCGAGGACAGGTGAGGAGAACTAGTTTTTTGGTTTTTTAATTGCGAACGGCAAAGCTGGACACACTGGGGGCAGAGATGCTGGACACACTGGGGGCAATATGCTGGACACACTGGGGGCAATATGCTGGACACACTGGGGGCAGGATGCTGGACACACTGGGGGGCAGAATGCTGGACACACTGGGGGCAGAATGCTGGACACACTGGGGGCTGAATGCAGGACACACTGGGGGCTGAATGCTGGACACACTGGGGGATGAATGCTGGACATACTGGGGGCTGAATGCAGGACACACTGGGGGCTGAATGCTGGACACACTGGGGGATGAATGCTGAACACACTGGGGGCAACATGCTGGACACACTGGGGGCAGAATGCTGGACACACTGGGGGCAAGATGCTGGACACACTGGGGGCAGGATGCTGGACACACTGGAGGCAGGATGCTGGACACATTGGGGGCAGAGATGCTGGACATTGGGGGCAGGATGCTGGACACATTGAGGGCAGGATGCTGGACACATTGGGGGCAGAGATGCTGGACATTGGGGGCAGAGATGCTGGACACTGGGGGCAGAGATGCTGGACACTGGGGGCAGAGATGCTGGACACACTGGGGGCAGGATGCTGGACACACTGGGGGCAAAATGCTGGACACACTGGGGCAGACATGCTGGACACTGGGGGCAGAGATGCTGGACATTGGGGCAGAGATGCTGGACGTTGGGGGCAGAGATGCTGGACATTGGGGGCAGAGATGCTGGACACTGGGGCAGAGATGCTGGACACTGGGGCAGAGATGCTGGACACTGGGGCACAGATGCTGGACACTGGGGCAGAGATGCTGGACACACTGGGGGCAGGATGCTGGACACACTGGGGGCAGGATGCTGGACACACTGGGGGCAGGATGCTGGACACATTGGTGGCAGAGATGCTGGACACCGGGGGGCATAGATGCTGGACACTGGGGGTAGAGATGCTGGACAATGGGGGCAAAGATGCTGGACACTGGGGGCATAGATGCTGGACACTGAGGGCAGAGATGCTGGACATTGGGGGCAGAGATGCTGGACACACTGGGGGCAGGACTGGAGACAGATGGGGCAGGATTGGAGACATGGGCAGAATGTAGATACGGGGCATGATTGGAGACATGGGGCAGAATGAAAGACATGGGGCAGGATTGGAGACAGATCGTGCAGGATCATGAGGCAGGATGGATACGATGGAGACTGATGGGGCAGGATGGAGAGATCATATGGGGCAGAATGGATACTCATGAGGGCAGGATGGGAGAACATATGGCTGAAGCCAGGAATGAGATACACGGGGCCAGGATGGGGGATATTATTATTACCATAGGGGCTAATTAAGGGATATTATTACTGCAGTGATGTATTTATTTTATTTTTTGAGGACACTGTTTTAAATGGGGGGGCGGTCCTGTTACTGTGTAGAGTGACACTTTGTCGCCTCTTTTTCTTCATGTGGTGTAATGCAGAAGTTGGGAAAAATTAAGTAATGTGTTCTGCAAGCGGAGCTCCGAGATAACTGTGTTATTTCCTGCAGAGACAAGTCCTGGCTGGATGAAGTGATGGCGGTCTGTGCTGGATGAAAGATGAAGGACTTCACCTA
This sequence comes from Ranitomeya variabilis, assembly GCF_051348905.1. Taxonomy (NCBI): domain Eukaryota; kingdom Metazoa; phylum Chordata; class Amphibia; order Anura; family Dendrobatidae; genus Ranitomeya; species Ranitomeya variabilis. The sequence goes on from NC_135235.1 coordinate 618,406,617, forward strand.
GAGACGTCACTGGTGAGTCAGTGTTACCTATACACTGACATTATACACTGTATACTATATACAGAGGTCCTGTGTATAATGTCACCGGTGATCACTGTATTACCTCTACACAGACACTGCATACAAAGTACAGATCCCATGTGAATACTGGCACTTATGGTGATAGTATTGTGGGTTTTTTTTTCTTCCTATCTGAAGGGTAAATTGACTAGATCAATGGATGTTTGACAGGTTATGGTTTCACACAGCAACTATTTTTCTGGAATAATCTGGTTCAGGTATATGATGACCCCGTTGCATGACCCCGTCGCATGACCCCGTCACATGACCGGGGGGCCCACAGTGTCTGAACAGCCCAGGGCCCTGGCTACCCTTAATCCACCCCTGACTATAATACTACTCCTATGTACAAAAATATAACTGCTATAATACTGCTCCTATGTACAAGAATACAACTACTATAATACTGCCTCCTATGTACAAGAATATAACTACTATAATACTGTTCATGTACAGGAATATAACTACTATAATACTGCCCCTCATGTACAAGAATATATCTACTATAATACTGCCTCCTATGTACAAGAATAAAACTATAATACTGCCACTATGTATAAGAATATAACTACTATAATACTGCACCTATGTACAAGAATATAACTACTATAATACTGCCTCCTATGTACAAGAATAAAACTACTATAATACTGTTTTCTATGTACAGGAATATAACTACTATAATACTGCCCCTCATGTACAAGAATATAACTACTATAATACTGCTCCTATGTAAAAGAATATAACTACTATAATACCGCCCCTATGTACAAGAATATAACTACTATAAAACTGCCCCTCATGTACAAGAATATAACTTCTATATTACTGTTCCTATATACAAGAATATAACTACTATAATACTGCCCCTATGTACAAGAATATAACTACTATAATACTGTTCCTATGTACAAGAATATAACTACTATAATACTGCTCCTATGTACTGGAATATAACTACTATAATACTGCCCTCTATGTACAAGAGTATAACTACTATAATACTGCTCTTATGTACAAGAATATAACTACTATAACACTGCTCCTATGTACAAGAATATAACTACTATAACACTGCTCCTATGTACAAGAATATGACTGCTATAAAACTGCCCATGTGTACAGAAAATAACTTTTTGGATATTTCCCCAATGAACTATGCAGAGAGTGGGAGTTTGTTATGGAGAAATTTGCTTTATTTCTTCTCATGTGAATGTAAGCAATTTACATGAATTCCGTCTTGCGTAGAGGGAGGGTCCCGAATGTTACGCGATTGGGAATTCCAAGCCTCAATAATGGTCTGGAGATGTAAAATTTCACAATAAAAGAATTTCTATTTAAACATTAAGAACTCAGACGTAAAGAGCACGGAGCGGCAGACACTTACACAAACTTAAAAGTCATGCAACGAAGCAGCAATTTGCACTCAAATATCTTGGAGAAATAAACACAATGACATTTAATTCCTCTAAGTGAAACCAGACCCCATAAAAAACGCCATGGAAGCGCTGAAGGTTGACGCTATAATAAGCACCAGAAGTCTAGAGTTCAGCCCATTCTATTTCCATGTGGATCTGCACTCAGATTCCACCGGCTTAGCACGTAATAGTGCTGTTCAACAGGCAACCGATTAACCCGTCAATGACGAAACACTAGAGGATGTGTACATGGGATTGGTGGGGGTCTCACCTCTGACAGCATTATTGTTAAGGTCATTGGAGGGTCCCAGCCCCCTTACTGAAGTACTACATCCATACCTCTGCATGTGTACTGCAGCCCAGCCTCATTCATGCGCATGCCCAAAAATGTAGCAAAAATGGCGCAGTTTTGTAAAAAGATTTACCCTTTAATTTATGCGCAATCATTATTATATGTTATGAGCATGTAGCAATGTGCATGCATGTGCATCGGTATGTATGTAGTGAGTGTATGTACAGTAAGTATGAGCGGATGTTCAAGTTGAGCATTTCCTGTACAATATGTGTGAGCATAATTGTAACTTTATCCGTGGGCGAGTGCATGTATGTAGGGTCTATTCATCATGCATGAGGGTTTGTATGTAATCTGTCTGTGAGCATATTTATTTTTTGGGGGGACTGTACATGTGGTATATATGAGTATGTATAATCTGTGTGTGTAAATATATATATATATATATATATATATATGTATATATATATATATATATATATATAAAGTGAGTGGTGTAACTAGAGTCTGATGGGTCCCCGTGCAAGATTTGGACCGGAGGCCCCCTCATTCTAATATATATGTCCTTCATCTTGGCCCCATCCTGATGTATGTCCCTTCTCCTGGGCCCCATCCTGGTATATATATCCCCCATTCTGGTATATGTCCCGCGTTCTTTGATGTATAGGAAAAAAATAAACCATTATATTCAACAGGGACGAACAAAGAAGTCATTGGACCCAATAACAAAGGTATAATGCACTTCCCATAGTCCTCCATATAGTATGATGCACAGCCCTTAGTCCTCCTTATAGTATAATGCACCCCCATAGTCCTCCATATAGTATAATGCAGAGCCCATAGTCCTCCATATAGTATAATACACATTCCATAGTTCTCCATATAGTATAATTCACAGCTATAGTTCTCCATATAGTATAATGCACCCCCATAGTCCTCCATAGTATAATACTCAGCTAATAGTCCTCCATAAAATATAATGCACAGCCCATAGTCCTCTATACAATATACTGCACAGCCCATAGTCATCCATACAGTATAATGCACAGCCCATATTCTTACATGTAGTATAATGCACAGCCCATAGTCATACATGTAGTATAATGCGCAGCCCATAGTCATCCATGCAGTAGTATGGCAACGGCCACCGTGTACTAACTGATTTAAAAAAAATACTCACCTTCCCTGCACTCCCCCGCCATAGGCAGCTGACTTCAGCATGCATGCGATGGGAGCGCATGATGGTCACGTGCATGCCGACGTCAGCTACTGGCCTCTGACTGGCCAGATGGGCCTGCACACCTCAATGCACTTCAGTTTGATGTGAGTCCAAGGACACACTTCCAGCTGAAGTATTTGCTGGCATTGGAGGGTCCCTCACTCCCCGGGCCAGGTCACAGATTGAGTTATGTATCTGTGTGTATGAGGAGGCGCATGCATGTATCTTTGTGATGAGGGGGTGCATGTATGCATCTGTGTGCATGAGGGGGTGCATGTATGTATCTGTGTATGAGGGGGTACATGTATGCATCTGTGTGCATGAGGAGGTGCATGTATGTATTCATGTGTATGAGTAGGTGCATGTGTAAAGAGTATGACACAAAAGATGAAAATCCCCAGCAATGTGCACCATTTGTGCAGGAAGAGTGCCATTTACTGTACAAACGAGACCTTGCAGAACCAACCGGAAGAAGGAGAGTTTCAGGAGGGACGAGTTCGGCTGGAACACCGGGTCTGGTGACCTTGATGGCGCTGTTACCTGGTATAAAAGTCCAGTGCACCAAAACCAGAGGAGATTTGGCTGCTAAGAGGAAGGGCAGTCTGAATGTGTACGTGAGAAGTTGCTGAGGCCGGGTGACATGCTACAGCGGGAAACGTGAGCCAGCTCTTTTTGGCGCACCTGGAAGCAGAACCCAGGCAGCACCGTTTTAACGCTGGCTGTCTTTATTTGTTCGTTTAGTGAATCTCACATACCTAGTTAACTGTTTATATGAGTGTTATTTACCACTAATCAAATAATTCATCTTTATATTTGAACCTAATATTGTATATTTTATGGGAGCATATATATGCTACCTAATCGTATGATCTGTGTGATCAGCACTATAGGTTTTGCATTCTCGCACTTTCTTAGTGTCAATGTGGGAAGTAATTTCTTCTCTTTGGAGGTTATATTGGTTTTCTATATGTATAGTATACCTATCAAATTTGAAAGAAAGGAAAGGAAAACTCTGCATTTTGTATAAGCTAAGCCACACACCATAACCCTGCAGTTCTTTTCATTGTGCCACACAGAAAAAGTGCCCATAGTAAAGCCTTTTAGTGTTTCCATATAGTAAAATACCCAATTCATGGCCCCCACACAGTATAATGACTCCCCATGCACAATAACACCCCCACAATGCCCCTCTGCTACACAGTATGATGCCTCCAGAGTGTCCCACACATTATGAAGTCCCCACAGTTCCCCTCCAACATAATCCCTCTTTTAAAATAAGGCATATCTCCAAAGAGTAAGGGTGCGTGCCCACTGTCCGGATTTACGGTCCTTTGGACGGAGCGGAAAACCCGCTCCGCCCAAAGCGTCGCCCCCTTCTGAATGCACGGTGATACCAGACGTGTTCATTGCACACATCCGGAATCTTCGCACCCCATACATAGGGACCTGTGATTTACTTTGCAGCGACGGAGCGTCGCCGCAAGGTAAACGGACATGCTGCGTTCTAAAAAGACGCCGCACATGTCCGGAAACGCAGGGCCGCCGGGTGCATATTCGCACGCATAGTGCAGACAAGATTTCATAAAATCCCCTCCACTATGCTGTAACATCTGGACGCTGCAGGTTGAACGCTGCAGTTGTATGCAGCTTTCAATCCGCAGCTAATCCGGATGTAAACCGGCCCGTGGAAACATACCCTAAAAGAACAGAAAAAAAGGATAGCAAGTAAATTTTGACCACTACCTTAGCCACAACTATTTACCATTTCTTTCTACCCTGGCAGGAGGAGATGTCAGTGGGGGTCATGGACATTCAGCAGATTGCCAGGGACTACAGAGCACAGACCCAAATCCACGACTACAATAGTGAGAGACTGATAAAGTCATATGGAAATCCATTACTGCTGTTAAAGTTGGTCCTACAAGCTATTGATTACTGGAGTGTACTTACTTTTTCACACACTACTTCTGCATTTTAGCCTAGTCTTTGGTAAATATAGAATCATTAGAATGTTAGAGTTGGAAGGGACCTCCAAGGTGATCATGTTCAATGCCCTGCTCAATGCAGGATTCACTAAACCCTCTCAGACAGATCTCTGACCAGCCTCTCTTTAAAGAATTCCATGGAAGGAGAACTCACCATCTCTCGTGGCAGCCTGTTCCACTCGTTGATCACCCTTACTGTCAAAAAGTTTTCTCTACTATCTAATCTGTATCTTCTCCCTTTCAGTTTCATCCCATTGCTTCTAGCCTTTATTTGTGCAAATAAGAATTAAGTTGATCCCTCTACAATGTGACATCCCTCGAGATATTTATAGACAGCTATTAAGTCTCCTCTCAGACTTCTTTTTTGCAAGCTAAATATTCCCAAATCCTGTAACGTTCCTCATAGGACATGGTTTGCAGACGGGTCACCATTCTGGTCGCTCTTCTCTGAAATTGCTCCAATTTGTTCTTATATTTTTTTAAATGTGGTGCCCAGAACTGGACACAGTATTCCAGATGAGGTCTGACCAAAGAGGAGTAGAGGTGGATAATTACTTCACGTTAGCGACTGTATGCTTCTGTTAATGTTAATGATACTCTGTAATTTTTCATGTGCTGTCCAGATGGACGAGGCCCACACCGATCGCTAAAAAGAAGGGGTGGACATGTTACGCTGAACGCTGTGCCTTTCATTTCTGCTCAGAAAGCAGATATATAGTCTATGGATATTTTATGGATCCTTTTTCTGCTTTCAGAGGATAGCCACGCAAAAAATCAGCACTCAGCTTAGCCCCTCTGTTTCTCCGTTTAAGAGATCGTTGTGGTTCTCATCCCTCGGTGCCCCACCAATCAAAACTTTTGACATGTCTACGCCTTTAGAAAAGTTTTTTTTTAACGATAGATTCCCTTAGGACTTTTAATTTGAGATTCTATACAAATGAGTTAATAAATTCAAGAATGCACTGCCTTCCTTGAAAAACAGGTATTTGTTGATCTTCATACAAGAGATCCCATGATAACGTGTCCTTGAATGACGCTCTACATTCGGTTGTGTCTTCAAGCGATGCCACATAATATAAATGTAATTAGGCTGTCGGATTTTACTCATGAAAAGGGAAAAGAGCTAGAAAAAGTTAATACAGTAAAGGGTCGAAAACGTTGGTAGTAATGGAGCTAAAATTATTGGAGTACCATTGGTATGTCCATTACGAATTAAGAATTTTCTGAAGGAGGTCCCCTTAAAAGGGACTTTTAGCTGGATTTTTTTAATTTAAACTGTGTACCTCCTTCAGATACCGTCGCTCTACTGATTCTGAAACAGTTTTTCTATTTCTTCTGTGCCCCTCAGTTCCATAGTTATGCCCCTCCGGTAATAATGTTGTAAACATTCCCTTATACAAACCAGGCGTATACCATATACTTCTCTGTGGGCGAGGCCGTGTTTTGATTGGTCAGCAACATAGAAGAAAGTGAAAACCCCCACCGAGAAGTTCTGTTGTATATTCCCAGTTGGTTGAAGGGAAAATTTGCACCATTTCTGTGGGACATAACTTTGGAACAGAGGGGCACAGAAGAAAAACAAGAACTATTCTAGAATCAGTGGAACAAGGGCAACCATGACAGGTTCTCGGTTTCAATATAAAATTACAGTGAAAGGTCCCTTTTAATGGGACTTGCTTCAGAAACCACAGACAATTCTTGGGCTTCCTAATTGTTTTCCACCAATTTCAGCTCCATTAATACCAGTGAAAGGTTAATAAAGCATCGCGTGACATATGGACAATGGTCTTATAATGCTCCAACCAATTAATGGTGTCTGAACTCTTCTGGTCAGGTTACCTTCTCCCAGTTTCTACTGGAACCAGTATGAGTGTTTCTGATTGGCTTGGGGGACATTGTTACAGATTGCGCATCACAAGCTAGAACCCTCAAATCATACCACTTGCCATTAGTAGGGCTAAATATAATTAAAGAGGTCATCCAACACAAAAAAACATTTCCTTTATGAGCTTCAGTTCCTAAAAGATGAAAATTGTCCACATTGCTGAAGGAGGTTGGGCTGCATTTATGCGTTGGAGTTTTTGCCACATCATTTTGCTGTTGTCCAAAATTACAGCAAAAACTTTGTAGTTTTATGGCGATTGTGGTTAAAAAACCCTTTCGGAGTCATGTATGGCCCTAATATAATATAATTTAAGAAAAATGATCCAAAAGGTGGTAAACAAAACAGTCACAGAATATAATGCGGGTTGTAAACAAGGAGCTTTGCCAAAGTGTAAAGTCCGCTGCATATCTTGGTGAAGTACAGGTCGTCCCAGACTAATCTCATTTCTACAAGCATCTGTATTTTCATTAGCCGGTAATCTGACGTAATGGCAGTAGTGCTCAGGAGTATGTTTATGTAGTCGCTCACAGGCGCTCATGCCCCAGACTGCCTGCAGCCCATAAACCACAGAGAGGAGGGTCAGCGCCTGAACCGTCTGGACAGAACAATTTTCTAATATACTTTTTGTTTCACTTCTCTGACGTTCTTTTAAGATTTCATCTAGAACAGGGACATCTCCAGAGGCAGAATATCTGTACAGACCTGAATTATATAATGCATCAGTATCATTAAAGACCATCTGTCATTTGTCATAAATATATCATTTTTGTTACCTGGTGTAATTACCGTTGTTCTCTTAAATCCGGCGATATTTTTCTTTTTTTCCTGCTCCTCTCCGTTCCTGAGATATGGCCCTCTATTTTCTGTATATAAATATAGTCTTGTTAGCCAAGTGGGTGCGGTTCTGATAAAGCAGCTTATAGAAGAGTTCATGATGACACTGACTTGGCTTAAAAGCCTATATTTGTCCACAGGAAAGAGGAGGCCATATCTTTGGAATGGAAAGGCGCAGGAACAGCAGGAAAACAATGCCGGATTCAGGAGAACAGTGGCATTTATACCAGGTTTAAAAAATTGTGATGTTGCTAGTTTTACCTCACAGGGGATTGTCTACGCTAGATATAGCAAGCATAGGCATAAAGTTAATCTAGAAACACCTTGTCTACCTACGGTGTACCATTTAAAGAACATGGAGGTTCTTCCAGCTTTGTAAAACAGTTTGAGGAAGACTCTTTTCTGGTCCGCGTGACTGTGCCCAGTGCGTAAGGTCCTTAAACACATGGTTCGGGGAGTTTGGTGGAAGAACATGACCCAGACCTCAACCCCATCCACCTTTGGGATGAACTTGACCGATGATTGTGAGCATGGCCTCTCCTCAACATCAGGGTCTGAACTCACAACTGCGCTTCTGGATGAAGGGGCAAAAATCCTCACAGACGCCTCCAAAACTTATAGAAATGCTTCCCAGAAGAGCGGAAGCTGTTATATCTGCAGAAGGACCTACTCGTTATTCATGTCTATGGATGTAAAATGGAAGGTGAGAAAAGCTCCTGGAGTGTAATGTGGAGAGGGCACATACTTTTCTACATATAATGCATCAATTTAATGAAAGCAAGCATAGGTCTTAATGAAAATTATGCAACAATTCATTACATCTTTTTTATTAAGTCATGAATCTATAGTTATATAATACTCGACTACTGCTTAAAGGTAATTTTCTAAGTGTGAAACTGCCCCAACTTTCTGTATAGACAATTCCTTTAAATGTGCTGTAATGACGGTCATGTTAGGATTTACATAGCGTCTAGAACATGTAACAGCTGACAATACAGCGCCACACAGCAGAGGCTGACAACAGCGAGTTCTAGCTGTGTTCAGTTTCTGTCCTACCTGGCTACATGGGTCAGTGCACAGTCGTGATTTGCCATCTGTCTTCGCCAGGAATGTGGAAGTCTCTGGGACTGCCACAATGTAATCAGGTTGTCCCGCAATGATAGGAGTTGCTGTCCCAGGCGCAGGTGTGGTTATTCTCAGGAAAACTTCCCATGTGTTATCATTTAAGAAACACAAGGACGTCGCTGCCAAGTTCGGGCGGTGCCACCGACGCTGCTGCTGTAGGGCACTGACACATTTCTCAATTCTAATTTCGACATTTAGTGGCCATCACAGAGGAACGAATGTTTGGCAGCGACTCGAGCACTTAGTTCCTCTTTCAGGCAACTACTTAAAGGAAATTTGCAGTTTTTGTTATCTTACAGGGGGTTTTCAGAGAAAAAAAAGAAATGAGTAATATAGTTTCTAGTGATGAGTGAACGTGCTGGGATAAGGTGTTATCGGAGCATGTCCAGGTGCTAAAAGAGTGTCTTCACCGTCTTCATGTTTGAGTCCCCGCATGTCTCGTGGCTGTTTGACACATGCAGGGATTGTCTAACAAACAGATAATCCATGCATGTGTTGTGGCTGTCGAACAGTGGTAAAACATGCAGCCGCGGGGAGTCGAATATATTTTTTTGAGCACGCCAAAGACACTATTAGCACCTTATCAGAGCCGTACATGTACTGCACATGTTGTGTCCTCCCTTTGATGCGGGCTCCGGCGCTCAGTCCACATCTTTCTCGACACAACATAGCACAGCACACAGAGAGGGATTTTCTCTTCATTTCTTTATTAGATTTTCTCTTCATTTTAGCAGAAAAAATCAGAGAAGTATGGTGTCTAGATGTGAATCTAACTCTGATGTGAGTTAAGTCATATTAGAAAGCTCAGGGCAATCTTTCTGTGTCTCCCTCTGCCTGTTTCCTCACTCTGCTCGTCACTTTTCACTCTATTCCCCTATTCATAGAGTATAATGGACTTTGTCACATTGCACCTACAATTGGCCTCATTTGAATAGAATTGAGCTGATTTTTCAGAATGGATGGCAAATTCAGGAGGTAAGGTGAAGGGAGAAGTGTCTGCTAAGTGGGGTAGAAAGTAGATTTTTCTGGTAAGATAAATTACAAAGTGTTATCACTCACCATAATGTACAAATCAGAAGAGATGCAAAACCTACACACAACAGGTCCCTGTTCAAGTTAGGAAAGTCACTGATTTGACTCTGATTTTTCCCTGCCCGATCGCAGAGGTTGGCACCCTAAGATTATGAAATGGCACCCCGACTCAACGTCGACTGACCCTGAATTTCCTTATCTGCGCCCTCACTATAGACAATGTGCAACACCAAAGCAATAATAACTATAGAAAGAAATACACAAATTAGAGGATGAGGCACAGGTCTATGAATGTGTTCACAAAGTCACACTAGAAAGACAGAGGAAAATGAGAACCAAAAAATAAACAAAAGACGTGGAAACCTCCCAGACCCAAAACGAATGAGAAGGGATAGGGTGCTAGGGAGGAAGACACACAAACAGACTGTAGGAAAACAACTGAGATTACTAAAACAAAATAATCTCTAGATAAAGACATGGAATTCAAAACAACATCAACTTTGAAGTATAGCCAGCAAAGGAAGCAGGTGTAATGTGAGTATAAATAGCCCCTCCCAAGAAGTCATAGGATAGAACCAAATCTGAAAAAAAGGAAACCAAAGAAAGGAAAGACAAAAGAATCATCAGCGGTTGGACAGAGACCAAACAGGCTGTGGCTCAGCAGAAAGGAAAACGGACCACACCGTATCGAGTCCTGAAACCGAGATATGACACAAAGTTTCTTATATTTGCTTAGGTGTTATGATCCGGTGACCTTGGAGCCGCATGAAACTTTCTCTGGGGTAGGTGGAAACTATACTGACCGCAGATCCTGAACTAACACCGCAACTAGAAGTAGCCGTGGGGTGTGCCTAACAAACCCTAGACACCTCGACACAGCCGGAGGACTAAATACCCCTATAGATGGAAATAGGAATACTACCTTGCCTCAGAGCAGAACCCCAAAGGATAGGCAGCCCCCACGAATATTGACTGTGAGTTCAGAAGAAAAGACACACGCAGGCAGAAAACAAGATTCAGCAAAAGAGGCCACTCTAGCTAAATAGGAAAGGATAGGACAGAATACTAGGCGGTCAGTATTAAAACCCTTCAAAAAATATCCACAGCAGATAATACAAAACATTCCGCAATCTAACTAAAGACGTGGAATGAATATCTGCAACCCCAGAGAATCCAACAAGACTGAGAAAAAACTGACACAATCTAAGCTGGACAAGAAAACACAAAAGAATAGCACTGAATCATGAAGCACACAGCATGTGTGCCACAGAAACAAAACCAGACACTTATCTTTGCTGATTTGGCAGAAAGGCAGGAGGAACCAGGCAGAGGTCCAACACCTCCCAACAACAATTGACAACTGGCAAGGACTAATGAATCCTGCACACCTAAATACCCCAGTCAGAACTGCAATCAGCAGAAACACCTGACCAGGACTGAAACCCAGGGACAACTGCATTACCACCTACCACCACCGGAGGGAACCCAAAAGCAGAATTCACAACACTTAGGCTATTGAGTTATACAAAATGTTTGTTGAAAGTACAGTTTCCTATTAACTTTTTTCTGTATTGTATTATATCTGTGATGTAAATTGTGCAGTGATAGCTGTACTCAATGAAACTTTTTGGAGAACCATATTAGTAAATACTTCTTAAGAGCCTTAGTTATACATTGCAGATGTCGAGGTCAAAAATTACTAAACACAGTCCTTTAAGACCACAGGGTTGGGAAACGTTAAAAACCTAGGAGCTCTCCATTCCATACAGTCCTCAGCCAGTTTTAACTTGTCCTGCTTCCAGTAGCCATAATCCATCACAATCCCTCTAATTACCTGAGCATGTTGGAAGGCATGAAACAAGAAGCGCCGAACTTTGAACTTTGGACAAACACCTCTGTGCAGCCCGTAGGCTTGTTTTCAGGTCGTGTTTTTTGTCCTGAGTCAAGGAATGTTTTCATTCCTTGTCTTAAATTTTCCAGATGTTTCCACAGATCTGTGTTTTTCAGAGATGGGCTTGTTTTTGCTCATTTGCTGTTATATATTCTGATGTTGTCAGTTTTTCCATTCTAGTAGGTCAACGGCGGAGTCTGCGATGGAAGTTAATAAAATCATGCAGGTGATCCAAACATAGGGATCCTTTACAGAAAACCTGCAAGATGTCAGACCCTTCTGTCCCATGATGGGGTGAACTGTTATGGTATGAACCAGGACTAGAAGGAGGTCGTACATCTGAATTTTAGCTGTAAAAGACACCTTTCCACCGTTGCACCCCTAATTATATATTTATGCAGTGCTGATAGCTTTCTGAAAAAAATAGGAACAACTTTTCCACAGAAATGTTTTGAGAATTTTTTTCGGAATCTATCTAGAATTATGGTGTACCACCCAATACCTTCCCTAGAGAATAAGAGTGAACCAGTCCAGGACAACAAGACCTCTCTCTCAGAAAACATGTTCCATATTTCTTTCTTTCACTGTGGCCACACGAAGACCAAGCACTGGATTTTCAGAGAGGTCTAGGAAGCCGCTTGACATTCCTACTCCCTCTGTGGCCATAGCAAGCCCCAAATAGGCAACTCAATTGAAACACCCAGAAAACTCCAAAAGAGCCCATAACTTTCTCAATAAAGCATAACTTGATAACATCACATGATACTGAATGCCAGATAACACATTTGCACTCCATGTGCCCCGTACAATTATTATAGTATGTCGTTGGATGGTTAGGTTACGTTCACATGACCGTATTTTTGGTCCGAGTGCTGTCCATGCAAAAATACTGACAGTACTTTAATGACCAGCATGCAATATTCTTCTTTTTATTTTGGAGGAAAAACGCTTTTCGAGCATATGGGTGAGCAAAAAGAATTAGATGCCATATGGATCAACCGTACAGCATCCGATTTTTAAGGGTGCATTGTCATTATTAACATAGAAAACTATGTTTGTAAATGTTTAGAACTGTAATAATGTCTGTTTTTTGGGGGGTGAAAATTGGACAATTTTGGACAATTTATTATATGCTCACATGAGCTTAGCCTTAAAGGACCAGATGAAGGTTTTATTTTGACATCAACTATTAATATTTCAGTACTTCCAGGGAGATGAACCCAACATCCATATGTTTGGGTCAGTGCACAGGCAGCCATATTATAGATCTGTAACATGGCACTCATGGAAATCTTTAATCCCACTCTGGACCTCCATATGCCTACAATTATATACAGTGGGGCAAAAAAGTATTTAGTCAGTCAGCAATAGTGCAAGTTCCACCACTTAAAAAGATGAGAGGCGTCTGTAATTTACATCATAGGTAGACCTCAACTATGGGAGACAAACTGAGAAAAAAAAATCCAGAAAATCACATTGTCTGTTTTTTTATCATTTTATTTGCATATTCTGGTGGAAAATAAGTATTTGGTCAGAAACAAACAATCAAGATTTCTGGCTCTCACAGACCTGTATCTTCTTCTTTAAGAGTCTCCTCTTTCCTCCACTCATTACCTGTAGTAATGGCACCTGTTTAAACTTGTTATCAGTATAAAAAGACACCTGTGCACACCCTCAAACAGTCTGACTCCAAACTCCACTATGGTGAAGACCAAAGAGCTGTCAAAGGACACCAGAAACAAAATTGTAGCTCTGCACCAGGCTGGGAAGACTGAATCTGCAATAGCCAACCAGCTTGGAGTGAAGAAATCAACAGTGGGAGCAATAATTAGAAAATGGAAGACATTCAAGACCACTGATAATCTCCCTCGATCTGGGGCTCCACGCAAAATCCCACCCCGTGGGGTCAGAATGATCACAAGAACGGTGAGCAAAAATCCCAGAACCACGCGGGGGGACCTAGTGAATGAACTGCAGAGAGCTGGGACCAATGTAACAAGGCCTACCATAAGTAACACACTACGCCACCATGGACTCAGATCCTGCAGTGCCAGACGTGTCCAACTGCTTAAGCCAGTACATGTCCGGGCCCATCTGAAGTTTGCTAGAGAGCATTTGGATGATCCAGAGGAGTTTTGGGAGAATGTTCTATGGTCTGATGAAACCAAACTGGAACTGTTTGGTAGAAACACAACTTGTCGTGTTTGGAGGAAAAAGAATACTGAGTTGCATCCATCAAACACCATACCTACTGTAAAGCATGGTGGTGGAAACATCATGCTTTGGGGCTGTTTCTCTGCAAAAGGGCCAGGACGACTGATCCGGGTACATGAAAGAATGAATGGGGCCATGTATCATGAGATTTTGAGTGCAAACCTCCTTCCATCAGCAAGGGCATTGAAGATGAAACGTGGCTGGGTCTTTCAACATGACAATGCTCCAAAGCACACCGCCAGGGCAATGAAGGAGTGGCTTCGTAAGAAGCATTTCAAGGTCCTGGAGTGGCCTAGCCAGTCTCCAGATCTCAACCCTATAGAAAACCTTTGGAGGGAGTTGAAAGTCCGTGTTGCCAAGCGAAAAGCCAAAAACATCACTGCTCTAGAGGAGATCTGCATGGAGGAATGGGCCAACATACCAACAACAGTGTGTGGCAACCTTGTGAAGACTTACAGAAAACATTTGACCTCTGTCATTGCCAACAAAGTATATATTACAAAGTATTGAGATGAAATTTTGTTTCTGACCAAATACTTATTTTCCACCAGAATATGCAAATAAAATGATAAAAAAACAGACAATGTGATTTTCTGGATTTTTTTTTCTCAGTTTGTCTCCCATAGTTGAGGTCTACCTATGATGTAAATTACAGATGCCTCTCATCTTTTTAAGTGGTGGAACTTGCACTATTGCTGACTGACTAAATACTTTTTTGCCCCACTGTATGTAAACCTGGATGAAGTTATATTGCTACCAAGACCAGCTCCTGCTCCTCTTCTATAATCATCATGCGGACAGCATTGGTGATAGAAAAAATGTTATGGCCAATCAGGCAGAATAGTTGTGTGTGCGGTCCCACGCCTGAGCAGGAGTAATCATCTCCTTGTTGTCAATGGGGCTGTACCACAGCCTATTTAATCTCTCTGCCCACTGCTGGGAGATGCCAGTTATAGTTTAGTTTTCTTACATCTCTGGTGCCTTTATTATGTTTTATCCCTGATTCTGACTTGGTTAAGTGACCCTGACCTTGTTTTGTTTTGTAACTTCTGTGGCTCCAACTTATCTGATTCCACTCTTGACTTACCTCCTTGTATCTGACTTTGATTTTGTCTACTGTTTCTGAACCTGGCTTGTTCCTCCTTATATTCACACAGCTTTGTTTCACCATCTTTGCTGCAGACCCGCTTTTCTGGCCAGCAGACTTTCTGCGGATGGAATCCAGGATGGCCTCATTTTAAGTCGAGATTTCTGTATTGGGAATAGAAGGTAAAGGCAGGAGTTCATCTGGGATTTTGTAGATAGAGTGGCTTGAGCCAAGTCTGTCCAAGGTAGTCTTTTTGGGCTGACAGATTCTGACAAACTTTACAGTGAAAACAAAAATGCATGGTTCATCACATGCTGTATAACCGTGCCAAAGACAGGTACCAGGCAGTGGCATATAGAGTGCCTATAGTTTACAATAAAGAACTGCAGAGGCTTTCTGGAAAAGTAGAGACTGTGCACTAACAGAGGATGACAGAGCTGTAGCAATTTTGTGTGCCACATGGACTCTGTGTACAAGTAAGGAGTATAAGGTATGTGCACACGTTGCGGATTTGGCTGCGGATCCGCAGCGGATTTGACGCTGTGGATTCCATGCGTTGTACAGTAGCATGTTAATCTATGGAAAACAAAATCCAATGTGCACATGCTGCGGAAAATTCCATGTGCTGTACATACTCTGTGCACAAGTAAGAACTCAGCTGTACAGGCTCTGTGTATGAGTAAAGACTCTGTGGGCTGTACATACTCTGTATACAAGTAAGGGCTCTGTTTTCTGTACTGGTTCTGCGTAAAAGTAAGGACTCTGTACATATGTAGGGATTTATGTTCTGCACGCCCTCTGTGCACAATTGGAGACTCTGTTGGTTTCACTGAACGAGTGCACAAGTAGGGACTCGGTGCTGCAAGGTATCTGCACCCAAGTAGGCACTCAGTGAGCCTCTCAGGCTCTGTGCACATATAGGGACAGTGTGCTTCATGAGCTTTGAGCACAAGTGGGGACTCTGCAGCACATGTAGGGACTCTGCAGCACATGTAGGGACTCTGCAGCACATGTAGGGATTCTGCTGCACATGTACGGACTCTACTGCACATGTGCGGACTCTGCTGTACATGTGCGGACTCTGCTGTACATGTTAGATTATGTTCACCACAGTTCTCTTTATACATTGTGATTGCATTACAAATTCCTGGCGAGAGAAATGTTAATCATGTAGGTACAAGATGGCAAGAAACTGGTTATCCAGCACATACATAAGACTATTTATCCGCAGGTTACTTGATACTTTCCTCATTTTAATCTACCCTTTAGCAATTACAGTCTGTTCTCCATTGGTAATGAACCGTACATTAAGGCGTTTGTATCTCACACCACCGTAATATCGTTATACAATGGAAGGTGTGACCGCGACATATTTCTACACTCATTTTATACATATATAAGTGTTTACACAAATTAAAGGTGTATTCCCGACTTATAAAGGGATTTGGGTAAGGATAGGCCACGAATGTCACCCGTGTGGCCCCTGTCAGGAGATGACAGATGCAGAATGCTCTCTCCCAGCAGCGGAGTCTCGTGCAGAGCAGCCGGCTCCAGCCATGTGCTGCCTACCAAGCTCCTTGGATAGTGCACAACATTACTACTGCCACTTGGTGCCATGTACCGCAGATATGTGCGGCAATGAATTAGTGCTGGTAACAGAAGTCTTGTGAATATTCTCCCGTTGGAGGAGGTTGTGGCTTTTGGAGACGGGCAGCATCCAGATTGTGGCACCCAATCCGGAAAGACATATTTTATGCAGATGAACTGTGGGGGATTGCTGTATATTCACATCCGGGAAATAGGATTTGTTGCAGAGATGTCCTCTATTACCTTTTTCCCCATGATAAATGATCAGTTTTAGGGCTCATACTCATCTGCCAGAAAAACTGACAAGAGCAATCTGATAAAAAATGGGATTACACTTGGACCAATGTTGATCTATGAGTCAGTGCTGATCTGTGATTTTTTTTCTCAGCTCAGATCGGGATGAGAAAACAAATTGCTGCGATTGTCCTCATATATCGGACGAGACTCAGCAATGGTAGTCAATGAGTGTGAAGAAAAAAAATCGCACCACACTCGGACCATGTGACTACCGTCCAATTTTTACACATCCATGTCCCTAAAAACCTGACATTTCATCTGCCGCATTCTTTAAAATCACAGCATGACCCAAGAAAATAGAGCAGATATATATATGTTACTGTAAAAGTCAGAAGGACGGTAAAACCTAGGATTTACCGGTCAATCTGGACATTCACCGAGGCCGTCGGTAAAAGCTAAAAATGATAAGTAAAATTGGACTTTTACCGGTGAAGTCTTGGTAAATGTTAACATTTCTCAACAGCGTTGGTCAGAAATATCTGGTGTGAAGATGGAACATCTGACTTTAACCAAGCGCAGTTGGTAAATGTGCACATTTACCACGGCTTCTTGGTAAATGTAGCTGAGAAGGGTGTAATAAAAAGTGCGTTTAGTTAACTTTTACAACCATCATCTGCTGGTCAGAGTCAGAATTCTGTGACTCAAAGTTACTTTTACCAACACATGCTGGTAAATGTAAAGATTTACCAAATCGCCCAGGTAAAAGTCCAAAATCGTTTGTTTATATGGAATACATCTGACTTTTACCAACGCTGTTGAGAAATGTTAACATTTACCAAGACTCCACCAGTAAAAGTCCAATTTTACTTTTCATTTTGAGCTTTTACCGACGCCTCGGTGAATGTCCAGATTGACCGGTAAATCCTAGGATTTACCGTCCTTCTGACTTTTACAGTAACATATACATAGAATAGATAGATATATAGATGTCAGTAACATATATAATTAGTGCAGTGTGTGTGCAAATTACTGGACATGTATTTTATTACTAAATAAATTATTTTCTGAAAAAATTACCTTTCTGGTGGCAGCATGAGAACTTTCTGACGTTCGCGGTGACGTCAGTGAGGTCAAGGAGTTAATTGGATATGAACTCTGCTCAACTTTAGCACGTCACCGCTAATTTTATATTATTCAGAAAATAATATATCTAATATATAAAGCTGAATGTGTGTATGTATGTATGTATGTATGTCCGGGATTGGCATCTGAACCGTCGCAGCTACAGCCACAACATTTTGCACAGTCACACGTCTGGACCCCGAGAGCGTCATAGGCTATGTTGTGAGGTGAAATTTTAACCCCGCGCTTTCCAATTCACCAAACAATTTTGCCCCTATCTACATAATGGGGAAAAAGTGAAAGGAAAAGTGTTGGAGGCGTCGCAGCTACAGGCACAAAATTTTGCACAGTCACACGTCTGGACCCCGAGAGCGTCAAAGCTATGTTGTGAGGTGAAATTTTAACCCCGCGCTTTCCAATTCACCAAACAATTTTGCCCCTATCTACATAATGGGGAAAAAATGAAAGGAAAAGTGTTAGAGGCAAATTAACAGCTGCCAGATGTGAACAAGGGGGACTTAAAGAATGAGAGCGATGGCGCCAAAGAGTATATACTGTACAGTTGCTAAGGTGGGGCCCCGACATGGGATAATCACCACACCACCACGGGGATATGAACACACACACAAAATGCGCCACACACTACCACGTGCTCGAACACATATACCACCCTCAGCGCACATTTCACCACACATACACCAACCTCGCCACATAAAAGTCGAAACACAAAAGTCGCCGCTCAAAACTCGCCACACGCAAAACTCTCCACATGCAAAACTCGCCACACGTGCAAAACTCACCATGGAAAACTCACCACACGCAAAACTTGCACACGCGGAAAAATTGCCACATGCACAAAAGTTGCAACACATGCAAAAGTTGCCTCACACAAAACTTGCACATACTCAAAAGGCACCACACATAAAACTCGCCATGCGCAAAACTCGCCATGCGCAAAACTTGCTGCACACAACTTGCTACACTAACCTGTCACATGCAACTCGACACACAAAAAGTTGCTACACGCATGTCGCCACACAAAACTCATCTCACAAAAGTCGCTACATGCATGTCGCCACACGCAACTCAACACACACAACTTGACACACGAAACTCGCCCTAAAACACACCCAAGTCTGGTATTATCCTTCAAAAATAAAAATCTGATTAATACGCTGAAAAACTACAAGAGCAACAAATGTACCATATAGGAATCCGGCAGCTGTCAGTCACATGACCAGTCTATTATGTGTATGTGTGAGCTAATATATACTGCTAGGGGGTGGGCTTACTGTTGGCTGGGGATTTATCAGGCTGCCAATTTAGCTTACAAATACTGAGGTAAAAATACTGACCAAATAACGTGTGAACAAGGTCTAAAGGTACCGTCACACTAGGCGATATCGCCAGCGATCCGTGACGTTGCAGCGACCTGGATAGCGATATCGCTGTATTTGACACGCAGCAGCGATCTGGATCCCGCTGTGAAATTGCTGGTCGCTGCTAGAAGGTCTGCACTTTATTTGGTCGCTAGGTCGCCGTGTATCGCCGTGTTTGACAGCAAAAGCAAGGATACCAGCGATATTTTACACTGGTAACCAGGGTAAACATCGGGTTACTAAGCGCAGGGCCGCGCTTAGTAACCCGATGTTTACCCTGGTTACCAGCGTAAAAGTTAAAAAAACAAACAGCACATACTCACCAGCGCGTCCCCCAGCCTCTGCTTCCTGACACTGACTGAGCGCCGGCCCTAAACTGAAAGTGAAAGCACAGCGGTGACGTCACCGCTCTGCTGTTAGGGCCGGAGCTCAGTCAGTGTCAGGAAGCAGAGGCTGGGGGACGCGCTGGTGAGTATGTGCTGTTTGTTTTTTTAACTTTTACGCTGGTAACCAGGGTAAACATCGGGTTACTAAGCGCGGCCCTGCGCTTAGCAACCCGATGCTTACCCTGGTTACCCGGGGACCTCGGCATCGTTGGTCGCTGGAGAGCGGTCTGTGTGACAGCTCTCCAGCGACCAAACAGCGACGCTGCAGCGATCGGCATCGCTGTCGCTATCGCTGCAGCGTCGCTTAATGTGACGGTACCTTAATACAGGAGGAGATGACATACAGATATATACTATATACAGGAGGAGATGACACACAGGTATATGCTATTTACAGGGGAGATGACACACAGGCATATACTATTTACAGGGGAGATGACACACAGGTATATACTATATACAGGAGCAGATTACCTACAGGTATATAGTATATACAGGAGGAGATGACATACAGGTATATGCTATGTATAGGAGGAGATGACATGCAGGTATATACTATATACAGGAGGAGATAACACACAGATATATACTATATATAGGTGAGATGACACACAGGTATATACTATATACAGGAGGAGATTACATACAGGTATATACTATATATAGGAGGAGATGACATACAGGTATATACTATATACAGGGGAAATGACACACAGCAGGTATATACTATATACAGGGGAGATGACATACAGGTATATACTATATACAGGAGATGACATACAGGTGTATACTATATATAAGGGAGATGACAAACATGTATATACTGAGGTGAAAATGAGAGGTGTGAGGTGAAAATGAAAAGGTGTGAGTGCAAAATGAGAGGAGTGAGGGAAAATAGTGGAGTGATCGAAAAATGACAGATGTGAGGTCGAAATGACAAGTGCTAGGGGGGAATGAGAGGAGTGAGGGGGAAAATAAGAGGAGTGAGGGGGAAAATGAGAAGTGTGAGGGAGAAAATGAGAGATGTGAGGGGGAAAATGAAAGATGTGATGGGGAAAATGAGAGGCGTGATGGGAAAATAAGAGAAGTGAGGTGCTATAACTAACCACACATATTTACTATGCCCAGGCAACGCCGGGCTCTTCAGCTAGCTTAGATTTACAATCTCCATGCTTTTCTCATGGTCAACTTTATGTGGCCTGTTCAAGAGTTGGAACAGCCAAAAATCTGTTTGTCTTTGCACCTGAAGGAAAAACTAAGAATGTTGTTTATCAAAAGGCTCTCGAATAAGTAGTAGAAGATTACTTCACATTACTTGGCCAATTTAGTTAAATCTGTGTGGAATATCTCTGGTGTTGAAATATATGTTGTAAAATGCATCTATTAGCTTAGTTTTTGCCTTTTAATAATTACATTTCTATCTATTTGTTTTGTGGTTTTTTTGTGCAGAATAAATTTTTGTTAACACATTCTATTTTGCTAACAGCAGTTATTACCCCGGGCGAAGCCGGGTAGTACAGCTAGTTTATTAATAAAATACATATACAATAAGCCACACTTATTATATCTCACTCACATATGTATATCTATCTTTATCTATCTATCTATCTATCTATCTATCTATCTGTCTGTCTGTCTGTCTGTCTGTCTATCTATCCATCCCATATCTATCTCTCTCATATCTATCTATCCCATATCTATCTATCCATCCCATATCTATCTATCTATCTCTCATCTATCTATCTATCTATCTATCTATCTATCTATCTATCTATCTATCTAACCCATATCTACAGTATCTATCCCATATCTATCTATCTATCTATCTATCTATCTATCTATCCCATATCTATCTATCTATCTATCTATCTATCTATCTGTAGCGCCCCCACTGCCGCAGGGCCGAGGGGTACCCGGTACCGGGCCTCTGAGTCTCTGCTCTGGGGTTGTCACGGTGGCTGGGCCCGATCCGTGACCCTGCCGAGGGGCGCACAGTGAATGAAGTGACGGATGTAGATGGTGATGGAGACGCTGTAGGGGTGCGGTGCAGTAAATAACGAGGACACCAGGTTGCAGTCTCTTTACCTCTTTACTGAAGATCTCTGGGTCCTCAGTCCGGAATCCGGATAACCAGGCTACGCAAGTCCGGCCGGTCCAATGGCACCTCCAGAGTTCTCTTAACAGGTGGAAATCTGTGCCTTCCTTCTAGCGCTATGCATTGCGGTTCTTCCCTGCTGTGCTTACGGAAAGTCCCCACAACTGTTGTGTCCGTTTCTTAAGTTCCCTCACAACTCAATTAGATGATGTTCTGCTAATTCTCCGTTCCTCCCTGATGTTACGGTTAGAACGGCACCCGTTTGACGGGTAGGCTAGGAGCTCTTCTGGGACCCTAGAGTCGCCCCTCTCCACAAGTTGCCCCCCAAGACTGCATAGGTGATTTAGGTGTTTAGGTGATTTAGGCAGAATACTCTGCCGCTGTTTGGAGTATTGCTTGAAGCTGAATATTGTAATACTCCCTCGGCGTTCCGGCCGCCGGTTGTGCGCCTCAGTAGAATGTTGCCTCGGTCTTACGGCACGACCCCTACTGGTATTCTCCTTGTTGCTTTGATCTCGTTTCTCACTCAGCACAATCTATCTCGCTTCCAATCCCTTCTTGGGCACCGCCGCTATACTGAGCAGGCACGGTCCCGTTACGTTCTCTCTAGTTGCCAAGTCTCTGTCAGGAACCCACTCCTGACAGAGACCCTACCGCGTCTTCTCCTGCAACACCCTCTGCCACAAGGTGTTGCCTGGTTCCAACCCAGTCAGCTTTCTGTCTAACTTCCTGCCTGACCCCCAGTTTTACCAGTGTGTGAGGAGTGGCCTAATGAATAGATCCCTTAGCTCCCCCTGGAGGCCCGGCGGTGAAATGTATTGGTGTCTGTGATACTTGATCAGATGAACTCCTTCAGTGCCATCAGACGTACCATAGCTCCCCTTAGTGGCGGAGCCACAGTACTGCAACGACCAGGACTCTGGGGCGCTGCATATCTATCTATGTATCTATCCCATATCTATCTATCTATCTATCTATCCCATATCTATCTATCTATCTATCTATCTATCTATCTATCTATCTATCACATATCTACCTATCTATCTCATATCTATCTATCTATCGATCTTTCTATCTATCCCATATCTATCTATCTATCTATCTATCTATCTATCTATCTATCTATCTATCTATCCCATATCTATCTATCTATCTATCTATCTATCTATCTATCTATCTATCTATCCCATATCTATCTATCTATCTATCTATCTATCTATCCCATATCTATCTATCTATCTATCTATCTATCTATCTATCTCATATCTATCTATCTATCTATCTATCTATCTATCTATCTATCTATCCCATATCTATCTATCTATCTATCTATCTATCTATCTATCTATCTATCTATCTATCTATCTATCACAGATCTATCTATCCCATATCTATCTATATCATATTTATCTATCTATATATATATATATATCATATCTGTCATCTATCTATCTGTATATCTATCTTTTTTATATAAAATCGCATTGCAGTCGGATCGCAATCTCATGTAAATCGGATGTCATTCGGATGCTTGGTGATAAAAAACAAAACAAAAACAATTTGCTGGCAAAAAAAAGAACTTGCAAAGAAGGATGTGCTGCTGAGAAAGTTGCCAGCATGAATGATCCAATCACTGAACAAATAAGCATTTTGCTCTTTTGTTTGGGTGATTGCCAGCATCTTTACATACCCCGATCCAATTATCAACTCATCTAAATGAGCCGTAATCTGATGGCAAACATCTCTGAATTTGGCTTTTCTTCTTTGAGAGCAAAGGACTGGATGTTAAAATCAAGCTGTCCTATCTCCCTTGACACAGTCTGGAGGATCCTAAACACATTAGTCAGCCGGACCTGCCACATAGTCAATATTCATCTATAATACTGCTGTATGGAAGACATTGTTAAGGAAAATATATATGTTATGTTTCCAATTTATTTTTTTTAGGTCCAATACATATCCATTCCTAGTAAATCATGTCTTTCCCCAGAAACTTAAAGAAATAGAAACTTGGTGACTGAAGTTTAGTCTTTCTGACATGAGTCGGTGGGTATTTATAGATGACTGGCCTGACTTCACCTCTTTCTGGGTCTTAGTCCATTACTGAAAAGATGAATACACGGAATTATCTTTACAGAAGTAAAGTTCGTAACCTCGAGCTTCCGACAGATATCGGAAGTTTGTGATGTCTACTGAGTGCTCGGTGCAGGAAGCTCTGGAGAAAACAGAAAGCAGATGGGCAACTCACTGAGGTTTTATAATAACAGGGAAATAAAAACTGAAGCATCCTCAGGAAAGCTAGGGAGAAACGGCCAAGGAACCTTCTAAACAAGAGCGGAAAAATAAAGACGAAGAGGAAATGGATTTGTTTGGACATGACCTATGATGACTATGGAGAAGCTGAGGCATCCTTGTGTAAATAACTACTGGTCACACGGAGCACATGGGTTAAAACGGATGACAGCAGGTTAGATAATGGATAGAGATGATATTTTAACCAACCAAAGCCAAACGTAGAAAGGTTATATCATTTTCTTCATTTTTTTACTTAATAATATGCTGTTAAAGTGGAATTTTCATTGGAATTTTTTATTTAAACTGTGTACCACCTCCAATTGCCACTGCTCCACCAATTTTGGCACAGTTTTTATTTTTCTTCCGTGCCCTTCCGTTCCAAAGTTATGCCCTCCTGAAATAATGGTGCAAATTTTCCCTTTGACCGTCTGGGTGTGTACCATAGAATTTCTCAGTGGGCGTTGCCGTGTTTTGATTGACCACTGTCAGAAGAGAAAAAGCACACACCCACAGAGAACTCCTGAGGTATCTGCCCAGTTGGTTGAAGGGAACATTTGCATAATTATTTCAGGAGGGCATAACTTTGGAACAGAGGGGCTCAGAACAAAAAGGAAAACTGTTCTAGAATCAGTAGAGCAGCAGCAATTAGAAGAGTTGTTCAGTTTAAATTAAAAAAATCCAGTGAAAGGTCCATTTTAAGGGGAGTCGATCAATAAGTTGCTCACATAAAGGGATGAGGGCTAAATAGAAATTGAATAATAATGAGTCATGCCAACCACAAGAGCCAAGAAGGGTCCTTTCACCATAAACATATTACAATGTGTATCTCTGTTGGGATCCTCAGATGAGATCTGTAGAGAAAGTAACTGCTGTTTAACTTCATAACAGCGCCACCACAGGGAAAGTGAAGCATTACAGTGCCTAAATACTGCATATCAATGGTTTGCCTGTGTAACTCAGGACAATATAAGTTCTCTTCTTTGTATACGCTCTCCAGTCCATAATTGAGGACACCCTTTGCACTATATGTGTTTCTACAGCAAATCTCATTAGGGACACCATTGTGCTAAGCCCATAGACATCAGAAATTAATGGATTTTGCCATCTGTTTTCTAATAACTATGGCCATCTTTTGGTCCAAGGAATCTTCTGGAAAGTACTTATCAAACGATGGTTCTGCCGACAGCTATCGAATGTCTAAGATCTAAAAAGTGCAATGCCGTCTGGACTCGGAAGAGTTCAGAGAGTTGAACGTGATAATGACACCACATAATTGCTAATTTTTTGTAACTTCTGTGAGAGTAAAGATTCGTTTCGTCCTAAAAGGTATTGTATGTCTGTAGGGTACAAATCTGCAGTCCGCACACAGTGCTCACCGTCAAGATTCTCCATAGTGACTACAGACTTGTACCCCAAGGCTGGACAACCACTTTAGGGTTGTCCTCACACTTCGTTTTCTCTGAAATTTAAAAGCAACAGTTTTTTCAACCAGCATTTTCCAGCATTTTTTGTGCATTTTTCTGACTTTTTTTTCTCCGGAAAGGAATGAAGAAAACGCTAGTGATTTCTTTTTTTCAGTGGAAATGTTGAAAAAAACACCCCCCAAAAAAGCCTCAGTGCCTTTCCATTGACTTGTATTGTAAGTATTAAGCGTTCTCCTTGTGGAAAAATGCCTGAATGATGAGCATGTCTCTTCTTTTACCCACTTAGGGTGTAAGGAACCTCCTCATGTTTCAGCTTCTTGGTCTTCCGCGAGGGCAATGTCAGGGGTGAGTGCAGTCAGCCTGGATTTTGTTTTTTTTAGGTTGTAAGTGGAGATTCGGGAAGAGCGGCCAGAACTGGTTGTCATCATCATGAATGCAAATGTAAACACATGTTTTAATGTAGAGCGGAGATTGCGAGTTGCCATATGCCAGCGATGTTATGTATGATGGTCCTGGGCTGGTGCGGAGAAGAATGTCACTTGTATATCACATGTCGGAGCCGTCTTCTCTGTCCATTTCCAGTCTGAGCGAGTTTAAACACGTTTTCTTATAATCATTATTCTACATATAAACATTTAGTCCGTTTGCGCTCATGACACACGATCAGTCTGGGTCCCATCTACAAGCTGCCGGCCCTATATTAGCAGGTGCACCTAATGAGATTAGAAATTACATATACAAAGCTCATAGAAATGAATGCACCAGAATACCAGACGTAATGGGGCCAAACAAAGAGAGGTGAAAATGGTAAAGAACTGATTCAGATTGGATCCAGCCATGGATGAATTACTGAGGCTATGGTCACCGGTCCTGTGGTTTTAATCTTTTTTTAGACCCGCCTTGGGACCTGTTTATTTGAATGGAGGCAGAAATCTCCTGAAAGATCTTCAGTTTGCGTCCTTTCCCATTGCAATCAAAAAAACGCAGTCTGTATAACTTTTTGCCCAGCCCCCCAAAAAACACAGATAGAAACCAGATCATAATGAATCCATTTTTGAGAACTGTGTATACTCAGAATACTAGAGCTGATCATACACACTTCTAATAAAAACGGATCCATTACAAACGGAGACTAAAGTGTACATCCATTTTTATTTTGGAACCATTTAAAAAAATTTTTTAATACTGGTTCCATTACAGATGGATGACAACTGGACACGTGGACACCATCTGCTCCTGTCAAAAGTTTCGACTTAGACAAAGACCATCTGAAAATGGACCAAATGTTTCCCGGTGGTGCATTTTATATGTTTTCGCCTCACATCTGTAAGGTCTCATTCAGATGTTCATATCACAGACGAGACAAAAAAAAAAGACTCTCTTCCTTCTCCTAACTATTGGTGAAAAACGAACAGTACACACATGGCATCCGAGTGGTGTCTGATTTTTTTCACTGACCCATAGATATTCACATTCGAATTGATATAGGACTTGTACCCACAATTTTGTGAGGACAACTCGGTCCACAAAAAAATCCAGGCATGTTTACCGCCCCAAAGACTATGCTTGGTATGAATTCTCTCTGTGAAAACCAATACAAAAATGGACGTCTTCACGAGTCATAACATGTAGCCCACCAGTAACCATCTCCAGGACCCCACTTTTCAACTACATGCAAATGTGACATTATTGTCAATCAGAAATTTAACGATGAACTGGATAGACTGTTGAATGAATAAAATGCTGCCTTTGTACGTAGTTATTCAAGTATATTGTGCCAATTAATGTTCATGGTGGCCCACCGGAGGATTCTCCTTTTCTCCCATGGGCCAGTCCAAGCCTTCTTACATGTATTGATTGGGTTTCTTTGCACCACTTTTTTGGCACCTAAATTTTAGTGTACAATTTTACATTTCAACCCCAGTCCTTTTCCCTGAGCCACGCTCTTTTCTCTGAGTTATGTGCATTGACAGATGATCTCCAAAAATAGAATATAAAATGTAATATGACATTATGGGCACTACCCATAATTAGCAATTTTTTAAAGTCACTTTTCTGTTTTCTTTTTTTCGCTGATGTATTGGGCTTCAAATGAAAAAAAAAATGGTGCAGGCGTTTCCGAAATTTTGCCCAGAATTAAAAAAATGCTCTTTGTTTTTGTCTCTAACTTTTTGGCGTTTGGAGAGGATATGTGATAAATTGTATCTCGTTGTGCATTTTTTTCGGTGGTTCAGACATGATAAACTCTAAATGGGGGTGGTGATGGGGAAATTGTCTCTTTGGCCATGATTTTTTCCAATATTAAGGAAAACGATGGAGGAACCTAAAGAAATAGCTGAAATGTGACGGCGTTAGCGTCTGCCGTGAGTCTGGACGTAACATGTATTCCCCCATGTGCAGACGCATTGCCGACATTCTCTGCAGCGCAGCTCTATCCCAAATATTTATGGAGAGTGTTTATTGATGTCCCGGCAAAACAGGAAATCCTGAGACTAAATTTTACATCCAGGATTTCCCTAAAAACACTGCGATGGTGACAGACGCTTTGCGCAAGTGTGTTGCTCCTCTGCCTTTAATCAAGATAGTTCTGAGGTTTCCCTCTAATTACATAACCGCCCAGACAAGATGACAGTGTTTACATGAAGTGAAAGCCGATGTTCCTGCTCCTCCGGACGGAAAATAATGCCCTTCTTGGAGGATCGCAATGTATTTAAAAAAAATACCGTAAATATCACATAACTGAGCATGCAAAATAACGTGGGATGTATGACCATTCACCTAAGGGTTAAATAATTCGGACCAAGATCAGAACGCAATGCACGGACTGGCTGGCGGCTCTCCCAACCCGAGCATAGAAATAAATGCTCGGGTCGGGAGAACCGCCAGCCAGTCCAAACTCAGTCCAATCATTGCTCCCTAATTGTGACAAATCAATCAATTAAAGAATAAAATAAATAGATTAAAAATGGTTAATAAAAACTTCATAAAACTGAGTCTGATACAAGTTCCACCAATATTCCTTAACTTACAGTACCTTGCCCCGACCCAAGGTCAAGGTCATTGACAGACGAGGTTCACTTCATAAACTAATTTTTATTTCATAAATCAGTACTCATGAAAATAAGAAACTTTGTAATATATCTTATCAGCGAAATCTGCTTCTTTCTCCTCCTGGACTGATATTTCTTCCTTAATTCACAAGTAAAATCTGTAATAAGTGAAGACACAATTTCCCATTACTGAGATAGGAGATGACAGTTGGTGCTTTTAAAATTCTATGGAAAAGGGAGGAGCTAGAGGCCGACACAGACATTCTGCTGCAGGTTCTCCTCCAACGCCAGTCACATAGAACTTTATGAGCACCAATTGTCACCTAATATCTCAAAAGTCGCATTTTACCTGTGAATTGAGAATACTGAGCATGAAAAATAAGTCCAGGAGGAGAAAGAAGTGGGTTTCTCTGATAAGATATATTTCCAAAGCTACTTATTTTCATATGTACTATTGATTCATGGGAAAAAAAAATGAAGAAGGGCAAGCACATTATTATGAACACTCTGTAGTAACTTGTGTAATGTGATTGCAGGTAGGTGCAATGATGTTGCTTGTCACCGGTTATATAAGGCTACTTTCACACTAGCGTTAACTGCATTCCGTCACAATGCGTCGTTTTGCCGAAAAAACGCATCCTGCAAAAGTGTTTGCAGGATGCGTTTTTTCGCCATTGATTAACATGAAGCGACGCATTGTGACGGATTGCCACACGTCGCACCCGTCGTGCGACGAATGCGTCGTGTAGTGGCGGACCGTCGGGAGCAAAAAACGCTACATGTAACGTTTTTTGCTCACGACGGTCCGCTTTTTCCGACCGCGCATGCGCGGCCGGAACTCCGCCCCCACCTCCCTGCACTTCCCCGCACCTCACAATGGGGCAGCGGATGCGCTGGAAAAATGCATCCGCTGCCCCCGTTGTGCGGCGGAGACCACGCTAGCGTCGGGAACGTTGGCCCGACGCACAGCGACGGGTTGTTCCCGACGCTAGTGTGAAAGTAGCCTAAGCTGCTGGATAGTTTATATAGCGTTTGTAAATAAAAGCTGTAACAGTGACCCCTACAGGATGCACACTGTAATGACGTGAAAAATAAGGACAAGCTGGAATACAAAGTTCACCTTTTGGCCATTTTTGACTTATCTGCAAAAGAACAGATATATCAGCAGTTCTCTAATATAACATCTGTAAAGAAAATACATTCCTTATATCCCATCAATGGCAAAGACAGGGAGCTGTCATACTGTGCTGATGAACATCAAAAAGGCTTTTCTCTGGTGACACAGAGCTCTAGAGACACTGCCAGTGACCCCACGTTGTGACATATTTATTATTCCCACAAAGTATTAATCTATTTCTTTTTTGAGTGCTGAGGTTCCGAACTCTGGGACCCCCAATGATCCCAAGAAGGCCCATCTTGAATGGAGCAAGAGTGTGCATGCTTGGCCTCCGCACAATTCATTGCCTATGGGACTGCTGGTAATATTGGAGAGCTGTACTCGACTTTCTTCAATTGTGCTATAAACAATGAATCCAATGGCAGTTGAGGATGCGCACCCCTGCTCCATTCAAGATGGGGCTCTGAGAAGATAATGTTCCTAGAACCCCAGCAATAAGCTGATCATTACTTCTCCAGGAACCTCTGATCATCACTGCTCCAGATCCTGGAGCCTCAGCAATCAGCTGATCATTATTGCTCCAGCTCCTGGAACCCCCAATAATCAGCTGATCCCACCGATCAGCTATTCTTCCTCCATTCATCTCCTGGAATCCCAGTAAATAGCTGATCATCTCTTCTCCAGTTTCTGGAATGCCCACCAATCAGATGATTATAAGGTCCAGCTCCTAAAACCTCAAAAGATTAGTTGGTCATCACAGGTCCAAGTCCTGAAAACCCCAGCAATCAGCTGGTCATCACCGCTGTGACTTCAGGAAACCCCAACAATCTGCTCATTATCATAAGTGCAAAGTCTGAAACTACCAATGATCAGCTGATCATCCCCATTCAGGTCTTGGAATCCTCACCAAACAGCTAATCACAGGTGCAGATCCTGGAACACCAAACATCAGCTCATCATGGCAGGTCCAGCTCTTGAAGGCCCCAAAGATCAGCTGATCCACAGATATACCTCTTGGAACCCCCAATGATCAACGGCCTCCACCATAGTTCTGGCCCGTACACCACTTTAGCAGCAGTTACTGCAAGAAAGACATCTGGAGAGTGACCCTGTCATAAATGGATGTGTAGATTTCATGGTTCCTTCCAGTAATAAATGGATGTGTAGGTTTCATGCCTCCTTCCATCTATACCTTTTGGCACATAGGGTGTGGACATCAAGCAGAGTGTAGCCTCTGGATTTGAAGTGCTTTTTCTCACCTCTCCATGGAGCACTAGGAGCAGCTCCGGAGAATTTCTGTATATGCTGGATATATACCGGGCATCCCTATTATACTTGTAGGTAAGCCAGTGGTAATTTCAATCAAGCATTATCCCTAGCCAAGTGTTGCCGTCTGTATATTTACTGACCACAAAGACACAAGGCGTCTACTTAAAAATCAAGTTTTTGTGTTTTCACCATTTAAGACAAGTTGCTCCAATCTGAAAGATGAAGAAGCTGATTAGGAAATACCTCTGTGAAACCAGCACAAGTGACTTCATCTAGATCCAGCTGGTCAGTGCTCCTCTACAAAGCTTCAGAGAGGAAAAAACGTCAACGTGTGAGTGCATGTAGGAAAAGCCTCATCAGGCGCCAGCGGAACATCAGCACATATGAAGAGGTCTCTTATCTGATGATCTCTGGCTCAAAGCAAAGGCTGAAGACACCCAAATATTTAACACCCCCATTCACCTGTATGAAATCGGAAATCTGCAGCACAACTTGCAACAAAATCTGCATGTAACATTTGCTGCGGATTCAAAGCAAATTTGCAGCAAAATCTGTAATGAAAAGTATCCATCACTACTGGTGTCCGGAGACGTTGGATCGGGTTGACCGCTGTCTCACTCATGCATATTTGAGTCAGCCTTGTAGTTAGTGAAGAAATTGACCATTGTCCACAGCTTATCCCCGGAGGGAAAAAAGGATCAGGACAGTTGTGTAACGAGAGGCTGATAGGCCCCGGAGAAAGATTTGGAACAGACCCCCCCTCATCCTGAAGTAAAAAAAAAAATTATATATATATATATATATATATATATATATATATATATATATATATATATATATATATATATATATACACACAGTTGTGTGAAAAAGTGCTTGCCCCTTCCTGATTTTCCTATTATTTTGCATGTTTGTCACACATACAGTGCTGATTTTGTAAGTTTGCCCACTGACAAAGACATGAACAGTCTATAATTTTAAGGGTAGATTAATTTTAACATTGATAGATGGAATATCAAAAATAAAATCCAGAAAATCACATTGTATAAATTATATAAATTTGTTTGCATTTTGCAGTGAGAAATAAGTATTTGATCCCCTACCAACCATTAAGGGTATGTGTCCACGTTCAGGATTGCATCAGGATTTGGTCAGGATTTTTCATCAGTATTTGTAAGCCAAAACCAGGAGTGGAACAATTAGAGGAAAAGTATAATAGAAACATATGCTCCACTTTTGCATTTATCACCCACTCCTGGTTTTGGCTTACAAATACTGAGGTCAAATCCTGACCAAATCCTGATGCAATCCTGAACGTGGACACATACCCTAAGAGTTCTGGCTCCTACAGACCAGTTAGACGCTCCTAATCAACTCATCACCTGCATTAAAGACAGCTGTCTTACATAGTCACCTTTATAAAAGACTCCTGTCCACAGACTCAATTAATCAGTCAGACTCTAACCTTTACAACATGGGCAAGAACAAAAAGCTTTATAAGGATGTCAGGGAGAAGATCATAGACCTGCACAAAGCTGGAATGGGCAACAAACCCATAAGTAAGACGCTGGGTGAGAAGGAGACAACTGTTGACGCAATAGTAAGAAAATGGAAGAAATACAAAATGACTGTCAATCGACATTGATCTATGGCACCATGCAAAGTCTGACCTCGTGGGATGGGATATCCTTGATCATGAGGAAGGTGAGAGATCAGCCTTAAACTATATAGGGGGAGCTTGATAATGATCTCAAGGCAGCTGGGACCACAGTCACCAAGAAAACCATTGCTAAAACATTGCGCCATAAAGGTTTTAAATCCTGCAGTACCTGCAAGATCCCCCTGCTCAAAGAGGCACATGTGCAGGCCCATCTGAAGTTTGCCAATGAAAACCTGGATGATTCTGTGAGTGATTGGGAGAAGGTTCTGTGGTCAGATGAGACAAAAATTAAGCTCTTTGGCATTAATTCAACTTGCCGTGTTTGGAGGAAGAGAAATGCTGCCTATGACCCAAAGAACACAGTCCCCACTGTTAAACATGGAGGTGGAAACATTATGTTTCTCACTGCAAAATGCAAATAAATTTATACAATTTATACAATGTGATTTTCTGGATTTTATTTTAAATATTTTATCTCTCAATGTTAAAATTAACCTACCTTAAAATTATAGACTGTTCATGTCTTTGTCAGTGGGTAAACTTACAAAATCAGCAAGGGATTAAATCCTTTTTTCCCCACTGCAAATGTTTCAGATCACCAAACAAATGTAAATGTTAGACAAATAGAATACAAATAAACACAAAACACAGTTTTTAAATGAAGGTCTATATTATTAAGGGAAAATGAAATCTAAACCTCCAGGGCCCTGTAGTGAAAAAGTGATTGCCCCCCCCCCCAAAAAAAAACAACAAACAAACAAAAAACACAAATTAACTTTGGTGTATCACATCTTTGGGAAGCTGAGTCCTAATTCCCTAGCCACACATAGGCCTGATTAGTGCCACACCTGGTCTTTATCAAGAAACTACTTAAATAGAACCTGCCTGACAAAGTGAAGTAGACCAGAAGATCCTCAAAAGCTAGACATCATGCCATGATTCAAAAAAATACTGTAAGAAATGAGAAACAAAGTAATTGAGATCTTTTAGTCTGGAAAAATTTATAAAGCCATTTCTCAAGCTTTGGGAGTCCAGCAAACCAAAGGGAGAGCAATTATCCACAAATAGCAAAAACATGGAACAGTAGAGAACCTTTCAAGGAGTGGCTGGCCAACTAAAATTACCCCAAGAGTGCAGCAATAACTCATCCAAGAAGTCACAAAAAACTCTACAACAACATGCAAAGAACTGCAGGCCTCATGTTCATGAATCCACCATAAGAAAAACACTGGGCGAAAAGTGCCTGCATAGCAGAGTTCCAAGATGGAAACTACTGTTGAGCAATAAAAGGCTCGTCTCAGTTTTTCCAGAAAACATCTTGATGAACCCCAAGACTTTTGGGAGAAAATTCTGTGGACGGACGAGACAAAAGTTGAACTTTTTGGAAGGTGCATGTGCCTTTATATCTGGCACAGAAGTAAGACAGCATTTCAGTAAAGCAACATCATACCAACAGTAAAATATGGTGGTGCTAGTGTTATAGTCTAGGGCTGAATGTCCGGCCATTTGTTTGTGACCTCAAGGTGAAGCGCACTTGAGTTATACAGCAGGACAATGTTCCAAAACGCATCAGTAAGTCCACCTCTGAATGACTTAAGAAAAACAAAATTACAACTTTGGAGTGGCCTAGTCAAAGTCCTGACCTTAATCCAACTAAGATGCTGTGGTATGACCTTAATAAGGAGATTCGTGTTCAGAAACCATCTAATGTGGCTGAATTACAACAATTCTACAAAGATGAGTGGGGCAAAATTCCTTTAGAGCGTCATAAAAGACTCATTGCCAGTTTTCACAAATCCTTGATTGCAGTTGTTGCTGCTAAAGGTGGCCCAACCAGTTATTAGGTTTAGGGGGCAATCACTTGTTCATACAGGGCCCTGTAGGTTTGGATTTATTTTTCCTATTATATTAAAAACCTTCATTTAAAAACTTCATTTTGTGTTTACTTGTGTTATCTTTGTCTAATATTTACATTTGTTTGGTGATCTGAAACTTTTAAGTGTGACAAACAGGCAAAAGAATAGGAAATCTGGAAGGGGGCAAACACTTTTTCACAAAACTGTATATATGCACCCTCCATCCTGCTACATACAGTGCCTTGCGAAAGTATTCGGCCCCCTGGAACTTTTCAACCTTTTCACACATATCATGCTTCAAATATAAAGATACCAAATATAAATTTTTGGTGAAGAATCAACAACAAGTGGAACACAATTGTGAAGTTGAATGAAATTCATTGGTTGTTTTAAATTTTTGTGGAAATTCCAAAACTGAAAAGTGGGGCGTGCAATATTATTCGGCCCCTTTACTTTCAGTGCAGCAAACTCACTCCAGAAGTTCATTGTGGATCTCTGAATGATCCAATGTTGTCCTAAATGCCTAATGATGATAAATATAATCCACCTGTGTGTAATCATGTCTCCGTATAAATGCACCTGCTCTGTGATAGTCTCAGGGTTCTGTTTGAAGCACAGAGAGCATCATGAAGACCAAGGAACACAACAGGCAGATCCGTGATACTGTTGTGGAGGAGTTTAAAGCCGGATTTGGATGCAAAATGATTTCCAAAACTTTAAACATCCCTAGGAGCACTGTGCAAGCGATCATATTGAAATGGAAGGAATGTCATACCACTGCAAATCTAGCAAATCAGCAGAATTTATGCTCAGGTTTTTATGCCATTTTTTTTTTATTTCAACACTTATTTTTTTCCAAAAGATAAGCACAGGTCAACTTGGCACAAGAACAAGATGAGGGGAGGATTTATACTTACAGGTGGCTTACTTACCTACAGTCTTACTTTACTACTTACTGGTAGAGATGATAACAGATAGGATAGTTACAAAGAGTCAGGTCATATAGTAAATCATTACGCATTACCCAGCACAATACCGCCATATTACGGACCTTCCCATTCTGCCTCTGTATTCTCCTGTACATGGCGTGTGACACGTGTAACAATAAACTTGCCATAAACTTACTAATAAAATCCTTGTAAAATTAGACTAAGAAGACAAAAAACACAAGAAAGTAACAGATCCAAGGTCACCCATATGCAGAGCGAATACACTGATGTAACGGTACTAAAAATGTCCAATTAAAGGGATATTCCAGGTTTTTCCAGCTGCAGATTGTTTTTAAAAACCCTATTCTCTACTCACCATCCCCGGGTCCAAGGTAGAGCCTTTGCTGTTGCTGTTGGTGACAATCATTGAGCTTAGCGGCTCACGTCTTTCAGAGCCAACTGATTGGCAACAGCGCTGTCAACATGGCATAAGTGCTACAGACAAAAACAGACACTGGAAGCAGCGAATTCAGTGCAAGACCTGGGAATGGTGAGTAAAGCACAGTTTGTTTGTTTTTAAACAAGCTGCATTAGGGGGGAAATGGAAAACCCCTTTAAGCAGTGTTTGTCATTTTCCATCAAATCCCTGTCATGGGCAGCCCAATCTCCAGACCTGAACCCTATTGAAAACCTCTGGAATGTAATCAAGAGGAAGATGGATAGTCACAAGCCATCAAGCAAAGAAGAACTGCTTACATTTTTGTACCAGGAGTGGCATAAGGTCACCCAAAAGCAGTGTGATAGACTGGTGGAAAGCATGCCAAGACGAATAAAAGCTGTGGATAAAAATCATGGTTATTCCACAAAATATTGATTTCTGAACTCTTCCTGAGTATTGTTGTTTCTAAATGATTATGAACTTGTTTTCTTAGTATTATTTGAGGTCTGCAAGCAATGCATTTTTTTGTTATTTTGACCATTTCTCATTTTCTGAAAAAAAATACAAAATTTAGTGCTTGGAAATTCGAACACATGTTGTCAGTAGTTTATAGAATAAAAGAACAATTTACATATTACTCAAAAATATACCTATAAAGAGAAAAATCTGAAAAACTGAAAATTTTGCAGTGGTCTCTTAATTTTTGCCAGAGCTGTATATTATCGTATGCTGTCCTCATAGTACTCATACAGTACTGCTGTCTAATGCCTGAATTAAACTTCTGTATAATGTGTTAATAGAACCGCCATATAACGTCTAAATAATTCTCCCACATTGGCACAACTCTCACTGCAAATTATTAGAATTGACAGTGGAAAAGAGAAAGATGTTATTCCTTCTGGTCCAGACTTCTGAGCCTTTAAACAACAGTCTAGTTTGCCTGCCCCTAAAGCTGTCTGTGCATAGAAGATGTACATAACATCCATGTTATTACGTCATGATATCCCATGTGACCAAGTCAGAGCTGGAAGCTCCAATGAGAGCGAGCGGAGGACCAGCGATGAGCAACTGCGGTAGACACAGGCGAATGTAACATATTATTATTCTTTAACCTTGTCCATATGAATCCAGCAAATGAGCAACAGACTGGCCATCATTTTCCTGGATTCGTTTAAATCTAATCTAAAAAAACTCAGATCCTCAAATTTTGGTAAATTTTTAACAAATTCAATTCATTTCAAAAAGATTTGCTCACCGGCACCGAATAGTGATTATCAAATATTCTGGATATCATATATATTGGCGCCAATAAATATCAGTTTTGCAAAGATATAGTCTATCCGGTCCTGAAAATAAGGATCTCCCCCTGCATTAAATGTTGTCACCCCAGAAAATTAATAAAAAATACAGCAACTCAAAACGTTATCGGAGACTCGATTACAAGACATTTGATTTTTGTGGTCAGACCAAATCAAGTCTGGACAATCTGCGCAGCCTTTCATGTATGGTAGCGATAACCAAAATATTATCAAACAGCGCCCACACTATCCGGCCTGGACGATCTCCAATGGAATGGAAATATCAGGAGCCACGTAGATGAAAAAGAGGCGAAAAATTATCTGCCTGAACTTTTCCTGTGCTGCAACCTCGGAATAAAGTGATTCCATCATTTGGCAGAAACATGAAGCCGGGATCAGTTTCACAATGAAGACGTTCAGGGTAGATTTTTTTCCTTGGGACGGACATAGAGATAAAAAGAGTGCTTCATAAATAGATATTTCCCACCACACAACCCTCTAATAAAAAATTGTGAGAAATATTCTGCGTTCACAAGTATAAATCGATTTTAGTAGCATAGCTTATCATCATGGTTCATGCAGGTGATGATCAGTTCTGTACAGACCCTGAGTTGTAAGGATAGGTTCACACTTTGCACATTTAGCTAAATCTGTTGCAAAAAAGTGAAAAATTTGGTGCCAAATTTTCACAAAATACGCACACATTGGTAATGACCAATATGATCTGAGCGTTCGCGACTATCTTGACTCGACCTCTGCAGTGTCACATACCAGTCCGAGAAGAGCCGGTGTAAATCCAGCCTTAAAGGGGCTCTGTCACCTGAATTTGGAGGGAACAATTTTCAGCCATAGGGGCGGGGTTTTCGGGTGTTTGATTCACCCTTTCCTTACCCGCTGGCTGCATGCTGGCTGCAATATTGGATTGAAGTTAATTCTCTGTCCTCCGTAGTACATGCCTGCACAAGGCAATCTTGCCTTACGCAAAGCATGTAATTGGATCTAAAAGTAATTTTTCAATAAAACTGTTGGCTTTTACAAGGCTCTATGTTATCCCGAACATTCAGCTTTGTTGTGGTCATAAATCAGCTGAGACAACTCTGTGAAAACTCTCCCATCAGAACGTGCTCACCAACAGATACTCAGTGAACTAATTCTGCCAGCAATAGACAGTGCAACACAGAGGGCAAAGAATGCAAACGGTGCAAAATTTAGAATAAAATTCAACTGCAAAAATTATTGTAAGCCCCAATAATATATTCATTTAAGTAGAAAAAAATTCTCAAAAAAGTAGATAACCTCTTTAAGAGTCAACTTTAGTGAGCAGCTCTGACTTTGACCCCCTATCTGCCTAAATCTCAAGAATAGAAAAAGTTCTGCAACTTTTTAACAAACTTTTGCACCAATTTCAAGATTTTCTATCATTGAAGAGAAACTTTCTAGGTTGAGAACCTGTCTAGACCCCCCCATACTTCTCACAACAGTGGATTTGTTATAGTGTATTCAGTCTAGGCAACCCTTTGTCTCGATGACTTTACCTTTGAAGTTTGATGCCACCCACCTTGTAGTCCAGAGTATGAGGCCCAGGTTTCTGCCATGAAGGACATATTCCTCCTCTAAGCCATATTTTAGGTTCTTTCTGTTGTGGAATTTACCAGTAATCAAAATGTTTTTATCTTCTCCCTGTGACTCGTACAGCAACAGTAGCAGGCCACGGGACAGGAAACATAACTTTTGACAACCTTACAGCCAAGAAAGTCAACCAACTTGTTTTCAAGAGGGAATGCAGTTACAAGGCATTGAAGGAAACAAAGCAAATATTTGTACTGCTCTCCTGAGTCCGCCCCATATTGTAAAACTTGTTTGTCGGAGTGAACACAACATTTCTTTTGCCACTTTAGAAGTAAACAAAGAAAAAAATGTTGTGAAATGGATATAAGAGGAAATTGGATCTTCAACAATGGGATCCTACTTGTCATCATCCAAGAGGTCTACTCCACAAACGAGACAGCTCTCTTTTTATTAGAATCTGGTTGTGCACTTTCGGAAATAAATGGGCATACATGGATTTACCATACCCGATTCTGTGGCATTAAAAGATTACCGATCAGTAAATATCCCATTATTAACCTGTTTATACAGGCAGACCGCTCTTAAAGATGCACACTGAGTGATTTGTAATAGAGAGTTGAGTACAAATAGGCTGCCTATGAACTTTTGTGCAGAACCAAAACATCATTTCACCCGCCTGTTTAGACTGCAAGATTGTAGTGAACTTGCAGTATAAATAGACCTAAATTGACAAGTAAGAAGAACATATAATTAAACAAATTAGCAGCATTATTCACGGGGTCCTATATGTTAGTGCCATACGCTGGCACAAAAAATTACAGAACAGTACCTTGTTATGCCTATAGACCTCCATTACAAATTAGCTAGAAGTCGGACAAACATACATTTCACCGGAGGCTGATGTGTCAGGCGAGATAAGGATGAGATAGTAGAAATTTAATTTCCAATCCTTTTTTTAACTGATAAGGAATTTAGATTATGAGCCCCAATAGAGGCAGTAATGATGATGTCTATAAAGTGCTGTGGAATATGATGGCACTATATAAACATCTTTAATAATACAGTGGCTAAGTAACAAACTCCTCCACCAAAAAGATCTAATTCCAGGTTAAAGGAATGAGAATTTTACCCCTGGACTTCCTTTTTGTAGATGGAAAAGCTGTGTAGTCTAAAGCCCCCCATACATCTGGCAAACTCGCCAATATCTACAGGTCCAGCTTACAGTCTAATGTGTATGGGGGTCCCTGAAAAATGATTGTCGTGCGAGATAAGAATCTGGAATATCCGATTTTGGATGCCGATTCTTTTTATTCTCTAAGATGTAAGCTGCCTCCATTGCTTACAAAGTAGTCTAGTAAAGACTTTTTCATAGAGAACAAGGTGAGATTTGGGTGAAATAGCTACCGGTCGAACGAACTTCGAACCATCACTCATTCAGTCATTCTCGCATGCAGAAGCTGTGTTAAAGTGTGCTGAGCCAGCCAATGTCTAAAGGATGTGCCAGGTGCTGGTGGACTGTGAAGTGTGCTAAGTTGGGTTTTTTGAGACCTGGTCCAAAATTACTCCACTGCTCTCTCATTCCACATCTATTCCGCACAATCTTCCGAAAAACTCACCACACACTTGTCCTGGCCAATCATTCACACTTTCCCAGTAGAAAAAATGGAAAAACCACTGCCAGATTCTTCTGGTGGTGGTGACTAATTTTCCTTAAGCATAAAAGATTGGGCATAGAAATTATAGCCTATAATACTCTATCCCTCTAATATATGCCACTGGGGGGGAGACATTAAACCCCCGTGAACAGTCGATCGGCAGTCAGTCCTACCAAAATTGTTGAATTTGGTTAATTTATGAGCTCATAGCAAAAGGTGAATAATGAGAAGAAATTCTGCTCTGCCAAGTCAATTACTTCTGGTCTAGTGAAACTATGAAGCCAAGGATTCTGAATTATCAGACTTTCTAGATAATTGACTGCTGCATGAAAGGTATAGCACATTCTTTCCATCTTTTTGCCTAGCATTTTACTGATTTGCAGAATTTGAAAAATAATGATGTTTGCTGTGCTGCATAACATTAAAGATGGCTTTTGATAAACTATAGAGACCTCAATACAATTGTCCATACACTTTAAATGGCTGTTGGCAGTATGATCATTTCAATGTTAGCTATCTTGGCCGACTCCCCCATGCACAGGAGCATTTGTTTGGCGAAGAGCTCCTGTGTTCTCTATGAGAAAGACGTTGATAGTCATGTCCGGTGAAGGCTTATCTCTGTGAGAACACAGCAATCGACAGTCTGAAATCAGTTGCTGGAACGCAATACACATTACCTCACAATATTGGTCTGTTCTGTCGGCGTTAATCTATTTTGTATAGGGACCTTAAGAGCTTCCAGGAGTTTCAAAAATGGACAATGCAGTAAAGTGTCACCCAAATTGTTAGAAAAGGCTTATGTATTGTGCATCCCATTTCCAAACCAGGAATATATCTAGGGGAAGGCAGGTGGGACATTTGCCCTGGCCACAGCCAGCAAGGGGTCACTCTTGAGCTACCTAATGCAATGGTTCAAGGTGTTTGCCAGGTAGCAGCATTTTACTATCCCCGTGAGGGGAATTTGGCTTTTCTCCGATTCGGTTGCTAAACTGACAGCCGGCTCGGAGAACCTGTAAAACGCCGGCTTTGTGTACTCAATTGTACACACATCTTTCAGGTATGAGTACAATTGAATCCCTGGATGCCGATACTTCCGGGGTCAGGGCCATGTCATCTGAACAATCTGCTGATGTTTCTACTGAGGAGGATGGTTCACAATAATATAAGCATTCCAATTCAGTCAAAAATGCAGATGAACTTTAATGGACACTATGGGGGAGAATTGGCAGATTGTATAGGAAATAAAACTGTGAGGACGCAGTATGATGGAGAAATGTGTGAGGAGACAGTATCGGGGGAAAGTGTGTTGGATAGTATAGGGGGGGAATAGGGTGGGTGGACAGTACAGGGGAACAAAAGTATGAGAGGATAGTAAGGGAGGAGAACAGTATGAGGGAACAGTATAGTGGTGGAAGTGTGATGAGACAGCATGGTGAAAGACTGTGTGAAGGCAGTATGAGGGTGGTTTGATGGGACATTATGGGGGTAGAAATGTGTGAGAGGACAGTATAAGGGGAGAAATGTGTGAAA
The DNA here is from genome assembly GCF_051348905.1 of Ranitomeya variabilis. Lineage (NCBI taxonomy): Eukaryota > Metazoa > Chordata > Amphibia > Anura > Dendrobatidae > Ranitomeya > Ranitomeya variabilis. The sequence goes on from NC_135235.1 coordinate 618,448,556, forward strand.
AGACAGTAAGGGGGGAGTGTGAGGGGACATTATGGTGGAAGAAATGTGTGTATGGTCAGCATGAGGGGAAATGTGTGAGATGACAGTATGGGGTGGAGTGTGAGGGAACAGTATTGAGAGAGTATGAATAGACAGTATGGGGGGAAATGAGGGAAAATAGTAGTGGTTATAGTTTATAAGGGTGACAATGTGAATGCAATATTTTATAAGAGAGGGTTTTGAGGGAGGCATATACCATAAGAGGGACTTAATGAGGGTCATTTTTTATGCAGGGAGCACCCTGAGGGGCAATTATGTATTTAGTGGTAACTATTTATTCAGCTAGCTGATTAGCTGTCGTTCAGTGCTACTTGCCAGTTAAGGTACCTTCACACTAAGCGACGCTGCAGCGATATCGACAGCGATGCCGATCACTGCAGCGTCGCTGCAGCGTCGCTGTGTGGTCGCTGGAGAGCTGTCACACAGACAGCTCTCCAGCGACCAACGATGCTGAAGTCCCTGGGTAACCAGGGTAAACATCGGGTTGCTAAGCGCAGGGCCGCGCTTAGTAACCCGATGTTTACCCTTGTTACCAGTGTAAATGTAAAAAAACAAACACTACATACTTACATTCGCGTCCCCCGGCGTCCGCTTCCCTGCACTGTGTAAGCGCCGGCCCTAAAGCACAGCGGTGACGTCACCGCTGTGCTTTGCTTTACGGCCGGCACTGACACATTCAGTGCAGGAAGCTCTGAGCAGCAGCGCGGACGCCGGGGACGTGACAGACATCAGAGGGTGAGTATGTAGTGTTTTTTTTTTTACTTTTACAATGGTAACCAGGGTAAATATCGGGTTACTAAGCGCGGCCCTGCACTTAGTAACCCGATATTTACCCTGGTTACCATTGTAAAACATTGCTGGCATCGTTGCTTTTGCTGTCAAACACAACGATACACGCCAATCTGACGGCCAAATAAAGTTCTGAACTTTCAGCAACGACCAGCGATATCACAGCAGGATCCAGATCGCTGCTGCGTGTCAAACACAACGATATCGCTAGCCAGGACGCTGCAACGTCACGGATCGCCGTCGTTATCGCTGCAAAGTCGTTTAGTGTGAAGGTACCTTTAGTGATAGCAGACCTTTAGAAAATTTCTAACCATCATTAACCCCTTTCTGTCATTAGACGTACTATTCCATCCATGTGGGGTGGGCCCTACTTCCCAAGGACGGAATAGTACGTCATACGCGATCGGCCGCGCTCACGGGGGGAGCGCGGCCGATCGCGGCCGGGTGTCAGCTGCATATCACAGCTGACATCCGGCACTATGTGCCAGGAGCGGTCACGGACCGCCCCCGGCACATTAACCCCCGGCACACCGCGATCAAACATGATCGCGATGTGCCGGCGGTGCAGGGAAGCATCGCGCAGGGAGGGGGCTCCCTGCGGGCTTCCCTGAGCCCCCCGCAGCAACGCGATGTGATCGCGTTGCTGCGAGGGTCTTACCTCCCTCCCTGCCTGCTCCAGACCCGGATCCAAGATGGCCGCGGATCCGGGTCCTGCAGGGAGGGAGGTGGCTTCACAGAAGCCTGCTCAGAGCAGGCACTGTGAAGCAGCCTGCACTTCTCGCAGATCGGTGATCTGTCAGAGTGCTATGCAAACTGACAGATCACCGATCTGTATTGTCCCCCCCTGGGGCAAAGTAAAAAAGTAAAAAAAAAATTTTCCAAATGTGTAAGAAAAAAAAAAAAAAAATATTCCAAAATAATGAAAAAAAAAATATATATTATTCCCATAAATACATTTCTTTATCTAAATAAAATAAAAAAAACAATAAAAGTACACATATTTAGTATCGCCGCGTCCGTAACGACCCGACCTATAAAACTGGCCCACTAGTTAACCCCTTCAGTAAACACCGTAAGAAAAAAAAAAAAAAACGAGGCAAAAAACAACGCTTTATTATCATACCGCCGAACAAAAAGTGGAATAACACGCGATCAAAAAGACTGATATAAATAACCATGGTACCGCTGAAAACATCATCTTGTCCTGCAAAAAACAAGCCACCATACAGCATCATCAGCAAAAAAATAAAAAAGTTATAGTCCTGAGAATAAAGCGATACCAAAATAATTATTTTTTCTATAAAATAGTTTTTATCGTATAAAAGCGCCAAAACATAAAAAAAATGATATAAATGAGATATCGCTGTAATCGTACTGACCCGAAGAATAAAACTGCTTTATCAATTTTACCAAACGCGGAACGGTATAAACGCCTCCCCAAAAAGAAATTCATGAATAGCTGGTTTTTGATCACTCTGCCTCACAAAAATCGGAATAAAAAGCGATCAAAAAATGTCACGTGTCCGAAAATGTTACCAATAAAAACGTCAACGCATCCCGCAAAAAACAAGATCTCACATGACTCTGTGGACTCAAATATGGAAAAATTACAGCTCTCAAAATGTGGTAACGCAAAAAATATTTTTTGCAATGAAAAGCGTCTTTCAGTGTGTGACGGCTGCCAATCATAAAAATCCGCTAAAAAACCCGCTATAAAAGTAAATCAAACCCCCCTTCATCATCCCCTTAGTTAGGGAAAAATAAAAAAATTAAAAAATGTATTTATTTCCATTTTCCCATTAGGGTTAGGGTTAGGGCTAGAGTTAGGACTAGAGTTAGGGTTAGGGCTAGGGTTATTGCTAGGGTTAGGGCTAGGGTTGGGGCTAGGGTTGGGGCTACAGTTAGGGTTGGGGCTAAAGATAGGGTTAGGGTTTGGATTACATTTACGGTTGGGAATAGGGTTGGGTGTGTCTGGGTTAGAGGAGTGGTTAGGGTTACTGTTGGGATTAGGGTAAGGGGTGTGTTTGGATTAGGGTTTCAGTTATAATTGGGGGGTTTCCACTGTTCGGGCACATCAGGGGCTTTCCAAACGGGATATGGCATCCGATCTGAATTCCAGCCAATTCTGCGTTGAAAAAGGAAAACAGTGCTCCTTCCCTTCCGAGCTCTCCCGTGTGCCCAAACAGGGGTTTACCCCAACATATGGGGTATCAGCGTACTCAGGACAAATTGGACATCATCTTTTGGGGTCCAATTTCTCCTGCTACCCTTGGGAAAATACAAAACTGGGGGCCAAAAAATAAGTTTTGTGGGAAAAAAAAGATTTTTTATTTTCACGGCTCTGCGTTGTAAACTGTAGTGAAACACTTGGGGGTTCAAAGTTCTCACAACACATCTAGATAAGTTCCTTGGGGGGTCTAATTTCCGATATGGGGTCACTTGTGGGGGGTTTGTACTGTTTGCGTACATCAGGGGCTCTGCAAATGCAACGTGACGCCTGCAGACCAATCCATTTAAGTCTGCATTCCAAATGGCGCTCCTTCCCTTCCGAGCTCTGTCATGCGCCCAAACAGTGGTTCCTGTTATGACCCCAATGGCGAGGGTCTCAGAGGAACGTGGAAGTCTGCAGAATACAAAAATCCAGCTCATAGGGCAGTGGTAACTGGGTTGACCATATATCTACTCCTAACGCCAACACTAGAAGTAGCCGGGGATCATTCCTACGTTGATTCTAGATGACACGCGCCAGCCGGAGAATCTAGCTACCCCTAGTAGAGGAAAACAAAGACCTTTCTTGCCTCCAGAGAAGGGGACTGTTATGACCCCAATGGCGAGGGTCTCAGAGGAACGTGGAAGTCTGCAGAATACAAAAATCCAGCTCATAGGGCAGTGGTAACTGGGTTGACCATATATCTACTCCTAACGCCAACACTAGAAGTAGCCGGGGATCATTCCTACGTTGATTCTAGATGACACGCGCCAGCCGGAGAATCTAGCTACCCCTAGTAGAGGAAAACAAAGACCTTTCTTGCCTCCAGAGAAGGGGACCCCAAAGCTGGATAGAAGCCCCCCACAAATAATGACGGTGAGGTAAGAGGAAATGACAAACACAGAAATGAACCAGGTTTAGCACAGAGAGGCCCGCTTACTGATAGCAGAATAAAGAAAGGTAACTTATATGGTCAACAAAAACCCTATTAAAATCCACACTGGAAATTCAAGAACCCCCGAACCGTCTAACGGTCCGGGGGGAGAACACCAGCCCCCCTAGAGCTTCCAGCAAAGGTCAGGATATAGATTTGGAACAAGCTGGACAAAAATACAAAACCAAAACAAATAGCAAAAAGCAAAAGGCAGACTTAGCTGATATAACTGGAACCAGGATCAGTAGACAAGAGCACAGCAGACTAGCTCTGATAACTACGTTGCCAGGCATTGAACTGAAGGTCCAGGGAGCTTATATAGCAACACCCCTAACTAACGACCCAGGTGCGGATAAAAGGAATGACAGAAAAACCAGAGTCAAAAAACCAGCAACCACTAGAGGGAGCAAAAAGCAAATTCACAACAGTACCCCCCCCTTAGTGAGGGGTCACCGAACCCTCACCACGACCACCAGGGCGATCAGGATGAGCGGCATGAAAGGCACGAACTAAATCGGCCGCATGAACATCAGAGGCGACCACCCAGGAATTATCCTCCTGACCATAGCCCTTCCACTTGACCAGGTACTGAAGCCTCCGCCTGGAGAGGCGAGAATCCAAGATCTTCTCCACCACGTACTCCAACTCGCCCTCAACCAACACCGGAGCAGGAGGCTCAGCAGAAGGAACTACAGGCACAATGTACCGCCGCAACAAGGACCTATGAAATACATTGTGAATAGCAAACGACACAGGAAGATCCAGACGAAAAGATACAGGATTAAGGATTTCCAATATCTTGTAAGGCCCAATAAAACGAGGTTTAAATTTGGGAGAGGAGACCTTCATAGGAACAAAGCGGGAAGAAAGCCATACCAAATCCCCAACGCGTAGTCGGGGACCCACACCGCGGCGGCGGTTGGCAAAGCGCTGAGCCTTCTCCTGTGACAACTTCAAGTTGTCCACCACATGATTCCAGATCTGCTGCAACCTATCCACCACAGAATCCACCCCAGGACAGTCAGAAGGCTCCACATGACCCGAAGAAAAGCGAGGATGGAAACCAGAGTTGCAGAAAAAAGGCGAAACCAAGGTGGCGGAACTAGCCCGATTATTAAGGGCAAACTCAGCCAACGGCAAGAATGTCACCCAATCGTCCTGATCAGCAGAGACATAACACCTCAAATAAGCCTCCAAAGTCTGATTGGTTCGCTCCGTCTGTCCATTAGTCTGAGGATGGAAAGCAGACGAAAACGACAAATCAATGCCCATCCTACTACAAAAGGATCGCCAGAACCTGGAAACGAACTGGGATCCTCTGTCTGACACAATATTCTCAGGGATGCCGTGCAAACGAACCACGTTCTGGAAAAACACAGGAACCAGATCGGAAGAGGAAGGCAGCTTAGGCAAAGGAACCAAATGGACCATCTTGGAGAAGCGATCACATATCACCCAGATAACGGACATGCCCTGAGATAGCGGAAGATCAGAAATGAAATCCATGGAGATATGTGTCCAAGGTCTCTTCGGGACAGGCAAGGGCAAGAGCAAACCGCTGGCACGAGAACAGCAAGGCTTAGCTCGAGCACAAGTCCCACAGGACTGCACAAATGACCGCACATCCCTTGACAAGGAAGGCCACCAAAAGGACCTGGCCACCAGATCTCTGGTGCCAAAAATTCCCGGGTGACCTGCCAACACCGAGGAATGAACCTCGGAAATGACTCTGCTGGTCCACTTATCCGGGACAAACAGTCTGTCAGGTGGACAAGACTCAGGCCTATCAGCCTGAAATCTCTGCAACACACGTCGCAGATCCGGAGAAATAGCTGACAAGATAACTCCATCTTTAAGAATACCAACAGGATCAGCGACTCCAGGAGCATCAGGCACAAAGCTCCTAGAAAGAGCATCGGCCTTCACATTCTTTGAACCTGGTAAATACGAGACAACAAAATCAAAGCGGGAGAAAAACAATGACCAGCGGGCCTGTCTCGGATTAAGGCGTTTAGCAGACTCGAGATACATCAGATTTTTGTGATCAGTCAAGACCACCACACGATGCTTAGCACCCTCGAGCCAATGACGCCACTCCTCAAATGCCCATTTCATGGCCAACAACTCCCGATTGCCCACATCATAATTTCGCTCGGCAGGCGAAAACTTCCTAGAGAAAAAGGCACAAGGTTTCATAACAGAGCAACCAGGGCCTCTCTGCGACAAAACGGCCCCTGCCCCAATCTCCGAAGCATCCACCTCAACCTGAAAGGGAAGCGAGACGTCAGGCTGGCACAAAACAGGCGCCGAAGTAAACCGGCGTTTCAACTCCTGGAAAGCCTCCACGGCAGCAGGAGCCCAGTTAGCTACATCGGAGCCCTTCTTGGTCATATCCGTCAAAGGTTTCACAATGCTAGAAAAATTAGCGATAAAACGACGGTAGAAGTTAGCGAAGCCCAAGAACTTCTGAAGACTCTTAACTGACGAGGGCTGAGTCCAATCAAGAATAGCTCGGACCTTGACTGGGTCCATCTCCACAGCAGAAGGGGAAAAAATGAACCCCAAAAAGGGAACCTTCTGCACACCAAAGAGACACTTTGAGCCCTTGACAAACAAAGAATTTTCACGCAAAATTTTAAAGACCAACCTGACCTGCTCCACATGCGAATCCCAATTGTCAGAAAAAACCAAAATATCATCCAGATAAACAATCAAAAATTTATCCAGATACTTCCGGAAAATGTCATGCATAAAGGACTGAAAAACTGAAGGCGCATTGGAGAGCCCAAAAGGCATCACCAAGTACTCAAAATGACCTTCGGGCGTATTGAATGCGGTTTTCCATTCATCACCTTGCTTAATGCGCACAAGGTTGTACGCACCACGAAGGTCTATCTTGGTGAACCACTTGGCACCCTTAATCCGGGCAAACAAGTCAGACAACAGCGGTAAAGGATACTGAAATTTGACAGTGATCTTATTTAAAAGTCGATAATCAATACAAGGTCTCAAAGATCCGTCCTTTTTTGCCACAAAAAAGAATCCCGCACCAAGAGGGGAAGAAGACGGACGAATATGTCCTTTCTCCAGAGACTCCTTGATATATGAACGCATAGCGGTATGTTCAGGTACCGACAGATTAAACAGTCTTCCCTTAGGAAATTTACTGCCTGGGATCAAATCTATAGCACAGTCACAGTCCCTATGAGGAGGCAGTGCACTGGACTCAGACTCACTGAAGACATCCTGATAATCAGACAAATACTCCGGAACTTCCGAAGGCGTAGAAGAAGCAATAGACACAGGCAGGGAATCCCCATGAATACCACGACAGCCCCAACTTGAGACTGACATAGCCTTCCAGTCCAGGACTGGATTATGGGTCTGTAACCATGGCAGCCCTAAAACAACCAAATCATGCATTTTATGTAAAAGCAGGAAACGTATCACCTCGCGGTGTTCAGGAGTCATGCACATGGTAACCTGTGTCCAATACTGCGGTTTATTTGCTGCCAATGGTGTAGCATCAATACCCCTAAGAGGAATAGGATTTTCTAATGGTTCAAGAGTAAAACCACAGCGCTTAGCAAATGAGAGATCCATGAGACTCAGGGCAGCACCTGAATCTACAAACGCCATGACAGGATAAGATGACAGTGAGCAAATCAAAGTTACAGACAGAATAAATTTAGGTTGCAAATTACCAACGGTGACAGGACTAACAACCTTAGCTATACGTTTAGAGCATGCTGAGATAACATGTGTAGAATCACCACAGTAGTAGCACAAGCCATTCCGGCGTCTATGAATTTTCCGCTCATTTCTAGTCAGGATTCTATCACATTGCATTAAATCAGGTGTCTGTTCAGACAACACCATGAGGGAATTTGCGGTTTTTCTATCACATTGCACCGAATTAGGTGTCTGTTCAGACAACACCACTGTTGTGAATTTGCTTTTTGCTCTCTCTAGTGGTTGCTGGTTTTTTGACTCTGGTTTTTCTGTCATTCCTTTTATCCGCACCTGGGTCGTTAGTTAGGGGTGTTGCTATATAAGCTCCCTGGACCTTCAGTTCAAGGCCTGGCAAACTGTTATGACCCCAATGGCGAGGGTCTCAGAGGAACGTGGAAGTCTGCAGAATACAAAAATCCAGCTCATAGGGCAGTGGTAACTGGGTTGACCATATATCTACTCCTAACGCCAACACTAGAAGTAGCCGGGGATCATTCCTACGTTGATTCTAGATGACACGCGCCAGCCGGAGAATCTAGCTACCCCTAGTAGAGGAAAACAAAGACCTTTCTTGCCTCCAGAGAAGGGGACTGTTATGACCCCAATGGCGAGGGTCTCAGAGGAACGTGGAAGTCTGCAGAATACAAAAATCCAGCTCATAGGGCAGTGGTAACTGGGTTGACCATATATCTACTCCTAACGCCAACACTAGAAGTAGCCGGGGATCATTCCTACGTTGATTCTAGATGACACGCGCCAGCTGGAGAATCTAGCTACCCCTAGTAGAGGAAAACAAAGACCTTTCTTGCCTCCAGAGAAGGGGACCCCAAAGCTGGATAGAAGCCCCCCACAAATAATGACGGTGAGGTAAGAGGAAATGACAAACACAGAAATGAACCAGGTTTAGCACAGAGAGGCCCGCTTACTGATAGCAGAATAAAGAAAGGTAACTTATATGGTCAACAAAAACCCTATTAAAATCCACACTGGAAATTCAAGAACCCCCGAACCGTCTAACGGTCCGGGGGGAGAACACCAGCCCCCCTAGAGCTTCCAGCAAAGGTCAGGATATAGATTTGGAACAAGCTGGACAAAAATACAAAACCAAAACAAATAGCAAAAAGCAAAAGGCAGACTTAGCTGATATAACTGGAACCAGGATCAGTAGACAAGAGCACAGCAGACTAGCTCTGATAACTACGTTGCCAGGCATTGAACTGAAGGTCCAGGGAGCTTATATAGCAACACCCCTAACTAACGACCCAGGTGCGGATAAAAGGAATGACAGAAAAACCAGAGTCAAAAAACCAGCAACCACTAGAGGGAGCAAAAAGCAAATTCACAACAGGTTCCCCCCCACATATGGGGTATCAGCATACTCAGGACAAATTAGACAACAACTTTTTGGGTCCAATTTATCCTGATACCCTTGTGAAAATACAAAACTGGGGGCTAAAAAAATCATTTTTGTGAAAAAAAAAAAGAATTTTTATTTTCACAGCTCTGCGTTATAAACTGTAGTGAAACACTTGGGGGTTCAAAGTTCTCACAACACATCTAGATAAGTTCCTTGGGGGGTCTAGTTTCCAATATGGGGTCACTTGTGGGGGGTTTGTACTGTTTGGGTACATCAGGGGCTCTGCAAATGCAACGTGACGCCTGCAGACCAATCCATTTAAGTCTGCATTCCAAATGGCGCTCCTTCCCTTCCGAGCTCTGTCATGCGCCCAAACAGTGGTTCCCCCCCACATATCGGGTATCAGCATACTCAGGACAAATTGGACAACAAATTTTGGGGTCCAATTTATCCTGTTACCCTTGTGAAAATACAAAACTGGGGGCTAAAAAATCATTTTTGTGAAAAAAAAAAGAATTTATTTTCACGGCTCTGCGTTATAAACTGTAGTGAAACACTTGGGGGTTCAAAGTTCTCACAACACATCTAGATAAGTTCCTTGGGGGGTCTAGTTTCCAATATGGGGTCACTTGTGGGGGGTTTGTACTGTTTGGGTACATCAGGGGCTCTGCAAATGCAACGTGACGCCTGCAGACCAATCCATTTAAGTCTGCATTCCAAATGGCGCTCCTTCCCTTCCGAGCTCTGTCATGCGCCCAAACAGTGGTTCCCCCCCCACATATCGGGTATCAGCATACTCAGGACAAATTGGACAACAAATTTTGGGGTCCAATTTATCCTGTTACCCTTGTGAAAATACAAAACTGGGGGCTAAAAAATCATTTTTGTGAAAAAAAAAAAGAATTTATTTTCACGGCTCTGCGTTATAAACTGTAGTGAAACACTTGGGGGTTCAAAGCTCTCAAAACACATCTAGATAAGTTCCTTATGGGGTCTACTTTCCAAAATGGTGTCACTTGTGGGGGTTTTTAATGTTTAGGCACATCAGGGGCTCTGCAAACGCAACATGGCATCCCATCTTAATTCCAGTCAATTTTGCATTGAAAAGTAAAATAGCGCTCCTTCCCTTCCGAGCTCTGCTATTCGCCCAAACAGTGGTTTACCCCCACATATGGGGTATCGTCGTACTCAGGACAAATTGCACAACAACTGTTGTGCTCTAATTTCTTCTCTTACCCTTGGGGAAATAAAAAAATGGGGGCGAAAAGATCATTTTTGTGAAAAAATATGATTTTTTATTTTTACGGCTCTGCATTATAAACTTCTGTGAAGCACTTGTTGGGTCAAAGTGCTCACCACACATCTCGATAAGTTCCTTAGGGGGTCTACTTTCCAAAATGGTGTCACTTGTGGGGGGTTTCAATGTTTAGGCACATCAGGAGCTCTCCAAACGCAACATGACGTCCCATCTCAATTCCAGTCAATTTTGCATTGAAAAGTCAAATGGCGCTCCTTCCCTTCCGAGCTCTGCTCTGCGCCCAAACAATGGTTTACACCCACATATGGGGTATCAGCATACTCAGGACAAATTGCACAACAATTTTTGGGGTCCAATTTCTTCTCTTACCCTTGGGAAAATAAAAAATTGGGGGCGAAAAGATCATTTTTGTGAAAAAATATGATTTTTTATTTTTACGGCTCTGCATTATAAACTTCTGTGAAGCACTTGTTGGGTCAAAGTGCTCACCACACATCTAGATAAGTTCCTTAGGGGGTCTACTTTCCAAAATGGTGTCACTTGTGGGGGGTTTCAATGTTTAGGCACATCAGGGGCTCTCCAAATGCAACATGGCGTCCCATCTCAATTCCAGTCAATTTTGCATTGAAAAGTCAAATGGCGCTCCTTCCCTTCCGAGCTCTGCCCTGCGCCCAAACAATGGTTTACACCCACATATGGGGTATCAGCGTACTCAGGACAAATTGCACAACAATTTTTGGGGTCCAATTTCTTCTCTTACCCTTGGGAAAATAAAAAATTGGGGGCGAAAATATCATTTTTGTGAAAAAATATGATTTTTTATTTTTACCGCTCTGCATTATAAACTTCTGTGAAGCACTTGTTGGGTCAAAGTGCTCACCACACATCTAGATAAGTTCCTTAGGGGGTCTACTTTCCAAAATGGTGTCACTTGTGGGGGTTTCAATGTTTAGGCACATCAGGGGCTCTCCAAATGCAACATGGCGTCCCATCTCAATTCCAGTCAATTTTGCATTGAAAAGTCAAATGGCACTCCTTTCCTTCCGAGCTCTGCCATGCGCCCAAACAGTGGATTACCCCCACATATGGGGTATCAGCATACTCAGGACAAATTGTACAACAAATTTTGGGGTCTATTTTCTCCTGTTACCCTTGGTAAAATAAAACAAATTGGATCTGAAATAAATTTTGTGTGAAAAAAAGTTAAATGTTCATTTTTATTTAAACATTCCAAAAATTCCTGTGAAACACCTGAAGGGTTAATAAACTTCTTAAAAGTGGTTTTGAGTACCTTGAGGGGTGCAGTTTTTAGAATGGTGTCACACTTGGGTATTTTCTATCATATAGACCCCTCAAAATGACTTCAAATGAGATGTGGTCCCTAAAAAAAAATGGTGTTGTAAAAATGAGAAATTGCTGGTCAACTTTTAACCCTTATAACTCCGTCACAAAAAAAAATTTTGGTTCCAAAATTGTGCTGATGTAAAGTAGACATGTGGGAAATGTTACTTATTAAGTATTTTGCGTGACATATGTCTGTGATTTAAGGGCATAAAAATTAAAAGTTGGAAAATTGCGAAATTTTCAAAATTTTCGCCAAATATTCGTTTTTTTCACAAATAAACGCAACTTATATCGAAGAAATTTTACCACTATCATGAAGTACAATATGTCACGAGAAAACAATGTCAGAATCGCCAAGATCCGTTGAAGCGTTCCAGAGTTATAACCTCATAAAGGGACAGTGGTCAGAATTGTAAAAATTGGCCCGGTCATTAACGTGCAAACCACCCTTGGGGGTGAAGGGGTTAAGGCTTATTTTACAATGAGAAAACCTGGCAGCTTGCTGTGTGAATATTGTGAGGCCTCAGCTTCTTAATTCACTTTTCCACAGATAATAAACATATAAATATAACATCAAGGGTCTATTCACACTGCCCTTGCTTGTGGGGAGGACTAAAGTATATTTCACAAGGACTTAGCCCCCCATACAGTTTATATAGCTGTGATGAGATCGTTCAGCCAGGAGATATCTGAATAAACAGGAGCGCAACCTCTACCGAGTGCTCCTGTGTTCTCTATGAGAAACCCACTGCCAGACTTCTCTGGGGCAACATATCTCTTAGAAAACAAAAGGAGGGTTGACATTAGTCTAATGTGTATGGGGGCCTTTACTGTATATGTCAGGTGGACTCACACTTGTACAGTATAGGTTTTGTACTTGACATACAACTCAGCCTGGCTAGAAGGTCTCCTGACCAGAACTAATTACCTAAATTGAATCTGCAACTGTAACATCCATACTATTCTGGCTGATTTAATGGTGTCCTACAGAGGATGGTGCCTAATCGTGCCATATATTGGCCACTGAAAAATTACAGACCAATGCCAAAATAGAAGTGCCATGCAATGCTTAAAGCCAGGTGTACAAAGGTAGATTTCTGCCTACAGTGTGCGCTGACCAGTGGTATAACAAGGCAAAATATATTTCAGACCCTTTTACATGCAACCGATGCAGACTGTGTCAGTACCATTGTTCAGTCGCCATTTAGTTTGTTTATTGCTGATAGCACATCTCCTATTTAAATAAGCCCTGAAGTCATTCGAACAAGCATTAGGCTGATCAGTGTCCTGCTTGTTCCCACAATGATCAGGAATGAGACTTCTTATGAGCCCACTAAAGTTCCCATGAACGTTGAGGTTCCTCGTCAGCAACTCCAGAGAACACAGCAACAAGACTGGTCACATTTGCAATAGGAAAAGCAAACAGACTTCAGCCATCCAATGGAATGGTTTGCAAAGCAGTAAATATACACTATGTGGAAAAAAAGTATGTGCCCCCTCTTCTTTACACTACAGGAGTTTTTCTTACCTCCCATTCTACATCCATAGACATTAATATGGAGTCAGCCCCTCTGCAGCTCCCACTCTTCTGGGAAGAGTTTCTACAAGATTTTGGAGGTGTCTGTGGGAATTTTTCTCCCTTCATCCAGAAGAGCATTTGTGAGGTTAAACTCTGATATTGGGGAGAGGCCAGAATCACAATGTCAGAGATGTTGGATAGGACTGAGGTTGGAGCTCTGTGCGGCCGGTCGTGTTCTTCCATCAAACTGCCCCAACCATGTCTGTATGGAGCTTGTGCACTGGGCACCGTCATGGGGAACAGAAAAGGGCCTTCCTAAAACTGTTCCCAGAAAGTTTGAAGCTACAATTGTCCACAATGTCTTGTGCTGAAGGAGTAAAATTTCCAGTCACTGGAACTAAGAGGCTGAGGCCGACCCCAGAAAAACAGCCCATAGTATTATCCTCCTCCACTAAAACTTTACAGCAGGCACAATGCAGTAGGGGTGTAAACCAGGGGGGCGATGTTCTCGTGAAGGTCCTTCCTCTTCTCAATAATATAACTCACAGGTGATGGGAAAGATTTCGGAGGAAGAACTGTCATGAACCGACTTGTTACCCCGGTAGCTCATTTTACAGGCCCGTTTTGGTATCAGGGAGCTCTTGACCACTGGCCATTCTGTCATAGTTTGCGACGCGTAATGAAGGCAACACATTATACAACATTTTACATACAAATGGATCAGCCCCCAAAGATCTTTTTTTTATCTAAAACCTCTGTATGTTGTCAGTGAATAAAAACATTATTGTTTACAACATCCAGAAGCTGAAAACTTTTCTTCAGGTCAGGAGTCAGGACAGGTTGTCAGCACCTTTCATTTCAGGGAGTTGTGATAAAATTATGTGTGGGCCTAAATAAAGCAGGAACATATTGGGCTGTCCCTAGCCCTGGTGCCCAAGGGGGCTTAGAGGTCCCTCAAGCACATAGGAGGACACCAATGCTAAATAGACATTGTTTATTTCGACGACATTCATTCGGGACACAATTTTCAACAAGTCGTGGCCCGTGGGACAATACTGTAGAGTAGAATAGACCAACATTCCCCCCAAAATACTATAAATGATCCAATATGACTCCTACCTGGTGTTTCCTGGGGTCTCATGTGGCTCCGTCTGCTCCTGCGCTCACTTGTGCCTGTTAATCCTCAGGAATGGCTCTTCCTTGTTAGTATAGTCAGCAATCAGGAATTTGGGTTAAATATTTACTCTAGAAGAATGATCTGACCCTAATCACCTGTGCGAAGAGATTGGGATCTTGCTGAATGCTTGGGGACAACATATGTCACCTATTTATGTACCTACTGTGCAGCCTGTACACAATACACACAATAAGTTATTATATTACATGACCGAGCACTGGTCACAGTGGTAACAACCTGCAATAAACCAGACCAGACTCTGTACTGGTGTACGAGGCAATCGTGTGCACAGAAAGGATTTCATGTGAATGCTCGCTATATTACAGGTTACATATGCAATTAATCTGCAAAAAACTTCTATTTTTCTCCAGAGCTGCACTCACTATTCTGCTGGTGCAGTCTCTGTGTACATACATTACATTACTTATCTTGTACTGATCCTGAATTACATCCTGTATTATACCCCAGAGCTGCACTCACTATTCTGCTACTGCAATCACTGTGTACTTACATTACATTACTTAACCTGTACTGATCCTGAGTTACATCCTGTATTATACTCCAGAGCTGCACTCACTATTCTGCTGGTGCAGTCACTGTGCACATGCATTACTTATCCTGTACTGATCCTGAGTTACATCCTGCATTATACTCCAGAGCTGCACTCACTATTCTGCTACTGCAATCACTGTGTACTGAATATACAGAAATGAACACTACAATAATCACAAAGCCCAAGTTCGGCGCCTGCAGTCCTATATCACTGTATAATGATCAAACAAAACAAAAATCTACAGTGTCAGCAGCAGCCCACCACCAGGAAAGGAGATGACCAGACTAAGGCACACTAAAAGAAAAGCCGCTCCAGAGGAGAGCGGCCCTACGTGTGCCCAGTCTCCCATACTATAGAGAGCGCACCTTCACCAGATCACTGAGTATGGTCCTAAACACCTCGTCCACTGAGAGGATTTTCCGTTGCGTCGATACTAAACACTGTGCGTTCCATGTGTGATAACCAACCACTGTGCTAAATAGAAATAAAGTGCAATGGTCCCGACCACCAAGGTCTCCGAATGCTCCGTATGCCCATTCTGAATAGGAGAGACCGGCAAGCCGAGACCAGCCAATGGAGGCGCCCACCCTGTTGTACACTTCTGTGTTGAAGGGAGAATGAAGCAGGAAGTGGTCTATGCTTTCCAGCACGGTACCACAATGCTCCCGAGGACAGTTCCTGTCTTCAGAGCTCCTACACTTAAGATTGTTCCTCACACAGTTTCCCATGTAAGCAGCACCAAGCCAAGTCCCAAAAGTTCGAGGGGATCCTGATAGAATTCAAAAGATGCAAACCCACCCCAAGATCCTGACTTGGGCAATCCCTGAGCGCCAGAGGCCTCTGGAAATGGGTCAACAGAACCCTATTGTCAAGGAGCTTCCTGATCTCCTACATTCCCAGACCCCACCGGCGAATTACCTTCAGAACCAAGGTAGCGTAAGCTGGAAGATGTCCATACGGTGTGCGAAGATCCTTCACTTGCCCTCCTGTCTCCCATTCCTGGAAGAAAGGCTGAAACCATCCCCTACAGGAGAATATGCAGGGAGGAACCCTCTCATTCCAGAGGTTTGCAATATTGATCTCAATGAAGGTATCCACAAGAAATACCACAGGGTTGACCATACCCAACCATCCTAGTCTCCTCATACGGTAAGTAACCTCCCTCTTGACCAGGCTCAGTCTATTCCCCCATAACTGTTGGAAGAACAAACTAGACCCAAGTCCAGAGTGACTCCGGCAAGATGCACACACTGCCCAGATAAATCAGTAAAGGGAGCAGGTAAGTTTTGACCAGGTTTACCCTTTCCCTTAGGGTCAAAGACCAACCCTTCCATTGGTTCACCTTCTTAGTGGTGATCTCTAGCTTGCTGTCCCAATTTTGTTTGGGGTAATCCCCTTGGCCAAATTCGATGCCAAGGACTTTTGCAGAGACTTTGGGTCCTGGAAGGGTGTCCAGGAGATCAAAACCAGGATCTCATCCTCCCAGCCAAAGACTCTCACTCTTATCCCGGCTGATCTAGGACCCGGATGCCTCGAGAAACAATCTACCTCTGACATCAGCCACCATGCCTCGTCGTAAGAGGAAACAAAAACAGTGAAATCATCGGCATATGCCACCACCCTCAGAGTGGCTTCTGGTGGTGACCGGTACATCCCGATCCCTGCCAAAGGTCCACGACTCACCCTCCTAAGAAGTGGGTCAATCACAAACACGTACAGCAGTGGGCTCAAGGGACAACTCTGACGAACACCAGACCCAACCTCAAAAGAGCTGCCAATCCAACTGTTCACAAGCGGGAAGCTCTCTGCCCCACTGTACAAGGTCTTAAGGCAATCAACAACCCCCCCGGCAGGCCATATCTCAGAAGAACAGACCAGAGGTACCCATGATTAACCCGATCAAACGCTTTTGCCTGGTCCAGTGACAGCATGCACCCCTTCCAGTGACCAGCCCTACCCTGCTCCACTGCTTCTCGGACACAGAGCACAGTACTAAATGTGCTGTGGCCTGCAATAGAGCAATGCTGGGCCTCCGAAAGGAGTCAGGGTGCAAATTTCACCAGCCGATTAAACAGCACCTTTGCGAGAAGCTTCCTGTCTGCATTGAGAAACGCTATTGGACGCCAATTCTCAATGCAAGATGAGTCCTTACCCTTTGATAAGATGATTAGGGTAGACCTCCTCATTGACTTTGGCACTCATTAAACACCTCAGTCAAGAGGGGAACCAAAGCATCCTTAAAGGTCTTATAGAATTCAGATGTTAAGCTATCTGGACCGGGCGATTTTTTGGGGCAAGCCCTTCAATCGCCAACTTAACTTCCTCTTCCCTGATCATCTCTGACAAAACAAGAGAGTAGTCTACCCCTGGCACGGGGATGGCTTCAGCCAGGATAGCCGACATATCATCCCAATCAAGATCCCTCTTCCCCAAGAGGTGTGAGTAGAAGGATCTGACAACCTCCTGGATCCCTGATCTGGATCGCCTCAGGGACCCCGTAGTGTCGACCAGTCCTGTAACTACTTTACTATTCACTGACATCTTGCAGTTTATGTAAGGGTCAGGCGAGCGGTACTTCCCGTAATCCCTCTCAAAAACTAAAGATGCATGTCTATCGTACTGACACCTCATAAGTAGTGTTGAGCATTCCGATACCGCAAGTATCGGGTATCGCGCGCGCTTTTCCTTCCTTCCGTGACGTCACGGCTTCTGATTGGTCGCGTGCCGCCCATGTGGCCGCGACGCGACCAATCACAGCAAGCCGTGACGTAATTTTCAGGTCCTTCTAGGCATTCAGTATTTTAAAATTACGTTCCGGCTTTGTGATTGGTCGCGTCGCGGTCACATGGGCGACGCGACCAATCACAAGCCGTGACGTCACGGGAGGCAGGAGACGCGCGCATTTTAAAATGCGCGCGTGTCCAGCCTCCCGTGACGTCACGGCTTGTGATTGGTCGCGTCGCCCATGTGGCCGCGACGCAACCAATCACAGCAAGCCGTGACGTAATTTCAGGTCCTTCAGGATTTTAAAATTACGTTCTGGCTTGTTATTGGTCGCGTCGCGGTCACATGGGCGACGCGACCAATCACAAGCCGTGACGTCACGGGAGGCTGGACATGCGCGCATTTTAAAATGCGCGCGTCTCCTGCCTCCCGTGACGTCACGGCTTGTGATTGGTCGCGTCGCCCATGTGACCGCGACGCGACCAATCACAAAGCCGGAACATAATTTTAAAATACTGAATGCCTAGAAGGACCTGAAAATTACGTCACGGCTTGCTGTGATTGGTCACGTCGCGGCCACATGGGCGGCACGCGACCAATCAGAAGCCGTGACGTCACGGAAGGAAGGAAAAGCGCGCATTTTAAGCAAACAACGCTGCCGGTTCCCTCGGTGAGGTCCAGGCTGCGTCGGAGGGTGAGTATAGCAATATTTTTTATTTTAATTCTTTATTTTACACATTAATATGGTTCCCAGGGCCTGAAGGAGAGTTTCCTCTCCTTCAGACCCTGGGAACCATCAGGAATACCGTCCGATACTTGAGTCCCATTGACTTGTATTGGTATCGGGTATCGGTATCGGATTAGATCCGATACTTTGCCGGTATCGGCCGATACTTTCCGATACCGATACTTTCAAGTATCGGACGGTATCGCTCAACACTACTCATAAGCAAAGATTCCACTCTGGTGATCTCCTCGTGGCTACCTCCAGTTGAGACAAGATGCTCGAGTTTCCTCCTCAGACCCTGATACAGGTGGTACCAGCTCAGACTCCTGAGGCTCGAGAGCTGGCGGAAGAATCTCGCCACTCTTTTCTTGAACATGTCCCACCACGCTGACTTACTACTACAAAGATCCAGAAATGGTACCTGGCTCTGAAGAAAATCCTCAAAGGACTGTCTTATTTCTGCTTCTTCCAAAAGAGATGAATTGAGCCTCCAAAAGCCTTTTCCCATCCGGAGGATCTCTGTAACATTCTGAGAAAACAAAATTAAACAGTGGTTGGAGAACTCAACCTCAACAACAGATACTGCTGAAGAGACAACATCCTCCTTTAAATAAACCTATCTATTCTGGACCTACAGTTACCTATATGATAGGTGAACCCCTCATGGCCTGGGTGTGCCGAATGTGGACATCTACCAGGCGAGCCTCACTAGCTATACTATTAAGGGCGACACTGTCATAAGTCAGCTTGTCTCTGGAACCTCCTGTATCTAGAGGTCTCGTGACAGTGTGGAAGTCCCCTCCAAAGACAACCTGCCGACTTGTAAAAAGGTAGGACTTGATCCTCATAAAGAGACACTTCTGGTCCCATTTAGATTGGTGACCATAGATGTTAATGAGCTGGAGGTCTTCTCCCTTCATGAGGACATCTAAGATCAGACATCTCCCCATTTCTAACTCAATAACCCGTCTGCATTCCACCAGTGCGGTAAAAAGGACCGCCACTCCGCTACATGGCTTGGCTGCAAGAGACCTATAGGAGGGCCCAAGTCTCCACTTTCTCTTAGCTTTAAACACGTGTGCCATGTTTGGCAGCCTTGTCTCTTGCAAAAGGAAAATGTCAGCTTCAACCCGGCTGAGAAAATCAAAGGCCGCAAATTTGGCTGTATTTGACTGTTTGCTGGCGACATTAATGGACGTCAGCATTAAAGGAGTGGGTACCGCCATGATTGGTGATTGATTTAGATGGTTTCTTACCACTCCCCTTATCCTCTGCCTCAGAGGAGGAATCTTTTCCCCTCTTTAATGACATAGAGGTATCCATTCCCACATGTTTTTTCTTTTTATCGTCCTCATCTCCGGACTCTGGGCCAGTCCCTCCCTCCAAGGACCTTACATTCCCAGAAGAAGGAGACTCGGCACCCCCTGTAAGCCCCGCAGAAGCTGGAACCTCACCCTCAGCTTCTTCCTCAGAGGAAGAGATGTTCTCAAGGGCTTGGAACTGGTGAGAAAGACCAACCAGAGGGGAGTCAGTTTTTCCTTCCTTAGGTACTTTGGTCAGAGGGGGAGAAGATGTCTATCTCCTTTCTTTGTCTTATTTTTGGTGCAGAGTTTACACTTGTCCTTTAGCCACTGCCTATTATCCTCATCCATACTTTCATAATGGGAGGATTCAGAGGCAGTGGTGCTTTCCTCCCTGTGGATCCTCCTGACCTCCTCATCAAACTCATCATCCCTTGAGGCCTCAGCAGCAAGACTGGCGTCCAGGACAGGGGCCACCTCAGTAGCCCGGGGCTCACCCAGCTCCCTCTCCTGTCTGCGCTTGTCTAGATGCCTCAGCTGGGCATCCGTCTTTTTATTGCTTTTCCTCCTTGGCCACTCAGCTCCCTCACCCCCGCTAGTCCCGTCCCCAGCAGAATCAGCCTCATGGCTTTCTTCCACACAACTGCATTAGCAAAAAAGCGAGAGCAACAGCTGAATGGGTGCAGCAAGATGGCCGATATCCCCACACAATGCACATTTCTGCACAGTGCAGTTTGCACTTAAGTGTGTGGGGTCACTGAACCTGTGGCAGAGCTTCGGTTGCCCCTGGTTGAAGACTAGGATACGATCTCTACCCAGGAAGGCAGATGATGGATGTGGGCAACCGTACATCCTGAACGCTTAAGTTTTACCATAAACGTCCAGGCCCCTGACCAGATACCAAACTCATCACAGTTTTTCTTTGGCATCTCGACCACCTCTCCATACCGGCCAAGCCACATCATGATGTCATAACAAGAAAATGACTCGTTACAAGTCATCACAATCACTTTTTTTACTTTGTTTTGGCAAGACACTGCCTGAATGGCAGTCTCGTCAGCCAAGCTTATTTTTTGCCAAAACATAGTTCAACCAGAAGAGCTCAAGTCCCTCTGGCCAAACAAAGCTGACATCAAACTCAGGTGTGGAATAGGGATGTATCAAGGCATAGTTGTTGAAGCCCATCTTCAGCAGGAGCCCCACAATCTTAGAACTTGGGAAGACATGCACCACTGCCGCTCCATCGAACATGGACCACATTCCTACACACACTGCTCGACCCAGCTGTTGGGAGGAACCACACTGTATCCCTTTTTGCTCTCGGAATGTCCAAATTCCATTCCTCTCTATCCAGAAGGACAACCTCTCGACCCAATATCATTAGTGATCTCTCCCCCTTCTTTAGAGACACCAGGAGACACAGCTGCAACATGCCATACCCAGAGCCCAGAGAAGAGGAGGACATCCTATTTCCCCCAGTTGTGACATTGGGGGACATGAACTGCCACTGCTGGGGGCAAAACTAGACCAGTGACTACGTCAGCTCCAACAGCATTACTGTTACCCACCTCCATCACAATCTCACCATCCACCAAACCAGCAACCACGCCACTAGACAATGAATTTGACTCATTCACACCCACCACCACATTCACACCTGCTGGACCAGCAATGACAGTGGGTGAGATTTTAACCTCAGTATCATCAGGCATGAGGGGCTCAGTGTTGTGAATTAGACTTTTTGGCTCCCTCTTGTGGTTACTAGTGATATGACTCTGGGATTTTC